>NC_057933.1:2565000-2887500 GCF_018555375.3 Anguilla rostrata | reverse complement strand
TTTAAGTCGGTTTCCTACGAAAGCAAAGCTTTGGGCGTGTACCGAACAGCAGGCCACCCCTCCATTACGGCTCTGCGACATCCATTGCGGCTCTGCGAATGACGATCTGTCAAACCGAGAGAGGAGAACCAACAAGGCGACAGGAGGCTCTGCGAGCATTAAGATGTATCTGTACACCAGACGCCGAGCCCCGGCCACAGCCCCAGCCTTCGCAGCCGGGGAGACGGGACTTTGTTTGCCGATAAGACGCGTTGCCAGGCGATGAAATTCTCTCCCGTTTCTTTGCAGAGACGCGGTTGGCGTCACGAGGAAGCGAGCCGCGACCAGCGGTGGTGAATCATGAGAGCGCCTCGGGCCTTTCCTGCTTCTCAGAAACGAACCGTCAGCCGGTGCCACCGATGACAACACGACACAGCGCAGCACAGCATAACACAGCACAACACTGCACAACACAGCACAGCATAACACAGCACAACAAGACACAGCACAACACAGCACCACGCAGCGAGAAAACAGCCTCAAGAGCCTATAATCTTAGCGCCAATAGATAAACCCCACATCAAAACAGAGAAATATCGGAAAACTGCACCTGGAAGGCAAAACAAAAACACAGCACAACACGAGGTTGAGAGACAACGTTTGCACACCTGGGAAATCTCCCCACAGGTGAATCCCGTCATCGCGTATCAACACTTCTTAAAAATTAAACCCCGCCAACACAGGACAGTGAAACACGTAAGGACAAGTACGAAACAGGAAACACAGACACCGCACAACCCTCGGCCCGGACGCTCTCCAGTGGCACCAGGAGCGCGGAGGACAAGGCCGGCCTCCCGCAGACGCACAGCCGCGGGCCACAGAGAAACCGCACCTGACTGCACACGCCCTAACCCTAACCCTAACCCTAACCGCACCTGACTGCACACGCCCTAACCCTAACCCTAACCCTAACCGCACCTGACTGCACACGCCCTAACCCTAACCCTAACCGCACCTGACTGCACACGCCCTAACCCTAACCCTAACCGCACCTGACTGCACACGCCCTAACCCTAACCCTAACCCTAACCGCACCTGACTGCACACGCCCGGAGCGGGGCTCTGCGACCCCACAGCGGCAGGAAGCCTCCTTCCGCTCACACGGCAGCTGTCAGAATGAAGACTGGATCTGCAGGAGGTGCGACCGGTCTTAAGAGCAGCCTCCTGCACACTGCAGCCCTCCTGCACACGGCAGCCTCCTGCACACTGCAGCCCTCCTGCACACTGCAGCCCTCCTGCACACTGCAGCCCTCCTGCACACTGCAGCCCTCCTGCACACTGCACCCCTCCTGCACACTGCAGCCTCAACGCTCCACAGCACCTCCTCACTTTCATTACAGACCCACCCCTCTGCAATTAAAGGCCACATGTGTCAAATGAACAATACAGAGCATGCGCACGCACGCACGCACGCACACACACACACAGGTGCATTGCACAGACACATCCACACACACACACACAGACACACACGTACACGCACGGACACACACACAGACACACACAGGCGCACTGCACAGACACATCCAGACACACACAGGCGCAGACGTACATGCACAGACACACACACACGCGCGCACGCACACACAGACACACACGTACACGCACGGACACACACACACAGGCGCATTGCACAGACACATCCACACACACACACAGACACAAATGTACACGCACGGACACACACACAGGCGCACTGCACAGACACATCCACACACACACACAGACACACACGGACACACACACACAGGAGCATTGCACAGACACATCCACACAGACACATGTACACGCACGGACACACACACACACAGGCGCATTGCACAGACACACACACACACACACACAGGCGCATTGCACAGACACATCCAGACACACACAGGCGCACCCATACATGCACAGACACACACACACACGCACACATAGACACACACGTACACACGTACACGCACAGACACACACAGGCGCATTGCACAGACACATCCACGCACACACACGCACAGGCACACACACACGTACACAAAGACAGGCACATGCACGGGTACATGCACACATGTACACACAGAAAGGTACATGCCCACACGTGCGCATGTACATGCGCACACACGTACAAACAGACATGTGCATGCACATGCAAACTGTATATACACATTTATAAATGAAAATAATCAGTTGTGCATAGTTTCAGTAAAAGGTGGGAGACGGAAGAGAAGCCGTGTAGATTAGATCTTTAGAGGAGAGCTGCAGACGCCTGCCAGTGCGCGAGCGTTTAGGGAAACTAACTTTCTGAGCTCTGATTCATGCGCGAGCAATGAAAGCGACCACACCACTCCCTGCAAGGCCGCTAAAAACACAGGCCTTCAGTCCTCAGCAGGAATTAATGACCAGACAAAGCGCGGAATTTTCACCCGCTATGAAGCCATTCATTTATCAGAGGTCAGTAAACAAACAGGGAGAACATGCCGGAATAATGCCTAATCACGATCATTTTGGACAGCCCTTCAAAGACCGAGTTCCGCCTAAACCACAGTTTTTAATGCCAGCGTGAAAATGTTATGCTGGTAGCAAAACAGGGTACACAGATATTGAATAGTATAAGACCATAACCAATACTAACTGACCTTGACCAAAAAAGAGAGAGAGAAAAATGAAATATTTGCAAAACATTGCGGTGTTTGCTACTATGTTCCCGTAAGCAAAGAAAAAAAGAGGCACGAATGCCGCGCACGATTCATGCATGACTCACGGAGACACTGAAATACAAGCGACAGACCAAGCAGAAGGGCCGATAAATGTACTGGACGCTAAACGAATCCGGCGACAGAGGAGTCTTCTCTGCGGGTGAGCCAGAATGCACGGGAGTGGAACACCGAGTTACTGATTCATTTTTTTTTTTTTAAACCTCCGACACGATCCGAAGACACCCCCTGCGCCTCGTCAGTGAAAATCTACGCTCTTTAAATAGCTTGGAAAACAGCGTCGGGCCAACAGCTAAGGTGCCTCCAGATCCACCCACTGTCTGTTTTTAATCACTCTCCAAAAGACCACGCCACCCCACGGCCAGGAATTCAGAGAATTTCGCTTCATATACGCATAACGCACTTTTTATTTTTTTAATTATTAACACCAGCGCTCGCGTGCAGGTTAAAGGATATCGCGCGACGTGTGCAGCAATAACACATCACACAGGACACGTTCCATAACCCTATAATGTCTCCAAGCTGTCTATCACTTTTTTCCCCTCAAGCGCGTTCACACGACTGACAGGACCGCTATTCGTATTATAAATGCAATAAATAAATATGTCGGATCAGCTGTCAACTTATCACCATGCACTGTATAATGCAACCCCACAAATGTTGGCCCACGGTGAGCATTAATGAAAGCTACAGAAGTCATGCAGACGCGCAGGGCTGGGTTTTTCTGCAGACTGGAGCTGCGGTGCATTGTTGTCAAACGTGGGTTTCGCTCAGCTAATTTGGAAACGGCGTAGGTGAATCGAGTGGGGCACGACGCTACCGAGACCGAAATAGGCATTCCTCACAAAACCGCGGCACAGAGACAGACGAACAAAACAAGAAAAAAAACAAAAACATTTACCAACTTAAAAACACTGTCCGCTGCAACATTTAACCGTGGACGTCTTAGTATAGCATATATTTTAGAATTTACAGATAGGAATGACACAACCCGAATAAACTTTGACTGGAATTTTTAAAGGGTTTAAAGTACTAATCCAGCCAACACGGTTATGTTGCCCGTAGGATTTCAGAGTGATTACATTTGCATAGCTTCCAATATTCACACGCGTTATCCCCATCGACCTAATCGATTGTTTGGCCACAGTCTGAAAAAAAGCCGCAAGGCGTCGAGGTTAGCTCAACATGGTCCTTTAAATCCTTTAATAAATACGACAGATGCGAGCTTGCAAAAGCTCGCCACCGAAGTTACATATTTGAACGCTCTTGGCCATACAAGGTCATCGAACGCACACAAGGTGCCCCTAGTGATTGAAGACGCACAAAAACGGACATATTGTTGCACTGACCCGGGCGGCAGAGCGGGCAGGACTACGACAGTTTGTTTGGCGACGCTGGGGCAGGAGCACGGTCGGAAACGCGCACGAGACCAGACAATAAAAGGGAAGCCGAAATCAGTGGTAACAGAGCACGCGAGCCCTTTGTTGACTCGCGCTGCCGGGCGATCCCCCACAATCACCATTTGTTCCACGAGCCCCTCTGGCTAAGCGCTGCTGATCCCACGCGTAAGAGAAGATCCTGCCATTTATAGCACGGACCGGCAGAGACCGTGCGGTAGCTGCCTGCTCGCGCAGCTAGCTACGATGGAAATGTTTGCATTCGTGCGCTACACTCTCAAATGCGCACAGTTGCAAATTTAATAAAGCGTCGCCGCCTGCAAAAATTAAAAACGCAATCAACGCCACCTCTACTCCCTTCCCTGTGGAATTGGCTAACCAGTGGCTAGATTATTTCTCGCTTGCTTGTGACTGCTGAACTCGCAATCGCAAAAATTTCGAAATCGAAGCTAATAGTTTGCTAGCTGGCAAGCGAGCGTCAAAGGCTACAGACATGGCAGTCAATAGCGCTTTAGTCAAAACTTTAGTTATATATCCTCTAACTGGCTGGTGGCACTGTCGGTTCTGCAACTCGCATGAAATATTCAGCAACCACACTTTGAGCCCACAGGCCCCTTTAAACAAAGTACAGTAGCTTGCTAGTACGCTAGTTCGGTCGGGTCCACGGACGGTATGGCTGGGAGCTCCAGCTAGCTCTTTAACAACTTACCTTGACCCAAAACAACCGGGGAAACGTTCTCTTCTACACCAAGGGCATTCTCTCAGCTTTCTAATCGGCGCGGCGCATTGATCTTTGTTTTTCCAACCAAACGAGAACGTCGTTTGTAATTTCAGAAGTTGTTTTATTATTACTGAAATGAGCAATCAGGAAAAGCCTCCTCTTTCTGACCCTCTGATCACATCTTTCCATAGCAGCACCACCTGACAACGGAAATGACGCACATTTCATGAGTGGCAGATTCGCTCAGCCAATAAATAGACGGCGTTGCCGATGACATTCACATGAAAACTATTCGAGGTTTTATGCCTTCCCAGCAATGTCGGCTTGGCAGGAAATATGAGAAATTGGGTGATATGGGATTGCTCGGGGTTGTGTCATGATTCACACCAAAAAGGAGGAGTTATTGACACGATGTACCGTGGTGGCAGCGCTCAAAAACAAATATACCTGATTACCAGCTAGCTTTGCAGGAAAGGTTTACTCACATCTTATTTAAAAACGTTTCAGTTTAAAAATGCTGTCCCGTCATAATTATAAACAAACAAACAAGCAAACAAAAAAATAAATAAATAAATACGCAATTTCCTCTCTCATGAGAAATCCAGATCTTACTCATGAAAGGCTTTAATGGCCGGGGTTACTTCTCCCTAGGGGGGGAGATCCATTCAGAACTGGGCTTCTCACTCAGCGAAATACAATACGCATTACAGCAGTCAATGACTGAATTCCTCAGAATGAATCTGTTGCAAGAAGATAAAAAAAAGTGTCGTTCGTAAACATGAATCGTGTGCCGTGTTGACAGAACGACCATCAATGAGATGCGTATTTTATTTTTTATTTTTTGAAAATTGCTTAGTATTTTGGAATACAGTAAAACCACCGCAGCGTATTCGTCATCATTCTGACATGATGCTGGATTTGTCTGAGAAGCAGTTTAAGTATGCGAATGTGAGCTATTCAAATTACTTTTTAAAAAAAAAGTTTTTTATTTTTTTCATTTTTCAGGGAATAACCACACATTGCATTTTGCATACAATCCAGTTATGCAGCTGCAAGCTTACTGAAGCTATTCAGGTTAAGTACCTTGCTTAGGGGTGCAATGCCAGTGCCCAAACTGGGCATTTTATCCACAGCATTTGAGATACAAACCCATTTCCCTTAACCATTATGCTACGCTGCCTACCCTGCCGCGCCGCAATTCAGAGCAGATTACGATCAGAAGCAGTAATAGCAGAGTTTGAACAGCTGAACTTTTTTTTTTTTTTTTTAGAGCGGAATGACCTTCTCGCTGCAGCGGCACGCAGCCGTTCTGTTGCTGGGTTCTGTTGTTTAGGCCTCCTCTCGTAAAAACAACAAATCCCACCCACGGGCGGTCTGCGCGGTGGGCAGGTGCGGAATGTCGCGTCAAACGGAGAAGGAACGCAAAGGGCACTCGCCCGTCCGGGGTCACGCTGACCTCCCCTGACTCCACAGGCGGGCGAGCCACATGAAGCGCTGCTTCAGCTGAAAGGGTTAACGCCGTCCAGCCCACATCTGTAAAAGTGGAAATGATGAGTCACTCGCACTCACAAAAACTGCCTGCAGGTGAGAAAGAAGAGAACAAAAAAAAAAAAAAAGCACAAAAGCATGATTACACGCGGCTCTGCTTTCGTTTGACTTGCAGCGTGACACGTCTGAGCGTGGCGTTATTTACATTTCTGTTGTTTGGCAAAGCCTCTAAAAGGACTTATGGTGATCAATTTTACACAGAACCCCATTCCCCCTGCTGGGTATTTTATTCAGGACATTCAGGTTTGAAACCTTGCTGACTGTGCCCCAGCTGGGATTCAAACCTGCAACCCTTGCGTTGCAGGTTCATTTCCCTAGCAATTACTACTAGATTGCCACCCAGTTTTGCAGCTTGTATCTGGTCCTTGATACATTTGCAGCATCCACCAGCCATCAGGTAGACTAATAGTTTTTTTAATGGAGTGTGGACAGCTCATCCTTTTGTATTTGTTCACTTTGTTCAGACGGGGAGAAAGCAGACGGTTATAGATAGAGATGAGCTTGCAGTACAGAGTGTGCTGTGCCAGGGACTCAAACCATGGGCTGTACTGGGGGATTGGTATACAGGTGCACAGGGGGATGTGTACACAGGTCAACCTCTAAGATTCTCTAAATGAAGGATTTAAAAAAGTACAGAACCATTATGTTCTCCAAGCAGGCAAAATTCAATCCAAATTGCATGATGTACATTTTTAAGCAGATGCTCTGCTTTTGACTTTCACCTGGCATAAAATAATTCACTGAAAATGACTGCATCCAGAGGAGGACTCCCGAGCGCTTTTTAATGGAGGACCAGATTTAAAATGGCGGAACAATGAGGCTGAAAGATTTGGGGATCCTCCACGGCCGCCCCGGTGCGGACACGCCCTGCGCTTCTGAAAGTCGGCGTAGGTGGTGCCGTCGCTGGAGACAGGGAAAGGGCAGGGTGTTTCAGAGAATCCGTGTCCGTGAGGCCTCTCCCCCAGCACAATCCCCCACCCCCGCGCCTCCTCACTGCTTTCGCCTGAGTGTGATGCCTCAGCACGTTCAGACTGCACGGTATGCAGCTCAACTAGGTGTGTGTAGTGTGTAGTGTGTGTTGTCATGCTGGTAGGAGTGTTAGTGTGTGTGTGATGTAGTGTGTGTGCCATGCAGTGAGTGGTGTGATGGGGTGTGTGTGTGTGCACATGCATGTGTGAGTGTGTGTGAGTGCGTGCATGTGTGTGTTGAGTGCGTGCATGTATGCGTGTGTGTGTGTGTGCATTTTATGTGTGTGGTGTGGGCACTGATGTGAGTGTGTGTGTGTATGGCGTGTGTATCGGATGGGTGGTGCGTGTATGGGGGGGGTGGTGCTTGTACTGACTGACACGCACTCCATACGGACCACTGTGTCTTTTTTTGACTTAGCGGCCGGCTGCACTCAAATAACCTGGGTACTGAGCTGTGCCGTTGCCGTGGCGACCTTAATTGCAGGCCTACGCTTTTTTTTTTTTCCTGGAGTGGGTGGGAAAGAACCAAGGGCCCAAACTTTGGGAGGGTGTCAAAGAAGCCCCAATGCACATCATCTCTTCAAACAATTCGCACGGGACGCTGTGGAACTCAAACTTGGGAGACACTGTTCTCCTGCAATCCCACAAACACCTGTGCACGTTTCCTTGGATACCTGTGAGGTGTTTCTCCCTTCTCGATCTAGGCCTAAAAAAAACTTAATCACTATATTTTTCTTTCAGCGATCAAAAGAAAGGACACTGGGAGTTTTATTGTAAAACATATCCCTGGCAAAGACCGAATGCTTGGACGTTATCAGGCCTACACACGCAACTTCAGCTGGCACACTCATTTCCTTCCCTTTCTCCAGGAGACTCAACTAACTTTTTAGCTAGCTGACTCTGCTCTTTAAAACTCCGAGATTTCCACAGAAATGTACACTGTTATCACACGTTCATGGTAATTTTGACTGAAAAACAACCCAGATCCATGAATCATTTCGTAACAAAAAATAAAAATAAAATTGTCCACCATTTTGAACTGAAGCATCACTCTTACCCGGTTACAGGAGGTCTTTATTGGAAATGCTCATTAAAAAAGAAAAAGCAGAGTGGCTCCTATGGGGAGTGGGAGGGGAGAGTTCTCCCACAGCTTCTGTGATGAATATTGGGTTTGGAGGTTTTTGGTTTTTCTGCTTTTGAGAAAAGTCATCAAGCTGCCCGTGGTCTCTGTGAGGTGTGGGTGGAAAAGAGAGACAGCGTGGGAGTAGGACAAGATGACAAACCACATCCTTCCATCTTACTGGCAGAGAGACAGCGAGAGAGAGAGAGAAGCAGAGAGAAGAACAGAGAGTAGGAGAGAGAAAGAGAGAGAGAGAGAGAGACAGCGAGAGCAAAAGAGTGATGTGTTCCTTTCAGACTGAATCCCAAAACGGTCTTGATGGACCCTTCAGATAGTATCACTACTTCTACCACTACCAATCAGAGACAGAGGATGAAGGTTTTAGTTACCCCCCAAGTGATATGCAAAAGATATGCATTATGTGGAAGATCATGACCGAAAAGCCTGCTTTTTAAATTAATTTTCTGACATCATTTGTTGTATCCAAAGGGAATTACGCAAACATTACATACAATCCAATATTAATGGGTCTACAGACCGCTTTCAACGGCCCGGGATCTCAAGTATAATCCACCTGCCGCGATTTTAAAGTTATTTTTCCATTTTCAATCACTGAACTAAACACATTCCAGCTGGTTAAAATAATCATTTGACAATGGGCTGCAACTAAAATGTGACAGGCTACCACCGGTATGTAGCTGCATGTTAATATTTAGCATTCAGGGTAATGTGCTTAATATATTCGGAAGTGATTATATTAATGTTAAAGATTATTTATAATTTTATTTTTCAAAATGGGAAAGCGAATATTTGCCATCTTCAATCTGTTAACAGGTAACACGTTTTGAATGCGTTTAGGACCGCCCGCCCTTCGCAATGTTTTCACGATGATGAAAATAATCACCATCGGCTGAAACTCAGGGTAGCTGTACAAATAACCCAACCCCAAATTACTTGCATTTTACGTTAATTTGTTACTTCATGCAATGCCTGCCACACGCGCAGCTTTCCAGCAAATTTAACCTGCAAGATAGTTAACATGAATTTCAAACACATACTTATACTAAACACGTGCTGCCGTTTTCCTTCGGAGGAAACGCAAATTTGATTCCGCCAAAAGCTCGACAATTACTTTGAAGTGGGATAAACTGCGAGGAGGATTACGAAATGTTTGCCTTCCTGATCCTGTGATGTTCACACGAACGCTGACGTCGCCGCCAAAGCCAGCCCTCTTAATAAAAGCACACGTCATTTTTCACTAGCGCGGCTCACGCGCTCCCCCTCGCGCCGAGCTCGGTCCAGACGTAACGCTCTGAAAACATCACATAACCCATCACATAACAGCATTGAACTGCGTTGCGTCATCAGGCGGCAGCAACAATGCTCTCTAATCCACAATTTCAAAAGGACAATAAACGCAGAAAGATGTTTCACTGATCATTTATTATGAAGCACAAGGGGGGGAAAACATAACCTGTTTCCACAAAACGTGATATTTGTCACAATCAGTTAATATTTCAACAAAAGTGCACTGATAAGAACACAAGTAAACATTCATACACAATACATTTATAAAAAATAAACCATGAACAGTTAACTCATCTTTACCTCCCACACTTTAAGAAATGTACTCCGCTTATTTCAGTAATATTTCTTATATTAGAGGTTGAGTACAATATTGCACACCCATTTTACCATCTCTGCTAAATCTGGCCACAAACCTCAATGACACAGAAAAATTTCAAGCCATTTTGAGACCAGCTCATAGTAGCAAAACATGTGCTTCTCACATTCTTTGTGTTGGTTTGAAATCTAAACAGTAAGCAGAAGTGAAAACAGTGTTATGCTCAGGTCAATCAAAGAAACACAAAGATCTTCTCTTTGGGTATTTCTGGGAGTCAGGCGTCTGAATTCTATTAACAAGTGCACTTCCTGTTACACTTCCTGTCTTTTCAGTCACAGACCTTTAGAATATCCCTATTAGCAAAGCATGATATTCATGACACTTTTTAAAAAATTAATTTACAAAAACAAAAAAACAAAACATTTGTCAGGCTGGGAAACACAGATATTTTGTAAGCGAGAGAAAAGCACCTAGTGACAATTGAAAATGGGTTGCGAAACATTATGTACCAAACAGTCCTTTCTCACTTCAGAATTCAAAGCCCTAAATGACATCACAGAAATGACTTCACAGCGTGTGGCACGACGTCCAGGTACACCCGCTCATACAGGTGGGCCTAGCAGCAGGAAGGGCCACAGGGGGAGTTTAAAACAACTCAGACACAGCAGCAGACAGAGCCACTGAACGGTGATCGCGTAACTAGAGGTATTGTGTAGACAGTTATTAACAGCTATGCGTGTTCACATTCAAGTCTCTGACACTCTGACGGACACAGGACACATCACAAGGAGGCGTTAAGCTTGCCTATTCCTATCAAGTTACAGAATCATTTGGGGGCACTTAGAAAAGTCCTCATTTAACCCCCCAATAACAGGGCATCTTCATTTATTCAGACTTTTTCAGTCATTCTCTATCGCTCTCTCTCTCTCTCTCTCTCTCTCTCCCTCTCGCTCCCTCTCCAACGTCAGCAAACAGAAAGTCTATCACAAATGAAAGACGAGGTTCTCGGGCACGTGCGAGATCAGCAGGTCGTCTCCACGGCGACGACAAACCAATCGAACGAGCCGCTCCGTCCCCGGCACGGTTCCCTCGCTCCTGCCGTCCCCTCCCTCCGCGGCTTAGGCCCCTCCCCCAGGGGACTGTCCCCGCCCCCTCTCAGAGCCCGTCCATCATGGCCAGAAGGTCCGCCCCCTTGTCACTCGGACCCTGCGACGGCTCCGCCTCCTCGGTGAACTCCCCCATGATCCGGGCCAGCTCCTCGTTGGCCTGCTGGTCCTGACGAGACAACAAGACCGACCAATCGGAGGCCACCTCCTCATCTTGACCCTGTGCAGGAAGCTGGCCGACCCCAGATTACCCATAATCCGCCGGCTGTTCTTTTACACCAATTACGCGGCTCGGAAGTCACGCCCGCGTGAGGCTCGAAGGTCAGGGATTATCGGGGCAAACTCCTAAAAGCGGCTTTGGGACAGAGCGGTGCCAAGACCGCTCAGGAAGGACCGTAAACGGTCACGTTCCCGTTTGCGCTCGACCTGACGAAACCTCACCTGGTGCAAACACTGCTGAAGCCGGGTCACATTGGGCCTCATTCACAAAACTCTTCTCAAATGATTCTTACTTTTGTTCCTAAAAATAATGTTCCTAGGAAAAACCAATAGGAGCTGAACATGGTGCTGAACTTTCTCCCCAATTTAGTCGTTATACCAATTCCCCGTGTGAATCACAGTCCTGGTCAATGCGCTATCTTCTGTCGGTCTGGGGAGGGTGTAGACTACCACATGCCTCCTCCGATACATGTGGAGTCGCCAGACGCTTCTTTTCACCTGATAGTGAGGAGTTCCACTGGGAGAGCGTAACGCGTGCGGAGGTTCACGCTATCTCCCCCAGATCCCCTCCCTGCTGAACAGGCGCCCCGACCAACCAGTAGGAGTCGCTTATGCAACGATCAGGACTCGTACCCTCACCAGCTTCCCACCCGCAAACACTGCCAATTGCGTTCGTAGGAACATCTGACCAAGCGGGAAGTACCTGAACTTTGTTTTTGTGCGATGACGAATGCTGTTTGTAAATTTTATGCGCAATCCAGTTCATGTGATTAGCATAAGGAAACAGCCATGAACAAATACAGATAAGAAAAAAACAATTAATGCTGAAATGTTTGTCGCATCGTTCTTACACACAGTTTACGATCAACACAGTTTATGATGTTTTGTGAATGAGGCGCATGGAGAGAAATTGACTGTGTGTGGAGTTTTTGAATTATTAAAAAAAAAAATTCAATTCTCTTTTTGCACGCCATTAAGGTTGACTTTCGCAGGAGCGTAGCTCGTGCCACCGTTGCTGGTGTGTCAGACACGTTTCCCCCTTCGCTGTGATCCACACTGAGATCACGAAGGCGCTATATAAATAGAACCCGTTATTCTGCATTGAGAGGGGTGTAAATGGCTCTGCCGTGTCTGCCTGTGTGATTGCACTTCACCCAGCCACTCTCACATTAATGCTGCGAAACCCACTTGGTGACTGAGCAGTTAAACGGTTGAGGTTTTAAACGCACGACATCTGCAGCTGGGGAGCCTAGAGCCTAGTCTGCCAGGGCGTATTCACCACCCTGCTGCAAGATGAACTACAAGCGAGTTCTGTTAGCAGAGCGAGGGGACGTAACTGGAAATTAGCAAAAGGTAAATCCCGTACAGACATTATTAGGAAGAGTTTTTTTCACGCAGAGAGTAGTCAACGTGTGGAATAGCCTGCCAGTTCACGTAGTGGAGGCAGAAACTCAGGGGTTTTCAAGACCAGGCTTGATTCGGTGTTTGACACCGTCTAGTCCGTAGGTAATCAGGGCACCAGGTACAATTCACTCAGGAAAATTGCGAGCATTGCTTGGCTGAATGGCCTGTTCTTTTTATAATGTTATGTTATGTTACGATCGCTGAGATTATGCGTCATTACAATTGGGGCGAAGCTTACCTTTGTCGCCTGGATATTTATGACTTCGTATGACAGTTCCTCTGGTCTGGAGATCAAAGCTTCCCTTGGGAGTGAAATGAAGACAAAGCTTTCATAACACAGAACACATTTCCTCCACATACTGAAATATTATGAATAATAATATTCCGATAATTATATTAAAAACATGAATAATAGATCGGACCGACACGTTTGGAGAATGAAGGCATCGGTCAGCGAGGTGACGAAGGACAGGGGTACTCACTCCTCTTCCTCGTCCGTAGAGAACAGGTTGACGCGGAACCCAGAGTCCGCGGCGGTGGGTTTCTGAACATCCAGACCCCCCATGAGCCGGGCCAGCAGGTTCAGCTCCTCCTTCGCCAGGGGGTTAGGAGCCGCGTTCACCTGCACCGAACGCAACACTCTGTGTGAGGGTTTCTACATTCAGCGTGTGAGGGTTTCTACACTCAGTGTGTGAGGGTTTCTACGTTCAGCGTGTGTGGGTTTCTACATTCAGCGTGTGAGGGTTTCTACACTCAGCGTGTGTGAGGATTTCTACGCTCAGCGTGTGTGAGGGATTCTACGCTCAGCGTGTGTGAGGGTTTCTACGCTCCGCGTGTAAGGGTTTCTACGCTCAGCGCGAGGGTTTCTACACTCAGTGTGTGTGAGGGTTTCTACGCTCAGTGTGTGTGAGGGTTTCTACGTTCAGTGTGTGTGAGGGTTTCTACGCTCAGCGTGTGTGAGGGTTTCTACATTCAGCGTGTGAGGGTTTCTACGCTCAGCGTGTGAGGGTTTCTACACTCAGCATGTGTGAGGATTTCTACGCTCAGCATGTGTGAGGGTTTCTACGCTCAGCGAGGGTGAGGATTTCTATGTTCAGAGTGTGTGAGGGTTTAGTGAGTGAGATTAGCCAGGCTGCTAGCACAGTCAGCAGGCCGAGATATGGGTTTCTTCACCTGAAACGGCTGCGTTACAGTGGGCCTCACCTTGGTGTGCTGGGCGGAGTTCTTTGCCGTCCCAGACATGTGCGTCTCCACGGGGCGACTCACGCTGTACCTGTACAGACATCACACACGGGCAGAACAGCATGGGCCGATCACGCTCCTCAGTCATTGGTTTAGGCGGGCGCAGGGGGGTGTGGTTAAATATTTGACTGCAGAGCTTACATGTGGCTGTGTTTGAATGTTTAGAGACAGACGGCAGAGGTGGGGCTCACATGTCTAAATGTTCAGAGGCAGACAGGCCATAATGTTAAGGTGTTTAAATGTTCAGGACCTAAAGGCAGGCCTTACATGTTAAGGTGATTAAATGATCAGGACCTAAAGGCAGGCCTTACATGTTAAGGTGTTTGAATGTTCAGGACCTAAAGGCAGGCCTTACATGTTAAGGTGTTTAAATGCTCAGGACCTAAAGGCAGGCCTTACATGTTAAGGTGTTTAAATGCTCAGGACCTAAAGGCAGGCCTTACATGTTAATGTGTTTGAATGCTCAGGACCTAAAGGCAGGCCTTACATGTTAAGGTGTTTAAATGCTCAGGACCTAAAGGCAGGCCATAATGTTAAGGTGTCTAAATGTTCAGGAGCAGGCAGGCCTTACATGTTAAGGTGTTTGAATGTTCAGGACCTAAAGGCAGGCCTTACATGTTAAGGTGTTTAAATGTTCAGGACCTAAAGGCAGGCCTTACATGTTAATGTGTTTGAATGTTCAGGACCTAAAGGCAGGCCTTACATGTTAATGTGTTTGAATGTTCAGGAGCAGGCAGGCCTTAAATGTTAAGGTGTTTGAATGTTCAGGACCTAAAGGCAGGCCTTACATGTTAAGGTGTTTGAATGTTCAGGACCTAAAGGCAGGCCTTACATGTTAAGGTGTTTGAATGTTCAGGACCTAAAGGCAGGCCTTACATGTTAAGGTGTTTAAATGTTCAGGACCTAAAGGCAGGCCTTACATGTTGGTGCCCAGTTTAATGACTCTCTCCCCGAACAGCTCGAAGGACCCCTCCCGCAGGGCGCTGGAGTAGCTCCCGCCGTTGGGGAACTGCAGCCTCTTCACCTCCTCTCCGGCGCAGCTGAAGATTCTGAGAGGGGCGGAGCCAGAGACATCGTCATGGTTTCGCTCGTTATCTTAGGCCACACCCTTTGACACCGGGCAGCACTGCTGAGCATCGGTCAAGGGTGCTGATCTCTAGTAGAGTTGAAAGAGGTTTGTTTTTTATTTGTGTTACTATTTTTTGTTTAACCACTTGGTGTGTGAGAGCTGGGTACTCCTATGTGAGACGGATGTTCTTTCTGCAGAGTTACACCCAACCATTCCGCCCGTCGCTAAGAGAGGAGGGGCTTCTAAATTTAGGCCCAGGCCACACGTATGTCACCCCCTCCTCTGTAAACACGACCCGTGCAGCACGACTCTGAGATGAGACAACGTGTGTGAAACTGAAACGGGGCTAGCGCAGAGCACACGCGTGTACTGTGTCTGTGAACACGCCCAGCCGCTGGACACACGCGTGTACTGTGCCTGTGAACACGCCTAGCCTAGCCACTGGACACACGCGTGTACTGTGCCTGTGAACACGCCTAGCCGCTGGACACACGCGTGTACTGTGCCTGTGAACACGCCTAGCCGCTGGACACACGCGTGTACTGTGCCTGTGAACACGCTTAGCCGCTGGACACACGCGTGTACTGTGCCTGTGAACACGCCTAGCCGCTGGACACACGTGTGCACTGTGCCTGTGAACACGCGTGTACTGTGCCTGTGAACACGCCTAGCCGCTGGACACATGCATGTACTGTGCCTGTGAACACGCCCAGCCGCTGGACACACACGTGTACTGTGCCTGTGAACACACCTAGCCTAGCCGCTGGACACACGCGTGTACTGTGCCTGTGAACACGCTTAGCCGCTGGACACACGCGTGTACTGTGCCTGTGAACACGCCTAGCCGCTGGACACACGCGTGTACTGTGCCTGTGAACACGCCTAGCCGCTGGACACACGCGTGTACTGTGCCTGTGAACACGCCTAGCCGCTGGACACACGCGTGTACTGTGCCTGTGAACACGCCTAGCCGCTGGACCCACGACTGCACAGTCACACCATGGGGCTCCAAGTTTAAAGGACCGAATAAAATCAGAGAGTCTCCTGCAAGACCCCCATCCTCCCCCCGCAGCTCCAACGTCACACAAAAAACCCACAGGACTGATCCAATGCCCCCCAGGACCACTATTTAAAAGGGGGGGGGGGTTGTTGTGTCTATCAGCCAGAGGGCCCTGAGATTCTGCTGCTATTGTTCAGTTCCAACCTTAAAATCAGCAGGCACTTCAGACCGCAGGACCCAGGTGAGGAGAGTTACCCGTGCAATAAAGCATTTTAATGGACCAATTGAGCAGCGGAGGGAGCTGATCAGGCCTGTGGACCGCCTGGTAAACGGGATCAGCCACGGGGCGGGGGGGGACTGTCTGCTCGTCCGTCCACCGCGGTTCCCATGGCGACCGACCCTACCTGATGGAGCCCGGGACCTGCGTTCCGTGCGGCACGGGGCCCGAGGTCGGGAGGACGAAACGCCCGTTGGAATTCTGCACCTTATCTTTCAGGAAAATGGACACCTGAATAAATAAATACATAAATACATAAATAAATAAATAAACAAACAATCCCCCAACTGATTTTCCATCATGCAGACTGGATGCTTTTTGGCTTGAAAGATTATCAACAGTGGTGTATAAATATTACATATATATTTACTAATACATATACAGTATATACATACACACAATACACTCACAAATACTTCTAATTCAGATGCATGCATACAGCGCAAATATAAAGAAAAACACAGGCACACACACGCACACACATATACACACACACACACAGACACACTCACACACACACACACTCACACTCACCCTGATATGCATGTCCTGAAAGAAGACCAGCAGTGTTTGTCTGATCAGCTGGAACTCTCCACCGGACAGCGGTGTGTACATCTGCCAAAGAGGAGGAAGCTTACAATACTGATAAAGATAAACACAGGCACACAAACACGCGTCCCACAACAAACACACACACACACGTACACTCATACACACACACACACATGTACACACGTATACAAACACACGCACACACTTCCAATCGGCTGCCTACTAAACAGTGGTTAAAATATAAATGGCAAATTAACTAATGAACAGAACAGGCCTACTATTATTGTGTTTGTTTGGTTGGTCCTTTGTGTAGAGGGGCTTTAAGTATTTTTGGGTGGGGGCGATGAATTTACAGTGGCTCCTCTAGTGACTCAGTTGAAGAGCAGACTGGCACTCCCTTCCTACCTCGATGAGCTGATCTCGGGGTGCCCTACCTCGATGAGTTTGGGATAGTTCTCAGGGGGCCCTAGCTCGATTAGTTTGGGGTACATCTCGAGGTGCCCTACCTCGATGAGCTGGAGCTACGCCTCCGGGTGCCCTACCTCGATGAGCTGGCGGTACACCTCTGGGTGCCCTACCTCGATGAGCTGGCGGTACGTCTCTGGGTGCCCTACCTCGATGAGCTGGCGGTACGTCTCGGGGTGCCCTACCTCGATGAGCTGGCGGTACGTCTCTGGGTGCCCTACCTCGATGAGCTGGCGGTACGTCTCTGGGTGCCCTACCTCGATGAGCTGGCGGTACGTCTCGGGGTGCCCTACCTCGATGAGCTGGAGGTACGCCTCCGGGTGCCCTACCTCGATGAGCTGGCGGTACGTCTCTGGGTGCCCTACCTCGATGAGCTGGCGGTACATCTCGGGGTGCCCTACCTCTATGAGTTTGGGGTACAAATCGGGGGGCCCTACCTCGATGAGCTGGCGGTACGTCTCGTCCACCTGGTTGAGAATGCTGGGCGCGTCCCTCACAAAGTCCTTGATGGCATCCATGTGGTTGAAGGACACCAGCAGGAGGTCCTTGGGCCGGGGGCACAGCAGGACTTGGTATTTGAAAGCCATGGTCATCAGATCATAAAGCTGCACACAGGCCAAGAATCATTACTCAGTACAGCCCAACAGTCATCACTCAGTACAGCCCAACAGTCATAAACTCAGTACAGCCCAACATGCCCAACAGACAGCACTCAGTACAGCCCAACAGTCATAAACTCAGTACAGCCCAACATGCCCAACAGTCATCACTCAGTACAGCCCAACAGTCATAAACTCAGTACAGCCCAACAGTCATAAACTCAGTACAGTCCAACATGCCCAACAGTCATAAACTCAGTACAGCCCAACATGCCCAACAGTCATCACTCAGTACAGCCCAACATGCCCAACAGTCATCACTCAGTACAGCCCAACAGTCATAAACTCAGTACAGCCCAACAGTCATCACTCAGTACAGCCCAACAGTCATAAACTCAGTACAGCCCAACAGACAGCACTCAGTACAGCCCAACAGTCATAAACTCAGTACAGCCCAACATGCCCAACAGTCAGCACTCAGTACAGCCCAACAGTCATCACTCAGTACAGCCCAACAGTCATAAACTCAGTACAGCCCAACATGCCCAACAGTCATCACTCAGTACAGCCCAACAGTCATCACTCAGTACAGCCCAACAGACGGTGACGCCAGACCACAAGCGCTTAACCACCATGCCGTTATCTGGAGCGAATGACAGGGTCTAGCCAATCAAAACCGCAGGACAGGCTGCGGCCCAACAAGCTCCGCCTGCACAGTTTCCAGAGTGGTTATCATGTGAAACCACTGTCCCAAATACGGGGGGGGGGGGCTCGGGGCCAGGGGTGCAGAGTCTCAGATCCCTTTCTCTGAAAGCTTGAAAATCTAATTTCAGGAAGAGGTCTCAAAATGTCAACGATAGCAAAAAACATCCATGCATACTCAATAACTCGCAAAAAGTAACATCAATTTCCTTTTCCCCACTATTATATACTTAAAATCTCATTGTGTATGGCATTACACTTCATGATAAGTTTATCCCAAGTTAAGAATGACCAGTTCAGAAAAAAATGTCACCATCCAATCAGCGCTATCAATGAAGACTAGACTAGTCATTCCAAAGCGTTCGTCGTGGTGCTGTCTCTTATCATAAGAACGATGACGAGAGAGAGTATTTCTACGACATGTCACTGCGGTAAATGGACGGGCATCAATTCAGCTAACTAGCTAAACTAGTATTAACCTATAATCTCATCTGTGGACTTGGAGTATGTCAAAAGGAAAACAAGCAACGCTAGCTAGCTCATTTTGGATCTGTTAAAAAGGAGAAGAGCTGCTTGTTTGTTAACACATTTTCTGGAGGAGGACGGTAACAAACAAGCAGCTAAGGCTAGCAGGCCTGCACTCAGCACAGATGAAACCGAACCCCAAAAAGGAGACTGGTCAGACCACGGGTGGAAAAATACACTAAAAAGAGCGGGGGGTGGTGGGGGGGGAGGTGGTGGGAGCGGTGGGGGCGTGGGCGGGGGCAAGGGCGAAACCGCTGACTGGGCTGGTGTTAAGCAACGTGTCAGCGAGCTGGAGCCTGACTCAAAAACAGACAAAAGAACGGAAGGACACTGAAGCACTGTTTGACCTTGACTTTGACCTTGACCTGGTTTGATGTCAAGAGGGGGGAAGCTAGGACGTTCGGCCTGCTACTTGTTGAGGAGACACCAGGGACACACTTGAGGGGGGGAGGGGGGTGGACAAATGGCGGGGTTAAGTACCACAGAGGCCAGAGGGCCAGGAAAGAACATCTACAAGCCCAAAGCCAGTCTGGCCCGTGGACGGGCAGTGGAGAGAGCACAGACCAGGCAAAAAGAGACCCTGCCAGAGCAAGCGATGGGCATGCAAGCCAGTCCAATTAAAAGAACAGTCACATCGTTCAGAACGGCATGCAGCGTCGCCAAAGAGAGGCTGTCATTCTGGTTTTCTTCAGAATTTAACTGCTATGAATAATGAACCTGTGTGAACCGAAGAGCTTGTCTTCAGAGACGTGACTCTGCCGAGCGCTAGTTTTGACATTCACCACATTTTTTCCCCCATGTCAGATAGCTGTGACTGATTACTAAGAGCTATGCAGACGTGGTCAGGCTGTTGGTGTCTGGGCCTAGCGGCTAGGAGTATAGAAAGGGGAAGAAAAAGCAACACGTGGGACGTGGCTCAAATACAGTTAATTTCATTTTGATTGTGAGGATTGTGGGGCTTCGAAGACAGAGCTTGTGTTTGAGAGATGAGAGACAGACTGGCTTCTTTTGAACTCTTTGACTGTGATAATACTAATTCTGTTGAAACAGAAGAGCAAGAGATATTTCCGGTGATGCTGTTTAAGTCTGATGCTGTGTCTACAGTATTTTAAGTTGCATACCAGTAGTTATGATGGCTGTCATACATATTCATATATATTCATATTCACTGACATTAAGCCAGCAGCAGCTTAAGTACCTTTGTGTGTGTGTAACTGTTTGCGGACAACCGTTTTGTTTTGTTTTGTTTTTGAGCAGGGGGGTTGCTGGTTAAACGGGACCCCTACGATTGGCGTGGCTTATTTCGTACACGTGTCAAAGTTGGAAGCACTCTTGCTCCGTACCTTGTCCATGCTGGCCTGGTTGAGTCTCATGATGGATGCATGCGCAAGACGGTCGAACACGGTCCTCAGGGCCTTCTTGGAATACAGCTCCTGCGGCTTGAACAACTCCTCCAGAAACTTCTTATTGAACATTGTGGTGATGATGTCATTCATCACTGCAGGGAAAACAAGCGTGCAACGGCCACGGCACCCTATATCAGCTTTTGTCTGCCAGAAACACAACTAGACAGAGCACCGTGTTAGATACAATTGAGGCACACTAGCTAACGCAGCATTCACGTTATATGAAACTAATCGGCACGTTTAAGAGTTTATAAGTTTATGCAGCCGAACTCCTGTGGAAACCGTCAACATACGGAGTCCATTTGCAGTGTGTAGATGTGCTCCGGCAGAAGCAGTGTGCAGGCATTTGCATGAGTATCTGCACAGACGTGTCATAAAATAGTTAAAATACTGGAATTAACTCCAATGTGAAGAAACGCAAAGACATTTAGTCATCGCATTATTACATAAAGTGGAAGTGTTTGCCTCACATTTATGCATCCAGCTACATTTAAAAATATGAATGTTTCAATTTGCCATTTAAGACCGACAACAAAACAGGCGACCATGATTAACAGCGTCTGGTCCAGCAAGTTTCTAGTTTCTAGTCTACCTTTCTGGTTAGCTAGCTGGCTAAGGCGCTGTGAGTGGTGATTAAATTGGGGAGCAGCTATCTTGCGTCCCATTAGCAGCAGTATGAATGAGATGGCTAACTAGCCCTAGCTAACTAGAGAGCTTGCAGACCGTGTAGTTGTGATTTTTAATTTTTTTAAATTTACCTTCTTAATGTAACTAGCCAGCATAGCAAACTATGAATGGTTATTTGCGGTCAGCAGCCAACAGATTAACGTTAAATTACCTTTCTTCGCTTTATCGGTTGGGATATTCTGCGCTCGTAGTCGCTGATCCAGGATATAGAGCATTTCTCCACCGAGATTGATAAAAAGCAAGGGAAGCGTCCGCGACGACATATTTGCAGCTTTGTTTGAGATCTAGGCAACCTTCCTATCCTTCCGTTGACTTCACTTTTTAACAACCGTACTGCTATGGATGGTTAGCTAGCCAGCCAATGTCGCTATTTCGGTACCCTGTCTTTTCAAAGCTTATTGTGGAGGATGAAAGCGATGCACTGCCCCTTGGTTGCCAGGTCACCACGGGAACGAGCCAATCAAAGGGCGTCTTACTGGAGCATCGGTTTAGGTAATCTTGTTTTAGAAATTATGCAGGTAGGGCATTTTCTTGCCTTATAGCATTTTGATCAGGGAGGCGGAAAAAGAGAAACAGCAACACCCCAGCTGCCATGCAGAAGGATTTATTCAGTTGATGATCATTCACGCAAGTTCCATACATCGAATGGAAAATAATCAGTGGCGATTTTAGCATGGCATTTCTGGTGGGGAAGTTTTGTATGACGTCACCATCATATACAATAAAGGTAACCAATTAGTCTACGATAGGCCTCTATTATATGGGCTGCGCTGTAAGCGCCAGGGAGCAGAGAGATTTACAAACTGATTAATAAAATAAAGACTCGTTCAAACTTGAACTTAAGAAACTTCAAAAATTAAAATAAAATCAGACTTGACTTGAAATTGAACACTTTAGCTACCTAGAGTGAGAGCACCTATTATCGACCACCCGAGGGGCGGGGCGGGGGGACGGGGACGGACGTGTATCAACCACCCTAACTGCTAGTGTATTTACTTCGTATTTATTAGAGAGACATCGTTAATTATTAAAATGTAGGTCCTGTAAAAATACAGAAAATAAACTGACTAAATGTAAAAAAAACTGCTTCATACATATACATTTAGTTATATTAATACAGCCTTATTTACAACATCAACTTTAAGGTAAGCAACACGCTCGGAATTTTCTCATTGCGACCCATTAAATGCAATGGCGCAGAGGTTGCTTCATAATTTCAAACTGCTTTCCTAACGGCTATTTTGCGTCCTGCGACTTGGGTTACAACAGTGAATATGCACGGATTCCTAGACGTGCTGATAGCTACCACCCTTTCTCATATTAACCTCAAATACGCAAGATAGGACACTTATACAGTATTAGCAAATTTATAATCGCGAAAGTAATTAAAAAATAACCACTGAAGTATAACAAGGATATTTTTTCCTACATAACTAGGTAGCCTACAGGTTATTACCGATATTTCGCCTATTTAATATATAGTTCAAATCTATTTACGTTTTCTTGACTGTCGAAGATAATAGGTGCTCTCACTCTAGCATTAGCGATAGACGTACATCAACCGATTAACGGTTACGTTTATTATTTTTTCGCCACCACAGGTGGCTCACCTGTTGCTAGGCAGAATTCGTAGGGACAGAAAGATTTCTGCCCCTCCGATCAACATAATTTGCGGGAGGTGTTCCCTGCTTACGCAGATCACGCTCACGTTGTTCCCCTAGCAACGATGGGGCAGAGTGCTCCGCTGCCCCACAGCAGAGAGATAGGACAGGGAGCGCAGTCCGCAGCGCGAGCACACACATAGCCTACGCAGAAAGTAAATTACTCCAAAACAGCACTATAAGGATTGCGAGTCAAGTTTATTATATTTATACACGCCAATTTCACCACTGAATCACTATTTTGTATTAAATATAAAATACATTATGCCACAACGTTCAGATGTTACGAGAATCGTGCACCACAGCGCCATCTTTGGTGGGGCACTGCCCCACATGCCCCTAATGTAAAAACGCCCCTAAAAATAATAATACAGAACAATTACAGTATTATCAAACAGGTTCCTTTTTCAGCAATATTTTTGACAGTGATTCATAATTTACACAAGTCTGTGAAATTTATTGAGTAGCCTGCGTTCCCTATGAAACGTCCAATTTCTTGCCAAGGCAACAGAACAAGATCATTCAAGCGTATCTGAAAAGCAAACACATTTGCATGCTCATGAAAATCAGGGATGGCGCAGCATTTAAACATCTCCGTTCCGGATGCGTATTTCCCGAGCCATCCGGCAGGTCTCAAAGAATCCGCAGAAGAAGGTCATCAATGCGTCATTGCATACGGTGCCCTGAAAGGAATACGAGTTTCATTTAAAAAAAATCACTCATGTATACTGAGTCAGATAACAAACGCTCAGCCATACCAGTTAAAACCTGATGTTCTGACCAACAACCAAGGCCCCCATAACCATTGCTTAAAAAGTACACTTGTGCAATTGGCTTGGCATAATTTTGATTTGGCAAGACTATATGTCCCCTTTACAGTTTCATAACAACAGACAGTGTTGCAAGTGGGGGGAAAAAGGAACTGGTCAGAGAAATAGTCTGATATTATTCACACCTCTTCATCGCTCCTTCCAAGTTCTCTCAGGAATCAATCCACCACATGGCTCTATGGCGATTGTGTTAGTTTAATTACTGAAAGGATGTTCACCTTAATTACAGAGATTCTGCTGCATTACGGACTTTAATAATATTTGATGATAATAACCAATCATTAAGCATATCTAGGTGTCATTTGCCAGCTGCCTAAGGCCTAGACTCTAATCTGGACCTGGATGACAGTAGCTCTACCGACTGTCATTCTTCCCCATCTAATCTGGGATTGATTTAGATGCCTGGGATCGCTGGGCGATCAGTGGCATTAATCAAAATATCGATTACCAATCAAGTAGAAAGGAAAACCTGCAGTACTGTTGGCCTTCAAAAGTCAGATTTATTTGAGCATCCCTGGCTGAGAAAATATCCAACTGAATAAAATGTGCGTATGTGTATTTTCTTACGGTTTCCATGGTAATTTTGTCTAAAGGGCGGATGAGATCAGAGCAGACGCACCTGAATGCCATATGTCAAACGCATGTGCGTTCTCATGGCAGTAAGCCCCCCCGGGATGCAGGCCAGGCAGGCGTTCTCTCCGTACTTGTTGGCTGCGTAGCATCCCAGCGCTATTGGACAGAAGCAGCCCAGTGCACCTGTATTGGCCGAAGCAAACAGCAATCACTTCCTGTTTAACTTTCAGGCAGTAAACCCTCAGACAGTTTCTGAGCCTCATGACACACTAACTGAACAAACATTGTTTTTTTGTGGCCTGACTTTTATTAAAATGTAGCCTAATATGTAAATATATTTTAAACAAATGCAGTTAATTCAACAGCCACACTGTTTAATTTAGCTGGTGTGGGTGACAATGGGAAGTGTCTTATATGCATAAGTTGCAGTAAATTAAATTAGCATTAGAAGTAAATTAACATTTTGGTCCCATAATTATGATGTGTGGCTTCGCTTTAAAATCAGCAAAGTGCAGCTTTGCTGATGTTTTCCTTCAACACTAGCAAGTGAGCATGGCCGTGAAGGTGGAACACATTACGATACTTCCACAGTACGGCTGGAAAATAGTATGGAGGATATTTTTTGCATTCTGCACGTTGCATACTAAAGAGTATGCTAGTACACAGGATCCAGCAGTGCTCTGAATCGGACACAGCCTAGGTGGACAGGCCAATCACGTCGCGCACTCACAGACTAAGCAATCGCCGCCGCAGGAGCACAGGCCGGAGCTCCATTCCCCGGTCTGCACGTTAGTCCCATAAGTCCCCGCCCCAGGCTGGTGGCTGATCACTGGGTTTGACATGTCAATCAAACTGCGCTGGCTGTCACTCAAACCACCTGTGGATTGCGCACAACAGACCAGTCACTTCCTGTGCCCCACATTGTGGAAAAACAGCAGAAAACTGGGTCGTTTTGTTGCGGTTTTTTCACTAATGCCAGTTTGTCAGAATGAAGTCTGTAGGTTGACATGTCATCTCCACTCCGAGCAAGTTGAATAATGACTAGGCAGTGTTTGCCTGTTTCACAGGGTTTGGTTATTATGGCAACAAAAATAAAAAGAATTACTCTGCTCCTGAAAAAATGGATGTGAGAAAATGAAGAAGAAAGCAGATGAGGGAAGAACTTGCGCCTCCAAGGTTGCAGGTTCAATTCCCAGCTGTTGTGCCCTTGAGCAAGCCACTTAGCCTGAATGCTTCAGTCAATATCCAACTGTATAAATGCACTGTGTGTAAAGAATGTAATCTGGGGTAGCTGCTCTGCATAAGAGTGTCTGCTAAATGTCTTAAATATAATATTAGACATAATTCACTGTATATAACTGAAATGATGGTAACTACACAATATTTCACACAGTTTTTTTTCATACTACTAATGTCACAGCTTAATTTTTTTTCACCACATATGCAATTAGCTCAGATACTAATTTCAGAGCAAGGCTATTCACTGATGTTCATACTGAAGGCCGTTTGTTCTAGCAGCTGTTGAACAGTCACATTGCTAAAGTCTGTGCACGTGACAGAATTCACGCTCAAACATTAAACACAGCCGCTTCGCTTAGGAAATGCAGTCTGTAGGCTCAGAGGGGCCGCAACACAACCAGACTATAAATGCTTTATTTCAGATTGAAATATGTGCAATGCTTCTGTCGTAGCACTTGATCAGATCGCACTTCTTGCTGCACGCAATAGGGCTAATAAAACTGAGGTCGGATGTGGCCCACTGCTGATTCTGCAGGCTTCAGGAAGTGGAGGTGCCCTGTTCGCCTGTTCAGCGCTGCCGTTGCAACAAGCTAACTTTCACAGCTTAGTTTCGCCATCGCATCTCATCAGTTACGCTGCACCCAAAGCTCACACAGGGCTAAGAGTGCTCCTGTGCATTAGAACACCAAGCACCTTAGTACAAAGAATTAGGCTACTTCAGAAGAACACTATTAGGCTATTTCAGAAGTGGTTAGAACTGTACCTAATATACAGATTCTTCACAGACATACAATTCTTTGCTGTAACTTGCTGTAAAAGCACAGTATATCTTTTACAAATTCAGTTAAAACATTTTTTTTTAAAGAAATAACACATTTTTCATTGATGTACAGTAATACTCAGACAGAACAGACATTGCATGTTTTGAATCCCACCACTGCTGAGAAGTGGGGGGAAAAAAAAGTCTCCTACCTTCTCACATGGAAAACGATGTTGTCAAAAGCTTCGGCAGCTTTGCAAATGTCCCTGTAAATGCCCTCTGTGCTAACGTGCAACAGAACAAACGCTAAAGTTGTGCCTTGAAAAGGAAGAAATAAATGTCGCGAACGGCGAGCTCGGGAAGAGAGAAGCCTTTACTTACCAACCGCATCTGTCGCTCTGACCTCCTTCAGATCGGAATCAGCCCTATCAACAGGAAGTTGAGACACACGTCAAAGCCGTCAAAGCCACACAGCATCTGTCACGGGTGCACACTGTTTCTTTTCTCACACTCACACACACACACACACAACTTAATAACCAGAACAAGTCATTCAGATCATTCTAGCGTGTCACCTCGCACGTTGCAATGAACAGCATAAAAGTGTTCCTTTTCTGATAGTCGTGAGAACAGTATTTATATTATGTCTGAATTTGTATTTTGTATTTGTTGTTTTTAATGTACCTGCCCAGGGACTACAGTTGAAAATTAGCCATGCTGGCTAAACTAGCACATTTACAGAAATGTTTATTAATGAGCACTGTCCCTGTATAAATAAACTGAATAAAGTAAAGTAAACAGGATGGCAGTGAAAGCAGGTTATTTAACCCATCTAAGCTGGTCATTTCAGCAGCTGCCGAGCATCCAGCCGTGTCCGACCCTGAGCTCGAAACACCTGGAGATCTCTGCCTGTACTACATCTCCCAGCAAGCTGTTCCTCATCCCAATGACTGTACCAACAAAACAAAAAACCTCAAGCTATCAGTGGAAAATTTACCTCCTAACTAATTTTCGTCATTGTTCCTCCTCCCAAAAATTAGCTGACTGAACTAATCTTTAAGTATTTTTAGTCTACTTTGTTATCTAGGGCTGCGATTAATGGATACTGTTATAAGAAACTAAAATGTGTGTGTGTGTGTGAGGGGGGAGGGGGGGTGTTAGTGCAGTAGTGAGAAAGGAGTGATGAGTTGATCAAACGCATGAGATCATCAAAGAGCATGCACTCCAAATTGCATCATTAAAGCACAGCGAAACCTGTGAGCGGGTTCTGAGAATCATGATGCTTGCACGTCTGTCCCGGCCTCAGGCACAGATCGTCGAGTCATGCGTTTCCCCAACCCGTGACCGCCAATCCATTTAACAGCAAGATAGTTCCCTTTAGGCAGTTAAAAAAATTGATTTCAGTTTTAGTGTATGTTTGTGATTGGCCCAGACTGTTTTGCAAGATATTTTAGATATTTCCAGAAGTTTCCAAAAGCCTGCTGGCGTTATAAGGGCCGGTGTAGGGCCATTCACAGGTTCAAGGTTTAACGCAGTAAAACACACATCACATGACAGTCCAAAGCAGCCTGTATAGCAAACTGCCACTTTAAGGCATCTTCTAGAACATCAGTAATGTGAAAATGATAGCACTGTCCTTAAATTCATCTCAGCATTACATCTGTAAAAAGATATACCCTAATCTACGTGCAAGTGTGACAACAAATCACTAATGAACTCCAGTGACATTTCTCACAACACTCCAGACCAGGGGTCAGAACTAAAGTCCCAGGGGGCCGCAGTGTCTGTGGGGTTTTTGTGGTTTCTGTTCAATCAGCTGCCAATTAAGGCCTTGAGAACAAGGCGTGTGGATTTCTAAGCCAATCAGTGACTTAAATGAACCACTTGTGCCGAAAACAATGTGAAAACCTGCAGACCCTGCGGCCTTCCAGGACTGGAGTTAAACCTGCAGACACAGCGCCCCCTCCAGGACTGGAGTTAAACCTGCAGACGCTGCGGCCCTCCAGGACTGGAGTTAAACCTGCAGACCCTGCGGCCCTCCAGGACTGGAGTTAAACCTGCAGACCCTGCGGCCCTCCAGGACTGGAGTTAAACCTGCAGACACTGCGGCCCTCCAGGACTGGAGTTAAACCTGCAGACCCTGCGGCCCTCCAGGACTGGAGTTAAACCTGCAGACGCTGCGGCCCTCCAGGACTGGAGTTAAACCTGCAGACCCTGCGGCCCTCCAGGACTGAAGTTAAACCTGCAGACCCTGCGGCCCTCCAGGACTGAAGTTAAACCTGCAGACCCTGCGGCCCTCCGGGACTGGAGTTAAACCTGCAGACACTGCGGCCCTCCAGGACTGGAGTTAAAGCCTCAGACACTGGCGGGTTGGAGTTCCTGCAGATCAGCTGGCCCTCCAAGGACTGAGTAACCAAGTGCGGTGATGGAGTTAACTAGACCTCCATCAGTGAAATTAAATGAACCACTTGTCCGGACTGTGAGAAACCTGCAGACCCTGCGGCCTCCAGGACTGGAGTTAAACCTGCAGACCAGGCCCTCCAGGACTGGAGTTAAACCTGCAGACCCCCTGCGGCCCTCCAGGACTGGAGTTAAACCTGCAGCCCCTGCGGCCCTCCAGGACTGGAGTTAAACCTGCAGACCCCCTGCGGCCCTCCAGTACTGGAGTTAAACCTGCAGACCCTGCGGCCTCCAGGACTGAAGTTAAACCGCAGACCCTGCGGCCCTCCAGGACTGAAGTTAAACCTGCAGACCCTGCGGCCCTCCGGGACTGGAGTTAAACCTGCAGACACTGCGGCCCTCCAGGACTGGAGTTAAACCTGCCTGTTACTCAAATCATGGTCTTCAAGGGCAGAGAACCGCTGGTTTTGCACCCTCCCTTTACCTGGGAGAAAAGAAAACCAGGATTTGAGGGCCAGATTTCAGTATCAATGCTCTAGACTCAAAGAAAAACCAGAGAATGGCGTTTTAAGTTTTTTACATTTTTATTCTTTATTATTAATGTCATGTACAATAGATTTGTATAATGTGTGAATGTGTCCATGGGATGATGTGCATGGTCACCCTGGACAGGCCAAATAATTACGTGCCAATGGCTGCCTTGTTAAAAAAACAAGACCGATACTTGCTCTGCTCCTGCAAAAAATCTTAGCCGGGGAAAAAAAGGCCTAATGTGTCATTTATCCTGTCAGAAGAACATCATGAACAGCTCAGGCAGTGCATTTTTCAGATTCCCAATGGTGCTGTGGTGACCAGGCATGACTAATCGATTCAGATTCCCGGGGCATCCATCCCTATGCTGCTCTCCCCTGGACATCGGTGGAAGCCTTATCGGCTGCTTCTGCCTTGGCTCCGCCGGCGGCCTCCGCCATCATGCGTCTGTGCTCCTTGCGCCTTTTCTGAAGCTCGTTGAAAACCTGGCGGGAGAAAGAGGCTCCTTAGGACAGCAGTTCCCAAAGCCGCCAAAGTCAACCAACCACTAAATGAGGCAACCAACCACTATACGAGCCAACGAGCCACTTAACGAGCCAACCAGCCACTTAACAAGCTAACCAGCCACTTAACGAGCCAACCAGCCACTTAACAAGCTAACCAGCCACTTAACGAGCCAACCAGCCACTTAACAAGCCAACGAGCCACTTAACGAGCCAACCAGCCACTTAACAAGCCAACGAGCCACTTAACGAGCCAACCAGCCACTTAACAAGCTAACCAGCCACTTAACGAGCCAACCAGCCACTTAACAAGCTAACCAGCCACTTAACGAGCCAACCAGCCACTTAACGAGCCAACCAGCCACTTAACAAGCCAACGAGCCACTTAACGAGCCAACCAGCCACTTAACAAGCTAACCAGCCACTTAACGAGCCAACCAGCCACTTAACGAGCCAACCAGCCACTTAACGAGCCAACCAGCCACTTAACGAGCTAACGAGCCACTTAACGAGCCAACCAGCCACTTAACAAGCTAACCAGCCACTTAACGAGCCAACCAGCCACTTAACGAGCTAACAAGCCACTTAACAAGCTAACCAGCCACTTAACGAGCCAAACAGCCACTTAACAAGCTAACCAGCCACTTAACGAGCTAACGAGCCACCTTCGCAACCAATTCCCAAGAAACAAGGTGAGACAAGTCATCTCTAATAAACAGCTTTAATAAAACCAGCAGACCCTGTGGCTCTCTGGGACCAAGGTTTGGGACCACAGCAGACCCTGTGGCTCAACAGGACCACAGTTGAGGACCCCAGGTCGAAAGATCCCCTTCACCAGTCAACAGGGTTGACCCCCAAATCAGATGGTAAGCATGTTTCACAGGTCAAAGTCATAGGGCTGGTAATCTGTGGTTGAGTGGCACAGGGGGGATTCTGAGGTGGGTGGGAGCGGGAAGGTTCGGGGAGGGGAGGTTGTGGCGGCCCGTACCCGGATGCAGAGGGCCTTCTTGGCGAGCCAGCGGTGGGTGACGCGTCTGTAGTACTCCGGGGGGAAGGCGTAGGCGATCCCGAGCTGCGTGCAGACGCTCTCGAACACGTCGTACCGCGTGCTCCGCAGGTTCTTCAGCATCTTCTTCCTGCGGTCCACGCTCATCAGCATCCGCCGCTTGTTGGCCTTGTCCTGCCGCAAAAAAAACCCGCCAGAGGGTTCTCACGCGTTACATTACATTCATTTAGCGGACGCCCTAATCCACAGTGATTTACCTCGCGGGAGAAACAGATGGAAATTCACTCATGCAATTTAGCTGAAGTGCCTCCCCTGGGAGTCAAGCACGCAACCCCTTAGGAGCACAGTCCTCTAACCACTACGCTACACTGCCAGATGAACACTTCTACATTTCAATCACCGAGCAAGTGACACAACTAATGTTTTTTTCATTTTCTTGGATGTATAATCCATTTAAGCAATAGAGAATCAGGTCTTTTCTCAAGGGTAAAGTGGCAGTGTCATTCATACCTGGGATTCGCACCCGCAACCCCGATAGCTGCCAAAACCGTCCCTGAACCGTTATGTCACTCTGCCATCACTCTGACACATCGAACACGACAATTTAAGAATTCAAACGAAAATCTCCAGGAACAAATTATACAAGCGGACTTGGCAGCATGACAATTCCTAGCCAAGCCCACTAGTATATCAGCCATTCCGGATTTTCCATGGATTAGCTTTTCACGCATGTTTAAAGCTTATTTAATGAGATACTGAGCTCAACAATTGGACTCAAAATCCCTACATTACTTGTCATGTTAACAGCAGGCTAACAGTTGCCAGTTACCTTCAGAATCTGTGACACCTAGTCCTAACATCTAGAACATTTCAGGGATAATGTGACCCTGAAAAGTCACTGAATGGGTAGCATTACTGGGAAGGAAACTCATTCAGATGAATTGGCACAGGGCTCCCGTCCGTTTGCTGATGTATCTGAAATGGAGTCACCTTGTGACACAGTCATGAGTAACGCACAGTCTGCCCTGTTCACAAAGCTAGCACGAGCACAAGCTGCTTTTTTTTTTGGACGGGACTCAATGTGAAAGAGAGACTGGCTGTGGTTTTCACCTCAGTCCTCACCTTCGGGTGCTGCTGCAAGTGCTCCTGATAGTTTCGGATTCTAGCTGTCAGAACGGCCACTGAAAGAAAGCAGACGCACATCGCATTACCGTACATTACATTATGTTCTGTTAGCTCTTCCCCAACATAAATGGACTGCATTTATATAGCGCTTTTATCCAAAGCGCTTTACAATTGATGCCTCTCATTCGCCAGAGCAGTTAGGGGTTAGGTGTCTTGCTCAAGGACACTTCAACACGCCCAGGGCGGGGTTTGAACCGGAAACCCTCCGACTGCCAGACAATCGGTCTTACCTCCTGAGCTATGTCGCCCCCATACAGTGCAGGAGAAACACAACTGCATTCACCCGATTCAATACGAGGAATAGCACCAGACCTGGCTACCAACACCCCCAGCTCAGCAACGACATTGAAGCACTAACGCAAGTGCTTTTGGAAGATGGAGCATCACAAAAGATGCAACATCGCCAACAGCAAGCTAACTACGCTAACTAAGCATCAAAACACAAATACGAAATACACGCAGACTAAATCTATAATAAGCCCAAAGACACTAAGCATAAAACTGTAAAAAAAATACCTATAATCATGCAAATACAAGGGTACAAAAGGAGAGAGTATTATGGGGTGGGGATGGGAAGGGAACCAAGGTGCAGTCTGAAGAGGTGGGTCTTCAGCCCGCCACTAGGAGGCGGTACAGCTATCGGCTACAGGCCGACTGGCGGCAGGCGTCTCTTCCTCGCAATGCGGCGCTTCCTCGTTTACTCTCCGCTGGCGAACGGGAACGTACCCTTCACCGCGAGCGAGCTGCTGTCGTTCTCGTGCAGACGGACTTTAGCCACCAGCTGCTCCTCCTTCAGACGCAGTTTCTCCTTCTGCGGAGAGAACGGAAAAATAGCTCATCTGGGCACATATTCGCACACAATGGCCGTTTCAGCCCCAAACAAAGGAGATAGAGCATATTCACAGGTGCGTTCAGGTTGTGGAAGTTAACAGAAACAGTAGCAGAAAGAACAGGGAGGGAAGACTACTGAGTAACTACAGGACTTACATGGCTCGCCAGGTCCAAGGTTAAAAGCCTTCTGACCACATCATCCGTCCTGCAAACAGGATTCAATGTAAACTGAAGTGAGCAAACGACGTGTGGCAGAGGATCTGAAGACATTCTGGGCTGATATTGCAGTTCAGCCCGACAGTAGCTGTAATGGAACTTGGGCAAAATGACTCAACATATAAATGGACTGCATTTATATAGCGCTTTTATCCAAAGCGCTTTACAATTGATGCCTCTCATTCACCAGAGCAGTTAGGGGTTAGGTGTCTTGCTCAAGGACACTTTGACACGCCCAGGGCAGGGTTTGAACCGGCAACCCTCCGACTGCCAGACAATCGGTCTTACCTCCTGAGCTATGTCACCACATATATATATAAGCAGAGAGACTCTGGGTGCAAAAGCTGAGCTTGTTGGCACGGCTCGGTGACAATGGCTTACACTTCAATGGAACCGTTTATTATTTTGAGGGAGTGATGCTGCTGGCGTAAGTCATTATTTCACAATAAGGACGTTAATCCTTTGAGATGCTAGGTTGTACCCTCAAGCCTCTCTCTCACAATATTCAGCTGTCTCAAGAAATACGCAAGTCATTACCTCCAGATAAGGATATTATCACCCAACAAATATACTACGCTATAGAGATATGCAATCATCTCAACATTATCTTTTCCCCCTCAGGGTAAACGCTTGTTCTTCCATTTTCCCCACCATACTGGGGGCGAGAGATGAGAAGTGAACGAGTGAAGAGACGGTCTGCGCAGTCTGTGCAGCCGGACATACATCTGCGCCTGAGGGACTGCAGCGTACTCCTTCTTCAGCATGGCTGCAGGCAGGTCGTCCAGCTGACTCTGACGAGCATCTTGAAATAAAATAAAGAAAATCAACATCATAAAATCCCTGACTATCTTTGAGCCTCAAAAACCTACAGTCTTCAGTTTGCATCACACAACTTTTATTATTTTCTAATATAATTTTATTATTGTTTTTTCAACAAACTCTCAATTTATGCAATTCGGGCTGAGTGACCTTAAACTGAGTGATGCTGAAATCCGACAGCAAGATCTAAAGAGTATGTATTTAGGAAACCGGAATTCTGGGATGTTGGCATGGTAACCATCAGGAAGGACACACCTTTTTTTCCAGCTTCTGCATAGCTCCTCACTGGCTGGACAGACAAGCTCCGCCCACCTGCTGGAGGAACAGAGTCATGAGAGAGTAAAGAAGCCAGGGACAGGTATGGAGTCCAGACCAGGCCAGGGCCCCAGCATCTCCCCCAGGACGGGACAGCTTCAGTCAGCTGGGAGAAAAGCATCTTATCGCACACCAGCGAGCCCTGCTGGTCAGCCGGACACCTGCACGTCTGTCTGTTGAGCCACACAGGAAATGCCGCTCGCCAAAATGTACACATGAAGAATCCAGTCACTCAATTCCAGTAAGCGGGTGCAGTCAAGCCCTCCTTCAGGACTGGACTAGACCGGATAATACTGACCTTGAAATAAGTGTGACTATTTTCTCTACTTTCCTTAAATAATTCAAAGAAGGAAAAAAATCATTTTTTGGATCATTTGTGCCACTACCTTACCGTCTATACTAGCACTCAGTGATGAGATGGCAATGGCATGCTAATAGGGTGTGTACTCTCCCATTAAATATGAGGGAAAGCAGAACAGAACACTACCCCAGTGCTTCTGTAGGGTGTGTTCGTCTACTGGTACCAGTCACGATGGAAGTGATGATAATTGGTCAAAAGACATTGTACAAGACAAGTTTATAGTTTGTTTTTGTATTTTTTTCCATATTTCATACATTTATTCATTATAATTTCACGATTATGTTCCAGCTCCTGCCTTCCTCAAGGTTTGGGAATGACACAAAAATCATCAGTTGCATACAAAGTAGTGACAAACCCAACAATAACTGTTAAAACTACACATTTTCCTTCACTGATGAAAACACTGAAACCCTGACTCTCATGTAACCCTAATTAAAACAACAGATTCACGCTTTTCAAAAGACAACTGACAAACAGCACCCTGGTATTTGAGGTGGAAGATCAAATAAAGAAGAATGGAAAATGACTCTAAATTTGTGTGTGGGTCTCTTCTGGCCCACAGGAAACAGAAAGAGCAAACCTAAATAAACAGGTTCTTTCAGGCTGTGGGGGGGGGGGGGGGTTGAGCTAGCGGACTGAGGAGGGGTGAGCTAGTTGGCTGTGGGAAGGTGAGCTAGCCGGCTGTGGGGGGGGACCTAGCGCTGTGGGGGGTGAGCTAGCCGACTGAGGAGGGTGAGCTAGCCGGCTGTGGGGGGTGAGCTAGCCGGCTGTGGGGGGGGGGTGACCTAGCCGGCTGTGTGGGGGTGAGCTAGCCGACTGAGGAGGGGTGAGCTAGCCGGCTGTGGGGGGGTGAGCTAGCCGGCTGTGGGGGGTGAGCTAGCCGGCTGTGTGGGGGGTGAGCTAGCCGGCTGTGGGGGGGTGAGCTAGCTGGATGTGGAAGGTGAGCTAGCCGGATGTGGGGGGTGAGCTAGCCGGATGTGGGGGGGTGAGCTAGCCGGCTGTGGGGGGGTGAGCTAGCCGGCTGTGGAGGGGTGAGCTAGCCGGCTGTGGGGGGTGAGCTAGCCGGCTGTGGGGGGGTGAGCTAGCCGGCTGTGGAGGGGTGAGCTAGCCGGCTGTGGGGGGGTGAGCTAGCCGGCTGTGGAGGGGTGAGCTAGCTGGCTGTGTGGGGGTGAGCTGGCCGGCTGTGGGGGGTGAGCTAGCCGGCTGTGGGGGGTGAGCTAGCCGGCTGTGGAGGGGTGAGCTAGCCGGCTGTGGGGGGTGAGCTAGCCGGCTGTGGAGGGTGAGCTAGCCGGCTGTGGGGAGTGAGCTAGCCGGCTGTGGAGGGTGAGCTAGCTGGCTGTGGAGGGTGAGCTAGCCGGCTGTGGGGGGTGAGCTAGCGCTGTGGAGGGGTGAGCTAGCCGGCTGTGGGGGAGGTGAGCTAGCCGCTGTGGAGGGTGAGCTAGCTGGCTGTGTGGGGGTGAGCTGGCCGGCTGTGGGGGGTGAGCTAGCCGGCTGTGGGGGGTGAGCTAGCCGGCCGTGGAGGGTGAGCTAGCCGGCTGTGGAGGGTGAGCTAGCCGGCTGTGGAGGGTGAGCTAGCCGGCTGTGGAGGGTGAGCTAGCCGGCTGTGAGGGGTGAGCTAGCCGGCTGTGGAGGGGTGAGTAGCGGCTGTGGAGGGGTGAGCTAGCCGGCTGTGGAGGGGTGAGCTAGCCGGCTGTGGAGGGGAGAGCTAGCTGGCTGTGGAGGGGTGAGCTAGCCGGCTGTGGGGGGGGGTGAGCTAGCCGGCTGTGGGGGGTGAGCTAGCCGACTGTGGGCTTTGAGCTCTGCTTCGCTGCGGTGAGAAAAAGCAGCAGCTGACGTTAGCGCTGAGGTGAGGAGGCGGGGGAAACGACGCGTTCCCCACATCCTCTCGCAGGAGCGCACTCAAAACGATCTCCTTCCCACCACACTCTACCTCCGTCGCTCTTTTCCATTCACAAAGCATGCCAATTTTTTCTTTTTTGTTCCTTTTTTTTTAGTGTTTTGGCTGAAATGTTCCATTGCAACACACATCCTTCTGTCAAAAAAAAGGCCATTTCCTCCCAAAATGAGTTTGTGACAGACGTGTTGCCACACCGCTGGTGATGATTCACAGCCGACTCAATATGAATCTGCAGCCATAACCACGAAGGAAATTAAAAATACCAGCAATTCATATTTGAATAGCTTCTGAGTTTTATGACTGTCGTACATCATAAGCACTTCGAGAAGAAATATACTGAAAGGCAACAAGGGCCACCAGAATGTGAAAGATCCTTCTGACTTTCAAATGCACAGCCAGCCACATGACAGCTAAGCAACTCTGCAACATAGCCTATACCAGGGCTGGCTGACGCTGCTCCTGGAGATCTACCGTCCTGTAGGGTTTCACTCCAACCCTAACAAAGCACACCTCACTCAATGGCTAGAGCAGGGCTGCCCAACCCTGTTTCCGAAGATCTACCATGCTGAAGGTTTTCACTCCAACCCTAACAAAACACACCTCACTCAACAGCTAGAGATCTTGTTGAGCTGCTAATTAGTAGAATCAGGTGTTGCAAATTAGCGCACTCAAAACGAGCAAAGACACCAAAGACATAATGTACAAGTGCACAACATCAGTGTCGCACTCCCAGCTGTCACTGTTGCCCACCCCTGTCTTCCTGTGGTTTAGTCTTCCTGAAGCATCTCTGTTAAAAAAAACTGCCACTCTGCTAACACCATTAAAATGTGGGTGTGAGAATACAAGCAGCAACAGTTTCAAAATGTTTGTGCAATTTAAACACAAAAACGTTTGACACTCAACTACACAGTTTTTTTTTAATTTACCCAAAGCGTTTGACACCGTGTACCACGCAATTATGATGAACAGGCTCCACATCATTGGACAAAGCAGTAGGCTGGTTTGAAAACTATGTCAGACAGGACAGCGTTCTTTCTGATGGTCAGAAATCATCCTCCAAGTTCATTTTCCGAGGAGTTCCCCAAGGATCTAGTCTTGGTCCAGTCTTTTTACTGTTTATATAAATCACATTGATTCAATTGTTCAAAAATAAAATAAAATAAAATAAAAAATTTAAGTTTAAGGTTAAATTGGGTTTTTAATTTAGAAATAAGTCGTGTTTTAATTTTGTCACAAGAAAAAGACAGGTTGTAACTGCATGTAATCCCTGTGATTGACTATGGTGATATTCTTCAAATGCATGCCTCTGCTAACACTCTTCAGACTACAGACACAGTCTACCAAGGAGCTTTAAGTTTTACTTTAAATGCTAAATCCCTCACACGTCTCTGTCATCTGTATGAAAGGACAGGCATGACCTTTTTACAAGACCACAAGTGGTTTCACTGGCTCATTTCTATTTACAAAGGCAACATAGGGTAACTGCCTGGACATTTGAATTGCCTTTAATTGAAAGACGTGTTCTTATAACCTGCACTCTCAGAACTGGCCACTTTGCTCTGTCCCCTCGCCCTTCCACAGAATTTTGGAGGAGTTACGTTTATATGAATCTACACAGAAGCACTTAGTGAGGACATCGAAATTATACACTTGCATGCGCTTACATTTATGAATATTGTCAAGCGAGGAAATACATTAATAACGTGTGGAAAATCTGGCCAGGTCACACAGCACAGGCAGAGATTCTCTGCGAGTTCACGTCCAGGCTTGATGCAGTGCTCGATACTCTCTAGTCCAGCGGTCTCCGACCCTGGTCCTGGACAGCTACAGGGTCTGCTGGTTTTTGTTTTCCCCTTAAAATCAGCACCCAATTGAGACCCAAGACACCAGGTGAGTTAACTGTGTAATCAACTGCTCTAATTGATTCATGAAGTGCAGAGTCACTATGAAAACCAGCAGACCCTGTAGCTCTCCATGACCAGGGTTGGAGACCACTGCTGTAGGCTGTAGGTAACTGGCAACCTTAAATGAACTGAATATATTCCTGTGTTCTAGATGGGTTGAATGGCCTGTTCTCCTCTTTATGTATTCTTATGTTCTTACACTACATGGTCAAAAGGATGGCCTGACATCCAACATCTCATCCAAAAATTATGGGCACTGATGTGGAGTTGGTCCACCCTTTGCTGCTATAACAACCTCCACTCTTCTGGGAAGGCTTTAAGTTAGATATTGTAGCATTGCTACAGGGATTTGCTTCCATTCAGCCAGAAGAGCATTAGTGAGGTTGTGCACAGATTGAGCAATTAGGCCTGGCTCACAGTTGGCTTTCCAAGTGATCCCAAAGGTGTTGGATGGGGTTGAGTTCAGGGCACTGTGTAGGCCAGTCAAGTTTTTCCACAGCATTCAAAATCATTTCTATATGGACCTCGCTGCGTGCCCAGGGGTACTGTTATGCTGAAAAAGGAAAGAGTCTTGCCCAAACTGTTTGGGAAATACCTATAATTTGTCTAGAATTTGAATGTATTTAGATTTCATTTCACTGGAGCTAAAGAGCGTAGCCCAAACCATGAAAAACAGCCCCAGTCCAAGGGGTGTACAGATACTTTTGGTCATATAGTGTATGTTCTAGATGGGCTGAATGGCCTGTTCTCCTAATTGTGTATTCCTATGTTCTTATGTTCTAGATGGGCGAAATTAACAGTTTTTTGCTACCAGAACTGGTCTACCAATCCCATCTCCAGGATACTGTTTTTGAGTTGCGGGGACTCGAGAAAACGGAGAGAATCCTAAAAGAATAACGTTACACTTGATTACTCGTGAGAGAATTTCAGTGCGATATAATCTTTAATATAGTGTTAAAGTATGTGAGAGATCCGGCTACCGTGACAGGCTAATATGGATACTTATCTATGAATCGGTGTAGTGATTGTTAATAATGAAACGTGGCTCTGAAAAAATTCGACTTATGTTTTCAAACAAATTTGCACAGTCGTGTTACAAGCTCGCAAGCATTAGCCATCATTACCTAGCTAGCTATTAGCTACTAACGCCAGCCAGTCAGCTAACCAGCTAACATGATATGAAGGACAAGGACGTTCCCCGATTTTCGTTAACCGGAAAAACTTCGTATTCTGAACAAGTTAGACTCACCTTTCAGCTCTTCAGCGTTTGAAGCCCACCTGTCACTGATATTAGTTGATAAAGGTCGCACAGCGGGACGAACATGTTTTGACACAAGTGCCGAACAGGTTTGCTTCCCACCAGACACCACGCAGCTCTCACGCGCAGCAAAAGACGCGGATTTCAGAGCGCATCTTACAAACATCCTGATACAAAGCCTATATTGTGCGAATACTATTATCTATTTTGTTGGCTATCTTATTTTAATTCGCAGATACGTGTGTGTGATTTCAAGAATGTCATGTCTCTTTCTCACAAGGGGCTCGCCATTTTTACTAGACATTACTAGCAGGAACAGACAGGCGTGTGTCACGGTCTCAAGGAATATGAATCAATTCCAGATCTGCTCTCTGTAGGTAGCTGGCGGACAGAAGTGACAGCCTCAATCATACCAATAATGTTTATGATGTGCTGTAATTATAATCTGAAGAAGTAATTCACCGAATGGAAGGAAATGTCAGAAGGTCTTCTGCATGTCCAGATAGGCGATTGCTGAACCGTGTTCTCGTTCGAAGTAAATCCAGAAACTCTAGGCATAGTAGCCTACCAATAGGATACAAAAGCACATTTTTTTCAGCAGCGTATGTTCATAATACGTATTTGCGGACATTTTAAAGGGACATTTTGTAATGTTGTCATTTTGACTTACTTAAAGGGCACCCTTAAATATAAATAAATAATGTTCATCTGATTCACTTGAAAAAGAAAAAATACACACAAACACTTTAGAAAAAACATTAAAAAATTAATAAATGAGATTTTATTCATGCATGTCAACAAAAAACACATGGCAAAAGTAAGGTAATGAAGAACAGTACAATAAAACACACTACATATTTGCCCCACAACAAGCAATTGACTCATAAACATATATAGGCACAAGAAATAAGTATGGTAAGAAAGAAAGAAACAAACAAAAAAGCATTTATTTATTTTGTATACAACACCCACGATTTCATTTCTTTGAGTTTCTTTAAACTAAATGTCTCAACAAAAAAATAAGATAAATGAAAATTTACTTTAATCTACATTTTTTTAAAAGTTTGGAAATAGAAAAAGTATACTGGTAATTCTAAAGCATAGATATATTTTTTTTATTGTGGTCATAGTTTATAACTGGTGTAGAACACTGAAGTCTGGTGTTCTGTGAATACTGACACTGTTTCCTCAGAGAAGATTTTATTTAACAGATTTTCTGGACTGCATGTGATGCGTAATACCTGTGTGCTCTTCTGTACTAGGCTAGTATAATTACCTATCTGTTTCATAATTCAATTTGGAAAAAAAAAATGTACGTTTCATTTCCCACATTCTAGCCCGCATTTTGAACCTCTTGCACGTTCAGTACACTGAGGAGAGGGAACTCCTCCCAGAATACACTGCTCCCTCCCTGGCTTTGCATGCTCTCCCGAGCTCCTCCCCCCTCCTGGAAATGGAAGTTCTGATAGGACCTAGGGCTGGGGGACTCCTCCCCCAGCAGGGGCTGGGTGGAGTCTGACCGCAGGTAGACTGTAGTAGGGGGGTCGGCCTGGCTCAGGTAGGGGTTGGCGAAGACAACGGTGGCGTAGGGAACCACTTCCTTGGCCGGCTCGGCACCGCCGGAGACGTCCTTGAGGGATTCTCCAAGGTCGCTGGGGTCACCTCCCTGCAGCCAGAGGTCGTCCATGGTGGGACCCACACTCTCGCCCTTCTCCGGCTGCCCCTCAGGCACGTCCAGCAGGCTGAACCAGGACAGGTGGACAGGCACCGGGTCCTGGATGTCCTTCATGTTCTGGAAAACTGGGTAGTCCTTGAAAAGAAGAAATACTAGAATTTAGTCATGGTCGCGTGATATTATGGGAAGACATAAGGCACTTTGAGATGGATGGCATCAGTTCGGAGCAGTAATGGCCATTCGAAAAAAAAAAAGAATAGTCTGTTTAATTTCAAATCCAGGATGCTGTCACAATACTAAGTGTTGTGTCACTGCCCCAATACTTCTGCATTTCACTGTACACAAGGCTACTTTCCCGTTTTGATATTACTTTGGTACCTGTTGGAAAACTGAACATACAGGGAATAACTCGGTGACCTCTGTGCCCAGTGAACTGAGTGACCTCTGAACTCTGATTGTCTGCTGATGCCGGATGTCCAATCACAGGGTGACTTAATGAAAGTGTACGCCTGCTGATGCCGGATGTCCAATCACAGGGTGACTTAATGAAAGTGTACGCCTGCTGATGCCGGATGTCCAATCACAGGGTGACTTAATGAAAGTGTACGCCTGCTGATGCCGGATGTCCAATCACAGGGTGACTTACTGGAAGCGTGTCCCCCTCGGTCCAGGTTTTTATGCTGCTGTTGGCGGGATCGGGAATCATGGGCCAAAAGTGCATCTTCAGACTAGAGAGAGAGAAAGTGGGGGGGGGGGAGTGAGAGGAAGAGAGAAAAAGAGAGAGAGGGAGAGAGAGAAAGAGAGAGGGAGAGAGAGAGAAGAAGAGGGACAGAGAGGCAGAGAGGGAGAGAGAGGGCAGAGAGAGAGAGAGAGAGGGGAGGGAGAGGGACAGAGGGAGAGAGAGAGAGAGAGAGAGAGAGAATGGCAGCACATTACCCATGAGTCTGTGCAGTAGCGGGAAAGTGAGGTGCAGAGGAAGTGCGATGTTGGACGGCTCACCTGTCATGCTTGCTGAAGCAGGTAAAGCAGGCGACTATAAAACACACCATCAGACCCACACAGGTCAGCACCACTATGAACACGTCACTCCAGGCATCTGAAAGCATTGCACAGTAAATATTAAACACATCACACTACCAAAAACTGAATTAGCTTATCCTGGTGTGAGCTCTTATACCCAATCTGCCATTTTAGTGAGGGTGTGAGCCAGGGGTCATCAACTACTGCTGGCTGGGGGCCAGATTCTCTTTACAAATTCTGCATTCAGGCCAAACACGTTCCACAAATGAGTCATATAACAATGCATGCATTACATGTACTGTACATGTATGCAAACAAAGGGGATGCCTTCTTACAATACGTGCTGTAGCCATTTCACTAACCACGCACTTCCTTAGTTCACACGTTCACCAAAGATGGCGCTCTATACAGATTCATAACAGGTGCACACCTGTGTGTGGAGAGTGCCTGATTGGGAGGAAGCACACAGTTTTCCACCATGGAGTCCCTGTGTGTGTGTGTGTGTGTCTGAGTGCACTTGATAGGATGTTTGGGACACTGTTCTCAATTAAGCAGCCCAGCTGGCTTATAGGCAATTAATAGCAGCACAGGAAAACTCAACTACAATACGTAAATAGCTACTAATTGTTGTGATTCTCTCACGAGTGGGAGGTATGCTGGTTCTGGAGACTCAGATTCAGACACAGCTGGCCTTGCTGAATAGCCCTAACGTTCACTGCTGTTTGACTGCCGCTCTACCTGTCAGATACTAAGCTCCACTGTTGTTTCTACAGCCATTTTAAGTGCGCTTACTGCAAGTCACTGCGGTATAAGTGTGTCAGCTAGACGGTTCCATTGTAACTATGAAAGGGTGTAAGAGGTGTGTTTACCTGGAGGTCCCGTCTTCAGGGTGACGATGGTCCCGTTCACCGTGCCCCCCTCTGTGCTTGCCGAAATAAAGGCCTTGTATATGGACACGGGTTTCAGATTGGTCAGAATCACGCTCCTCTCTGTCGGCTTGAAGCGAACAACTACGGGACAGGAAAAGGAAGTCAGTCGTGGGCTGATGTGATTGGTGAGAAAACAGCGGATATGCGATTTGTCACACAGGGGGAAAGTGGGCGGGTGTATCGCGTTGCACTGCTGTCTCCAGGTGTATAACCCAAGGCGCACACAGGTACACAGGTACACCTGGGACAGTCTGGCCACGCCCAGTTGTACCTACCTCCTGGTCTTCCCGCCTCATCCCAGTAGTAGATGACGTAGTTCTGGATGATTCCGTTCCTTTGGTCCAGTGGAATGTCGTCCCAGGTGAGCTTGGCGCGGGAGTGGTAGATCTCCCCTACTTTCATACTGGGGGCTGCGGATGGAGCTGTTACAGCAAACCCAGAGTTTGTGTTTTTAGATGCAAAGCACTTCATAGACCTGGCTTGTAAGTAACAAACTCACTAACTCACTGGCTCAAGCACGCACACACTCAGTTACTCACTCGCTCACACACTCACTCACTCATTCATGCACTCTTTCACTCACTCGCTGACTCATGCACTCTTTCACACCCTATTGGCTATCAAGGCAACCATGCAAGGCACCACTGCCTTGATCACCAATGGGGTGTGAACAGGTGAACGAGAGCCATTCATTGTAAAGCGTTTGAGCAGCTGTTCTTGTTGTTGGCAAATGTGCTATATAAACGCAGCCCATTGACCATTTTAAAATCACCAATGATCCATCAACTGCAAGCCGATCGCCGTCAACCAGGAAAGGTTATTCCATTACCATTAACTGCAACCCGTTTTTTGAGCACTAGATGGCAGCATTGCGCCAGCTTTGTGATGACACTGCCGCAACACTTGTGTCACGTCCCCAGAATAACGAACTTGAGTTTGACTCTGCGGTAAGCCAGCCACATCTCTCCTTTGTCTCCCCCTCTGTTTCCCCCCTCTCTTTCCCCCTCTCTGTCCCCCCTCTGTTTCCCCCCTCTGTTTCCCTCTTCTCTTTACCCCTCTCTTTCCCCCTCTCTGTCCCCCCTCTCTTTCCCCCTCTCTGTCCCCCCTCTGTTTCCCCCTCTCTTCCCCCTGTTTCCCCCCTCTCTGTCCCCCTCTCTTTCCCCCTCTGTTTCCCCCTCTCTTTCCCCCTCTGTTTCCCCCTCTCTGTCCCCCCTCTGTTTCCCCCCTCTCTGTCCCCCTCTGTTTCCCCCTCTCTTTCCCCCTCTCTGTCCCCCCTCTGTTTCCCCCCCTCTTTCCCCCTCTCTTTCCCCCTCTCTGTCCCCCCTCTGTTTCCCCCCTCTGTTTCCCCCCTCTCTTTACCCCCTCTCTTTCCCCCTCTCTTTCCCCCTCGCTGCTGCGCGGGTTAGCGGGCACCAGGACGCGCGTGCGCCACACCCACCTTTCTGCAGGGAGTAGCCGTGTGCGGTGCGCGGGAGGCCCGTCCCGTTGTGGTACCTGGGGTACACCGAGAAGGAGTAGGGTCTGTATGGCTCCACACCGGCTGGGAACACACACCAGGGAGCGGCGTGGGAGGGGGTCTCATTAATGCCACACGTCCATGTTTTTCATGCACTCAAAAATAATTAATTTTGGGGTTTACCTAATAAAATTATGGACAGTGGTTGCACAAATTATTATTATTTCAGTTGATAGTGCAGGACATAAATAAGGGGTTTTCAACAGGCTTTGATCCAGGGACCCCCACCCAGACTCAAAGGCATCCTGGGGACCCCCATCATAAGTTTAAAAGGCCCATATTAAAATTGGGGTGATGTGCAGAACTGGGGCGGTACCTGAGATCCGAGCCACGGTCTCGTTTGGGCCCAGCAGGAGGAAGGACAGGAAACTGGGGTCCGTCTGGAGCTGGGGGCCCCACTCCACCACGTAGCCCACGGCGACGGGCGAGACCGGGCGGGTCCAGGCGACCTGCAGACTCGTGTTCCCCGCGGAGGAGACGGTGACGTCAGAGACGGGCTGCATACCTGGGGGGGGGAGAGAGAGTGTGGCTGTACAGGCATGCACACACATGTGCACACACACACACCCACACACGCACTCACACACACACACACACACACACACACACACACACACACACACAGTGCTAAGCAGGTGAAGTGATGTGGGTCATACCCCAGTGCTTGTAAACACGCACTGCAGTGGCGCTGGACTCTCCTGCAGAGTTGCAGGCAGTAATGTGCACGGCCCGGGTGTATTTAGGGAGGATGGCCACACAGTGGCGCTGCTGAGTCCTGCACACGGTCCTCTTCTGCCTTCCTCGGCCGGGGGTGGAGCTCTGCAGGAACACGTGGAAAGACACGTTCCTCCCATTGGCTCGGAACTGGTCCGAGGGCTGTGATTGGATGAAAAACACACAACGGGAGAAGAGTTTAGCGAACAGATAAAATTTATTCAATTACAGACCATTTGGAAAAAAAAAAAACAAGAAATGCACCCATGCAATGGAAACGTCTTCGCAAACAATGGAAAGTTCAGCAGCGGTTCAGCTGCTGCCGTTTAGCCTAACTGTGGTGCTGATTTTTCTGTGTGAAACATCTTTTTGTTAATCTGGTGGCCACCAAACTCACAACATTGTGTAAGAATAACACAAAATGTAGGGGAAATGTTTTATGAATGCATGTATATATGCAGCTAACTTGTACAAAGGGCTATCACTCCAGAAGTCCAAAAATCTATGGAATTGAATTTTTTTAATGTGCTTTAATAAACACAGGGCAGAATGTGACATTATCATGGGGCAGCAGGATAGATTAATTAGCCCCACCTTCCAAAGGAGCTGCACGGAGAGCTTTGACTCCTCCAGCACCTTCAGCCACACCTTCAGCCTGCCGGTCGGAGCTGGAAGAAAAGGGGAGGGGCCTTGTGAATCACATGACACGCAGTCCCGGTCATCGACTGGAGCAGAGCATTCCGCGGTACGGCCACGGCAGGTCGCCACGGCGACCGTGACTACACACAACCCAATGCGGAGCTGAAAAAATAAAATAAAATTGGCCGAATTATGAGAACCTCTTCATGTGCTCATGTGCACCCTCGTGAATCAACTCAAGGGGTGTGACAAGGGTGGGGCAGGAATTGGGCACAATGGGGGTGGGGGTCGAGGGGAAAAACGAAGGCGATCTGGGACTCGTTTCTACAGCTAACTCTGCGCCTGAAATAAATGTTATAGCGCTAGTGCTGTGTTTCAGCCGCGCTAAATGCACTTATATGTAAGTTACTCCGGATAAGAGCACCAGCTGAACGGCTTCCTGTAAAATGCTAAAATGCAAGACGTCTGAAACGTAAGCGACTGCCGATGGGCGGAGCTCGGCGTAGCAGCGTACCCTTCTCCCCGATGCCTCCTGTTAGGCTGTTCCCCCACTCGCTCCAGGGTCCTAGGCCGTACCGCACCCTCATCTGGACCCGGTAGTCCATCCCATGCAGCAGGCCACTCAGCTGCAGCGCCCCCAGCTGGTCTTCCTTGGTAATGTGCTTCTGCGGGACAAGAGACAGCACAATGTAGCACCAATTGGCATCTGAACCCTGGAGACATAGTCGATCAAGACTACAGAGCACACTTGGTCCCTAGGCATTTTACTGTGTAACACAATGGTTAGGGTAACTGTGAGGTTGCAGGTTTGACTCCCAGGTGGGGCAAAGCTGTCCTACTCTTCAGCAGGGTACTTAACCTGAAATTCTTCAATAAATGTTATGTTTCTCTGGATAAGTGTTGACTAAATGGCTAAAATGTAAGGTAATATAAAATGTGCTGTAAACTGTTGTAATAAATGTGTAGTAAATAGACAATAAACAGGGAGCAAAATCGGTTCTTTAGTATGTTGTAACCATTTTGGTCAGGAACTGACCAGATTGTATTAAAAAAAAAAAAATAAACATCAGTTTTTAATGTGCGAAGTGTATGTTTTTAATTAGTTTCTATATTAATTCTCGCATAAATTAAGTCTGCGAAGAGTTTGAAAAAAAAAACAAACTCAGAAGTAAATGTTGTGACAGTTTTCATCTCTGTGGTGGAAGCTGGGAAGCAGTTTAGTTCTGTGGGAAATATTGTTAAATTGTTAGATATCGGTAAACGTGTGTTTGTGCGGTAAACGTGTGTTTGTGCGGTAAATGTGTGTTTGTGCGGTAAATGTGTGTTTGTGCGGTAAACGTGAGTTTGTGCGGCAAATGTGTGTTTGTGCGGTAAATGTGAGTTTGTGCAGTAAACGTGTGTTTGTGCGGTAAGCGTGAGTTTGTGTGGCAAATGTTTGTTTGTGCGGTAAACGTGAGTTTGTGCGGTAAATGTGTGTTTGTGCGGTAAATGTGTGTTTGTGCGGTAAACGTGAGTTTGTGCGGCAAATGTGTGTTTGTGCGGTAAATGTGAGTTTGTGCAGTAAACGTGTGTTTGTGCGGTAAGCGGAGTTTGCTGGCAAATGTTTGTTTTTGTGCGGTAAACGTGAGTTTGTGGGTAAATTGTTTGTTGATATGGTAAACTGTGTTTGTGTGCGTAAACGTGAGTTTGTGCGGCAAATGTGTGTTTGTGCGGTAAATGTGAGTTTGTGCAGTAAACGTGTGTTTGTGCGGTATGCGTGAGTTTGTGTGGCAAATGTTTGTTTGTGCGGTAAACGTGAGTTTGTGCGGTAAGCGTGTGTTTGTGCGGTAAGCGTGTGTTTGTGCGGTAAGCGTGTGTTTGTGCGGTAAGCGTGAGTTTGTGCGGTAAACGTGTGTTTGTGCGGTAAACGTGTGTTTGTGTGGTAAGCGTGAGTTTGTGTGGTAAACGTGAGTTTGTGCGGTAAACGTGAGTTTGTGCGGTAAACGTGTGTTTGTGCGGTAAACGTAAGTTTGTGCGGTAAACGATGGGAAACGCGCTCCTACCGTTACGGTGGTCCACGCCTCTCCGTCCGCCGTCCTGAAGCGCGCCTGGACCGCCAGGTTCGTCCTCACCCAGGCCTGCTGCTCCGAGAGCCGCCAGCGCAGGCTCAGGCAGCCGTACGCGCACGGCTCCGCCCTCACGTCCTCCAGCACCGGGGGGTCCAACTTCGCTGAAACAGAAACAGGAAATTAAAAAAACACGCGATGATGAGATCGGGCCGTTCGCCACCGCTACGGCTGTCACTGGCACACTGACTAGCACAGGGGTCTAAAACCCTGGCCCCGGAGAGCCACAGGGTCTGCTGGGGTCCCCAGCCCTGGCCCTGGAGAGCCACAGGGTCTGCTGGGGTCCCCAACCCCGGTCCCCCACTTTAGTCTCCTTTAAAATACAGTACAGTGCAATCTAACTGCGACTGTATTCACCGCTTAGTGGTGAACTGCATTCTGGAAAGTGAAGAGTACAAAGACATTCGCAGAACATAAATTAAGTACATTCACGCAACATTCACGCTAAATACGCATATCTCTGATACAATTAGGACAGAACGGGAGAGATCACATTCTAATGAGGTTGTTCCCGTGGGAATTTCAGGACCGCTTGCTCAGATACGGAAAAAAGCTGGGAATAAAGGAATTATGGAAGGAGACCAGGATCGCTTCTTTAATAAATGAAAGGTTTCTTCCCCCTTTGCGTGTATCCAAGGCGTCGGAAAAGAGCATCCAGAAAGAAGCTGTTCAGACTGAGGAATTATAATGCGACTACTACAGTGCGAATTACTGCAGAGTGCATCTGCGAAATCTGCCAAGGGGCTGCTCAGTGAGATACTCAGTTAATTAAACTCTAAAAGAGTTTACATAAGTCAAAAAAGTAATAACGTTTACTCTACCAGAAGAAAAAAGCACAACTATAATTACGTACAAATACACAGTTAATTTATATGGCCAATTATGCACCGCTGCCATTACAATGTTTAGCCACTTAAGCACTAAATACATAATTTTGTTTTGTAATTTCTTGTTTTTTTTTTATTTGTTTACTTTAACAGCTCAGTTTTTTTATTTTTTTATTTATTTATTTATTTATTTATTTATTTATTTATTTTACCTGACTCTACGGGCTCCAGGAACAGAGGTTCTGATGACACTGTTCCCAGTGCATTCTGGGCCGTCACAGATATCCTCATTCTAGTGTAGAGGATGAAGCCTTCGCGCGGAATGATGCAGGAATGCCGTCCCACAGGCAGCGGATAGGCTCGGACGCTACTCCGTGTTTGGGAATGTCTGGGGAAAAAACCAGGGAGAGAAAAAGGAGATGCAGGACCCAGAGGCGAATCCGGTCCCCTCGCCAACGGGTCACCCGCGCCGGGCACAACCTGCCCCGGGTCCAGGGGTGTCGTGTAATTAACCTACAGTCTCATAAAAAAATGGCGGAACAGAGGAAGGGGCGGGGCTTGGGGGACAGGAAGAGAGTACGACCGTGTGAAGGGCGGAGTTTACTTGGGAAGAATTTCTCTACCAGTCTGTGACACACATCACAGACACACGGCCATAGTGTTCACCTGCAGGGTCAATGGTACTGGCCTGGTTCTGAGTCACTACCAGACCATGGAGCTCATGCACTCACAGCACCAGGACCGTAAAAAAGGCAGTCCTGGGACCTGTACTGTAAAAGGATTAACTACCCAGCAGTCCTGGGATCTGCACTGTAAAAGGATTAACTACCCAGCAGTCCTGGGACCTGTACTGTAAAAGGATTAACTACCCAGCAGTCCTGGGATCTGCACTGTAAAAGGATTAACTACCCAGCAGTCCTGGGACCTGTACTGTAAAAGGATTAACTACCCAGCAGTCCTGGGACCTGTACTGTAAAAGGATTAACTACCCAGCAGTCCTGGGACCTGTACTGTAAAAGGATTAACTACCCAGCAGTCCTGGGACCTGTACTGTAAAAGGATTAACTACCCAGCAGTCCTGGGACCTGTACTGTAAAAGGATTAACTACCCAGCAGTCCTGGGACCTGTACTGTAAAAGGATTAACTACCCAACAGTCCTGGGACCTGTACTGTACAAGGATTAACTACCCAACAGTCCTGGGACCTGTACTGTAAAGGTTAACTACCCAGCAGTCTGGGACCTGTACTGTAAAAGGATTAACTACCCACAGTCCTGGGACCTGTACTGTACAAGGATTAACTACCACAGTCCTGGGACCTGTACTGTACAAGGATTAACTACCAGCAGTCCTGTGATCTGGACTGGTGAAGGATTAACTTACCCAGCAGTCCTGGGACCTGTACTGTAAACAGGATTACTACCAGCAGTCCTGGGACCTGTACTGTAAAAGGATTAACTACCCAGCAGTCCTGGGACCTGTACTGTAAAAGGATTAACTACACAGCAGTCCTGGGACCTGTACTGTAAAAGGATTAACTACCCAGCGGTCCTGTGTGTGGTCTGGTGGCAGACTACCTTTTCTCCGGGTGCAGGGTGTAGTGTGTTTACCTTATCTCTGTGTGCAGGGTGTAGTTTGTTGGGAGGTGGGTTTCTGCTCCTGTGTCCCACTTGCAGGTGAGGGTGTAAGGCTTGGTCAGGTTAGTCAGGCAGGTCAGGTTCTGTGGGGCGGATGGTGGGTCTACACACACACACACACACACACACACACACACACACACACACACACACACACACAGTGAATTAATGTGGCAGTGAATTATCACACAAATGCACGGATAAACACACCTATACACGCACGGACATGCATACGCACACACAAATAGACCAGGTTTAGGGACCCCAATGGACCCTGTGTGCTCTCTAAATGAACTGCATCTCATTACATTACATTACAGGCATTTAGAAGACGCTCTTACCCAGAGCAACTTACACAACTTTGACATAGCATTTTACATTGTATCCATTTATACAGCTGAATATATACTGAAGCAATGCAGGTTAAGTTCCTTGCTCAACAGTACAACAGGAATCGAACCCGTGACCATTAGGTTACAATACCAGTTCCTTACACATTATACTACACTGCAACCCACATACCCCTCACTCACATCCCCTCACCCACATCCTCCTCACCCACTTCCACCTCACCCACATCCCCCTCACACATCCTCCTCATCCGCTTCCCCCACTCACATATCCTCCTCACCCACTTCCCCCTCAACCCACATACCCCTCACTCACATCCCCTCACCCACATCCTCCTCACCCACATCCCCAACATCCACTTCCCCGTCAACCCCACCCCCTCACCCACATCCTCCTCATCCACTTCCCCCACTCACATATCCTCCTCAGCCACATCCCCAACATCCACTTCCCCCTCAACCCACATACCCCTCACCCACATCCTCCTCATCCACTTCCCCCTGAACCCCACCCCCTCACTCACACCCCCCCATCCACATCTCCCTCACCCACATCCTCCTCACCTACTTCCCCCCCCCCCCCACCCACACCCCCCTCCCCCACACCCCCCCCACTCACATCCCCCTCGGACAGTCATGCCCGTGGCGATCTGGCAGTCTCCCTCTCGGCACACGCAGCACTCCAGCACACCCTGGCTGTCCGAGAAGCCGGGCACGGTGACCGCGGAGATCCTGCTGCTCTGATTGGCCGGAGGCAGCCCGGCGAGGATTTGCGTGTTCAGGCGCCACTCGATGTGGAAGTTCCGCCACTGAACCAACGGACAACTCTCTGAGACAAGGCAGGAGGCGTTGAAAGGGGACCCCAAAACCACCACCGGAGGCTGGACCTGTATCTCAGCACAGGGGATACCTCTTGCCACTGTGGGGTCACAAGAAGGCAAAACAAGTTTTTTGGGGGGTTTTTTTGCATTCATAAATGGGACTGACACAGTGAAAGACAAAAAAAATGGTTCAATTTACAATGACATTGAATGTTTAATGAGATGAGCTACCCTTTTTTTCCCCTCAAGTTTTCCCTGGCTATCAGCATGACGGAGAGCTTCTCCCGTAAACAGAAAGCAGTGAAACTTTTCTTTGTTGTGAGAATGTGCTCCTGTCCTCCCCCTCCCCCGTCATACCGCCACCCTAACATACCGCCAGTCACCCATTATGTACAAACGTCCTCCAGTGTGAACCCGCTGTATTTCTGTGTGCCACTTTAACGCGTGCCGCTGTCTATGTAAATGGCTTCCGGGCGGCTCGTCCAGCGTGAGGCGCTGTTTCACCCCGTGGACGGGCACCACGGTTGGACACAGAACCCAGACCGTGCCAGTGCCAACCGTTACCCCTCGCCTGGGTAATGGGAGAGCTTCAAAGGGCCCGGGACGATGTGACGTCTGGCTGCTCACCGGCGCCCCCTGCTGGCCCCCTGCCCGGTGAGCGGCGCAGGGTGCGAGTTCCGTCGAGTTCCGTATTCCGTACGAGCGCCGCTCCCCCGTCACAGCGTAAGAAGGAAGGCCCTGTGATTCCCTAATTCTTGCGGCTGACGTCTCTCAGGTTTTGCGACATGTTTTTACTGACATGAACGTTACGACAGCAACACCGCAATATGCCAGCAACACAGGACAGCAAGTACAGTCACTGTAAACACACGTACTTCAAATTTTAAAAAACTGTCACAGCGACGCTGTATTGGAGGATTGCGGACTTACACTGGTGACTGAAGATCATAAAAAAGCTGTTAAAACTGTGCCAAGCATGCCAAGGAGGTAAAAACAAAAAAAAAACAACACACAGAGCTTTAGAAAAGTAATCAGTCTACTTCCTTCTTTACAACAAGCCAATTGTCACACAGTTTCAAAACCCACGCCAGCCTCACATTGCGAAACATCGACTAAGAAATCATGGACTCCGCCGTCTAGTTGACTATCTTGGCGAAATGCTGGTGATTGGATGTGTTTGTTTAAGGCAAACTGTAATACTCACAGATTTCAGGTTGAATCGAAACCGCGAACAACGTCGCGATTACAAACTTCCACAGCAATTCCATGGCGACAAGACCTGGAGAGCAACGTAAATACATGCATTATGAGGAAAATATCACCTCTGTACAAAAAAAACGACTTAATCTGGCTCTCACTCGTCGCTTCCTTATGGCGTATCCCAAATTAACAACAAAATAAGATCGGAACAAAAAAACTATTGGAAGAAAACTGTTCATGAGATACATTTCTCTTGTTCAAATTGTTTTTATTTAATCTTGTCAATCTTAAAAGGTCATTCACATAACAAGCAAAACAATGCAAACTAGACATTATTTTCCATTATTCCCATTCCATTCCATTAAGATTTCATTTTATTAGATGATATATATATATATTTTTTTTGTGTGGAAAATATCAGTGAAAATACTGGCCAATAATTTCACTGTTAATACTACCACTACTTCTACTACTACTACTACTACTAATAATAATAAGTTGCTAACCTCAGTTATAAGTCACCCTTAAGTAGATATTGAGCTTCATATATGCAGTCCATTTTACTTCAGTTTGTTGCTCCTGAGTAATTCGTAGGTCAGGTCTGATCGTTGTACTTTCAGTAAATATCTGCTCCCGGAGTTACCATATCCACAGCCTTGCTGTTCTGATTGCTGTCCTGTCTTCCGTGGGCTGAACTGCTTGGGGGGGGTTATCTGTTCCTGCAACACATATGACACAACTTCCTGAACACTTGTTTCCATGGAAACAAACCTTCTTCTCACAAACCCTAAATGACCAAACATTTAAAAAGTACCAGTAAAGTTACAAAAAAAAAAAAAAGACTAAAAGACAATATGAAGTAATCAGATCAAGTAATTAATTTACTAATTTAACAACCACCTATAAATCTGAGCTATTTTCCCCATTTTAATTAATACCTTCTCAATAAATAAATAAAGTAATAAAACTCTGGCCTACTCAACCACATTACATCAGGTGGATAATCAGTACTAAGTATTACTGGTGGGCACAGCTGATATTAGAATTAACTTAAATCAATGATGTCAAAAAAAACTCGCTAAGCATGTACCTCTTGAAATCTGTGAATGCAAAAGCACATAATATTATACTTATGTGAGTAGGCCTTGCACTTAAAAGTTTTCTGAAAAGCATATTAAATTTATTTAGTTCACAGACAGTTTCCACTTTTTGGCTAATGCACTGTTAGCACGTTGCATTTTCTCTTTGTGAAAAATAATTTTTAATGAACTGAATAAATTGAATTTGAACTTAAAAAAAAAACAGTTTAAAATATTATTCATTGTTGGTGATTCAGTACGTTAAAAATAAATAATCACGCGGGGCCTTTATTTATCGAGTGCGTGGCAGTTCACACAGTAGCTCCACAGGCCAAAACAGCAGGACGGACCCAAAACAGTTTATTATTCAGTCTAACCGCGGCTTTTCAACGTCACCGGCATGCTGTCACTCTAGTGAGATTTTCCAGCACTCTATTATTACACTTTTAGGAAACAAACCGAGATTTAACTCAGCTCTGGAAATCTGAAGAATGAACAATACAGTGCATCAATATTACAAAGCCCAATGCGGTATTTGTCCCTTGTTATGAATATTAATCGTACGTTAACTGTGGCTCGAGGAGTCTCCTCAGTTATTACAAACATTGCGCAAAGAGCGTTTAAATTCATGCGTGTCACCCAAGCTAAATTAAACAAGTTTAGCAGCGGCTGAATATTAAAGACAAGCTAAATTGTATTCATATGAACATGGTTCAGTGTACCATGACTTTATTTACAACATACATATGATGCATTTACTATCCATAGTATATCCAGACTGTACCACAACATACTCAAGTAAAATTAAGATAAAACAAATAGCACGTAATACTTACAACTTTGCCGATATCTCGGGTCAAATTAGCCAATGGTTCGCAGACATGGGCTCCCCATCTACCGCCTGGGACAAGAACGAATTAAATATGTACAGTGTTAAAATAAAACAACGGGTGTTCCTGCTATAACGTTGTTGTACAGTGATGGACGGTGAAAAACAGTAGTTGTCATGGAGGTTTTTTTCTCTTCCTCCGCGTTCTGTCAAACTGTCTGGATATACAGACAGCCGCGTGCGCGCGTGTTGCGTTATCTCCATCCCGGAGCGCACGAGAGACGTGGAAGGTCAGTGGCGGTTGCAAGGAGCTGCCAAACCGCGCGCTTGTGAAACCTCCGGCCCCTGCCTCGCGCTCCATGCCGGATCTCACGCGAACAACTCCATAACCGCTCACAGTTTTGATCACAAGCGTGTGTTTGCCAAAGCCACCACTGACAGACTGACAGAATTATTCACAAAGCATTTAAATACCCATTTTCTTCATGTTAACTCTGAGCTTGTTTGGAATGACAGCAGTTCTGTGATTGATTCGTTATTGAATTGTGTTTGAAACATTTTAACCCTGCAAAGTGTAAGATTACAAATATGTGATTAGAATGTTACTTAATCGAACATTCTGATGCTGATGTAACAATCACTTCTGGTAAACTGGTAATTGAAAGCACTGGTATTCCAGAACATTGATTTAATAACATTCCAAAACACCTACTCTTCAGAGGGTTAAAGCCGACCTCCACAATTCAATTCCCATACCTTTGTGGTTGTATGGGTGAAAGAAAAAATATTACACAGAGGACAACATCCGTGTTGTACATATGACAACAGTGCATTTCCATAGACTCCTTGCAAAAAGAAATCTATGCCTTGTTACAAACAGATAATTAACCATTCGATTAACAACAACAACAGACCGGCCTGGGTCACCCACGCGCTCTCGATAATAAGGATGTCGCTACACCTGCTGCTGTGTGTCCGCGAGCGTGTGTGTGTCTGTTTTTTTTTTTGGGGGGGGGGGGGGGGTTAAATGGGCCAATCTTGCCCTACCTCTGCTCCTAGAGATTAATCTCGTATAATAATCCTACATTAAGCGCATATTTATTTGGGGTTTCTCCATAAAACAGAAAGCAAGAGACGGCGGAGACTCATCGATATTGGAGAGGCGCTCTCGCTTTGGTTGTAATCCAGCGCGCGTTTGCAGGGTAGGCTCAAGAAAGGGCCATTCAACTTGCCCTCAATGCGCGGCGCTTATCTGTCCCGTGCACAAAGGCCGTCCACGCGCTGAGCTCCTATTCGGAATTCCGGCTTGTTCGTGGAAGGCTAATTGCCCGCGGTTGCAAAATGCGCTTTACTGCCTGTAAAATTGCTTTGGAAAGAGCGGGTGAAAGAACCGTTGTTTAGGCAATTTATTATTTTCATTCATTTGCTTATTTATTTTATTTATCATATATATTTTTATATAGCCTACGGTTTCCGCTCCAGCAGCATTATGATTTAATGTGCTTGTAAACATAATAATTGAAACTGCCGCCATTTTCTCATATTCGCGCAAAGCCACAGTTTAGGCAGAAAGATCATATTTGTTTTCCGAGGTAAACACGCATTGACTAAGAAAAATAATGAAATCACAACGAAAATGAAACGTGCGGGAGTTTTTAAAAGGCCAGCGGCGGTACCAAAAGCGCATAACACCCACTTATAAAGAGAGCCCAACACATCAGCAGGATTTTCAGACTGGTCGCTGCCGACATGCTCCCTATTTCTGCCATGGTATAATATGCAAGGACCATTAATGGGGTAATGCATCTGAAAAATAGAAACTCCAATGCATTTTTATGATGATATGTATTCATCATCTTTAAAAAATAATAATATTAATGAATTCTAACATGGCATGCCATATCTGTTTAGTAGCTTACAACATTCATCACGTTATAAACGGTAGCATGGCACACGTTCATGTTGCCCTTATGAATTATTGTCATACACCATGCATATGGTACTATGCTTAAGGTAATGTCTTATGCACATTTGCTCCCCAGCCCCTACCCCTGCCCACCCACACAATAAATATTATAGTTAGTGTAAAAGTTCATTGGTTCCACCAAAGCTAACGATGTTAGCGCATCCTAGCCTCATCCATTCTCACATGCAAGAGCTGGCTTTGTTGTTTCTTTGTTCTGCATGTATTCAAGATATCTCCTATTCAGTAACAGGCTAACAGTAGACACCCTCAAGAGGGAACAATGATAAAGGTATCATGTATAATCAACTTAATTGAACTGTACGGAACATCACAATCATTCCAGACACATAACAAAATGAATGCACAATAAATATGCAAGAAATGTGTCTTACGCCTAGTGTGGGGTGCAGATGAGGCCTGCCAACGGATTGAAGAAGAGCTACAGGAAGACTGTAGAAAATAAATACATTAGCTAACTAGTTCACCAATCCATTGCCTCAAGTCCATCGATTGAACTTCACGTCAAATACCTCATCCCCATCAACATGTTAAAATATTCTCAATTATCAATATTCTCAAAATATTTTAGAGTATTGAATATATATATATATATATATATATATATATATATATATAGAGAGAGAGAGAGAGAGAGAGAACAGATTTAGATGTTCACCGATATAAAATTGGATCGAATTCCTCTCTGAACACGCCCTCGGCTGTGGAGTCAAAGCCATTTTCATTTCATTTGCGTCCTCCTCAGAAATATTCACTCAGACTAAATACATTGTTGTTGTAAAACAACCCGTGTGGGCATGAAGTCTCAGGAACAGTGAGACTCCTGCATAGGTGACTTAGGTGCATTAACTGTCTTAACTACTACTTGTATTTTTTCCATAGACTGCGTTGTTGCCGTTCTCGTTGTTAGTGTTAATCAGTTTAACCTTCAGGGTCCAAGTTGAACTATGCGGTTGTTCCCTGCACTTGGACCGGTACTTCTCTCTAGGGGTTTCGTCATACTTGTTCCTGGTTATGGTTATACACTTTGTTGTACGTCGCTCTTTGTTGTTAGCGTCTGCCAAATGCCTATAATGTAATGTAATGTAATGCATAATGTTTTCAGCATGCGCACTGAAAAAGATATGGTTTCAGTCATCACTATAATAACTCAATCCATGTTGCGTTGTCGCGGGTCCCGTTAGCGATACCGAAGTTCTGCTTGGCCAGCACTGGTCAGAGAAGTTTTTACGTCGGGCTCGTTTTGTTCCAGACAATCGACACCACCCGGAGATAACAACAATATTTTGTACACAATATTTTTTGGCATATACACAACGGCGAAACGGACAACAATGATAATTCCTCCAGATAATTTTCGAAGAAAACAGTGGATGCTCTGTCAAGATATCTCCGTGTTCGCAAGTTTTAGTAGGTCTAAAAATGACTATGGATTTTGTTTCGCTGGATTCTTGCCATAGCATACTGATTTAATCATAATTTGTGTCGTCTGTGGATCTCGGAAACTCAAAGAAGGTGAGGACCCCCCCCCCCCCCCCAAGCTTGTTTTACCACCCTACGTGTTACAAAGTAAAGGACCGTCATTGCAGAAACATCAGAACAGATATAGAACAGTGCGTTTTAACACTTTGAAATGGTATATTGAGTGACCAGACTGACTGAAAATTTCACCATAAAAACATATAACAGAATGAATGCAAATAAACCCACCCCTTAAGGGGTTAATCCTTTAGATGCCAGTATGATTCCAAAACACTCTTGCAGATCCCCGAGAATTTACAAGGAAACAAGTTACAAACCAAAGCGAACAATCGCAATCGGCGAAAGAAGAATTGTTCATCAGCCACGTACAATGGAAGCAAAGTCACATGCCACCTCACCACCCCCCCCCCACCCCCACCCCCACCACTCCTTCCTATGTCGAGAGCTTACCACACATTATGACACATCCTTAGTGTAGCAATCACATCTTACAGGAACACAAATGGTAAATGTCCTTCTACTTATAATGAAGTTACATTGAACCTGGGTCGTGGGCCTTGGGGTCTGGCTGAGCGTTTATGATATCCTTTGGCCTCACACCTGCAAGTTTGGGCGTATACGAAGCTACGACCTGATAACTCTCAGGTAATCCTTCATGGGGAAAAAAACAAAACAAAACAAAAAAACCAATCTCTACCACTTCCTCTTCTGGGTGATTCTCAGGCTGGAATCTGGTTTCTAGTTAACAGTGTAGCAAATAACACGTGACCAGTCCAGAATAATGTGTGTGTGCGTGCGTGCGTGCGTGTGTGCGCGTGTGTGTGTGTGTGTGTGCGCGTGTGTGTGCACGTACACACTGGTAGACATGTAATAACACTTCAAAAAAATCAAAAGACAGAGCACAAAAGACAAGACGCAAGAGTTGATCTCACGGCGCGTTAGTTTCCCCACCGCGGGGCGTGCAGTTCGATAGTTTCCCCACCGCGGGGCGTGCGGTTCGACTACGCCAGAGAGCTCGAGCGATCAAAACACAAACCCCGGAATGCCCGGAACGTTCCGCACACAAACCCACAGGCGTGACTCAAAACTGGCCACTGCAGAACTCACGCGTCACGCAGACGGACCCTCACCTTCCGGAACGTTCCGGTCTGCCCACCGGAGTGTGCGCGGCACGGCTTTCTCCCCCCAGCTGGAAGAGATTCGGCTCCTCTGATACGGCCCAGGGCGGCCGAGTCTCAGCACGAAGGGGAAGTCGAAATGCCAGCGTACAGAAGTTTCACTTTCCAAGGCCTGGTCATGAGGGAGGGACAGGCAAGGAAGAAGTGAGGCCAAAATGTAAGGGGGGGTGGGTGGGGGGGAGTTAGGGGGATACAGGTGTGTGTGTGTGTACGGTGTTGTGGAGATACGGAGTTGTGGAGCAAGGTGTGTGTGATGAGTGATCAGGGAGTTGGGAGTACAGGTGTGTGTGTGTGGTACAGGAAGTTGGGGAGATACAGGTGTGTGTGTGTGAGATACAGGGAGTTGGAGAGGCACAGGTGTGTATGGGGGCTCTCTCTGGTCGGTGGGGGAAGGAAGTGTGAGAGAAAATTACCCAGAAGCCTCCACTGTAGTTTTTTCCTTCTTTGGTTTAGTGAAAAAGTTTCAGCCCTCTATTTTCTGTTGTTGTTGTAGCTCCTTTGTGTTTGCACCAGCTCCAGAGCCAGTGTCCATGTTAAATTATTGATTATAGGTTCAGTGGAGGACTATCCAATCAGTTTCTCCATACTCCACAACTTTGTGTTTGGGGGGGTGTGTATTTTTCACACTGACTTTTACACCTCTGAGATGAAAGAGTGAATCCTGTATCAATTCTATGACAGGGAGGTACATCGAGGTGAAGGTACTCCATGTTAAAATTACCCCCAGGTTTTATTCATTTAAGATTTTCATATTTATTTATGTATTTCTTTTTATTTTATTTATTTTGCAGATGGACAGTGAGTCCTGAATCTATTGTGTATATATATATTTTTTAACAGAAAACATTTCTTATGTAACCTCAGACCCCACCTTGAACTCTTGGACAGGGACTCCTGGTTGCCTGTTAAATCGGAAAATGATTTTAGTGGTCAGGGTTATTTTTTCTTTTTCTAAGCAGGTGAACACACCCACACACTTCAGTCGGATGAGAGACGGACTGCAGTTCCTAACAGCTCCTCGCTGATCTGACCAATGTCACGGAGGCCCTTCTAGTTAGAAGCGGGGGCTGAGAATTGTAACGAACGCATCGCTAAGCGGACGAAGAAACGCGCGGAGAGGGAGCGAGACACTAATTAAAAATACATTAGCTGAATATCGCCTCGTTGACACATTTTGCTTGATCTTTCCTCTGATCCGCGGTAATGAAGTGGATGCGTCGGACCTGTTGGGCACAGCGGGCTGCACTTGGGTGAGCAAGAGCCGTGGCTCGGGGAACATGGGACGGAGCGACGGGTCGAATCGTCTCCGCGAACGTGTAGCTACACCTTAAAACAGCGCGTGATGGCGCGCCCAGGAATACGGATGCGAATTTCTCGCAAAACCAGGTGGGAAAAGATGCGCAAGGAAAAAAATAAAAATAAAAAAAGTAGACAAGAGCAGAGCAGTAACCGGGTCACCATTTTAAATTCATATTCTTTTCCAATGGCGGAGGCCGGGTCGACTCTGGCGAACGCACAGATTAATAGCAAGCACAGATATGGATATCGATATCGTCCGCTCCCCGGAGTCTGGATCTCCGAATACGACGGGTAGGGTTTGATTTTGCTCTCTGGCTCATTTCAGCCGGATCAATGTCTCCAGCGGGTCCTGAATCATTGATCACGGGGGGGGGGACGCTGAGATATCTTCTTGCCTGCAGCGGCAGCAGGGCCGCGGGGCAGGGGTTTCAGAACCCCGGGAACAGCGGGCGCGAGGCGCAGTGATTTGCTGAGTAGTGCGGGAGGAGAGCGGCTGGGGGGGGGTGGGGGTGAGGGTGGGGGGGGGGGGGGGGGGGGGGGGCAGAGGGCGTCGCGCGGCTTGGCGGCTCGTTATGGCGGTTATTTTAGCGCCGAATAATGGGGGCGGGCCTCGCCCCTGCTCATTGGGAAACGCTCCCGCTCCCTCTCTGTCTTTAGTTGCGTTATATAGCATATATAACGCAACGTCTCCTCTCTGTCAGAACACGTCTCCTCTCTGTCAGAACACGTCTCCTCTCTGTCAGAACACGTCTCCTCTCTGTTCTGGCCCCACGATGGTGGAATGACCTCCCTGTGGAGGTCAGAACAGCTGAGACTGTGACCCATTTCAAACGACGACTGAAGACCCACCTCTTCAGGCTGCACCTCTCCCCATCCCTTCCCCCCCTGTAAATGACTAAACTTAGGGTTGTAACTAGGCAGCTGTTTAATAGGTGACTTAGTTGATGCGCCAGTCTTAACGACTACTTGTATTTTTATTTATTTTTATTTTTCCATAGATTGCGTTGTTGCCGTTCTCGTTGTTAGTGTTAATCAGTTTAACCACCAGGGTCCAGGTTGAACTATGCGGTTGTTCCCTGTACTTGGACCGGTACTTCTCTCTAGGGGTTTCGTCATACTTGTTCCTGGTTATGGTTATACACTTTGTTGTACGTCGCTCTGGATAAGAGCGTCTGCCAAATGCCTGTAATGTAATGTAATGTAATATATAAACTATATTAAATAAAACTAATATGTATACATTGAATTCCTCATTTTGGTAAATGGTAAATGGACTGCATTTATATAGCGCTTTTATCCAAAGCGCTTTACAATTGATGCCTCTCATTCGCCAGAGCAGTTAGGGGTTAGGGGTTAGGTGTCTTGCTCAAGGACACTTCGACACGCCCAGGGCAGGGTTTGAACCGGCAACCCTCCGACTGCCAGACAATCGGTCTTACCTCCTGAGCTATGTCGCCATTTTAGCTTAAGGAAGGCCACAAGTTAATAAGTTAATAAGAGGTGGACACGCATAAAGTGCATGTTGTCATTTAGGGGGGTTGAGGGAACAGTAAGTCTGGGACCTGCTTCGTTTGTTTATTTATTTCAAAGGGACAGTTCACAACACTTAACATATCAGTAATCACATCGATGCCAAGAGCACCGGACTTAAGCTCAAGAGCTAATTTCCCTCAGTAAGAATAGGGGTTCCCTGGCTGTGCGCAGGGTTCGGCTGGGGTTAGCGTTATCTCACTTAGCAGTCAGGTACTCAGAGAACTAATGTAATGTAATGTAATGTAATGTAATGGGCTAGCGTTATCTCACTTAGCAGTCAGGTACTCAGAGAACTAAGGCCTGAATCCCCCTACACCTGAGAGTGGCAATGGGGGGGGGGGGGGGGGGGGGAGGGGGGGGTAGACAGGCCGAGGCTCACCCACTCTTGCTCCGTACAAGGGCCCAATCCACTCCTATCTAGTACCTGTCACACTTGCCCTGCAAAATGGAATTGACTATTGATTTCCCTTTTACTGCAGGTCAGTACCTCAGGCCAGCATGGCACAGTGGAGCGGGCTGGGGGTGGGGGGGGGGGGGGGGTGGGGATTGGGGGGGGGGGGGGTGAGAGAGGTGAAAAGAAAAAGGGAGGAGCAGGGTGGTGGATAGGTGGACAGAGAGAGGAATGGAGAAAATGAAAAAGCAAAGCTGTCACACTTGCCACACCGCCCCCCCTCCTCTCCCCCCCAGGTTTGAAGGACAGAATGAGGTGGGATTTGGGGGAGGGGGGGGATGGGGGGGGGTTTGGGGGATGTGAGATTTAAGTGGTCAGGTTTACTCGGTTATACTTGTCTGTGTTTATCCTTCACGGGTACATAAGCTGTTGTTGTGAAGGAGGAGGAAGATACTAGACTGAAAGACTGAAATGTTCTTCTCTGAAAACCTGCATCCATCCCTCTCTCTCCTCCTTCCTTCTCTTTCTCTCTTTCTTGCTCTCTCTCTCTCTCTCTCTCTCTCTCAGCATGACATTTTTGGGAAGGTTACTTTATGTAAGGTGCCAGAGGGGGAAAAGCTCATTTTTGTAACACATGACAACAGCAGCACGTAGCGTTCACAGCAGCGGGGGGGGGGGGGGGGGGGGTCCTATTTGTGTTTTTGTCACTTCCCCCAGCAGATAAAAGTGAGCAGCTAGTGGGGGGGGGTCCTATTTGTCTTTTTGTCACCCCCCCCCCCCCCCAGCAGATAAAAGTGAGCAGCTAGTGGGGGGGGGGTCCTATTTGTCTTTTGTCACCCCACCGCCCCCCAGCTGATAAAAGTGAGCAGGTAGCGGGGGGGTGGTGTGGGGGGGGCATGGGTCCTATTTGTTGCTTCCCCCAGCTGATCAAAGTGAGCAGGTAGCGGAGGGGGGGGGCAGCCGGGGGTCATATTTGTGTCTTTGTCGCTTCTCCTAGCTGATAAAAGTGAGCAGGTAGCGGAGGGCGGGGGTCTAGTTGTGTTTTGTCGCTCCCAGCTGATAAGTGAGCAGGAGGGGTACAGCGGGTGGAGATTTTTCCGTGCAGCAACTGACAGTTCTGGTCACCATCAGCCCTCAAAATGACACCCCCCCGCCTCCCCCCACACAAACACATACTTGTGTTCTAATGCTGTACCTGCCCCCCTCACCCAACCTGTCCTCCCCTGCCATACCCCCCCCACCTACTCAGACACACGCTTGTGTTCTAATGCTGTACCTGCCCCCCCCCTCACCCAACCTGTCCTCCCCTGCCATACCCCCCCACCTACTCAGACACACGCTTGTGTTCTAACAGTGTAACTGCCCCCCCCCTCATCCAACCTGTCCTCCCCTGCCATACCCCCCCCCCACCTACTCAAACACACGCTTGTGTTCTAACAGTGTAACTGCCCCCCCCCCCATCCCACCCTCCCCCAATCTGACCTCCTCCCCCAACTGCGAGGCACTGATCTTGAATGCTGGTGATGGTGTTTCTCGAGGCCTGGAGTGTGTGTGTGTGTGTGTGTGTGTGTGCGTGTGCATGTTTGTATGTGTGTGTGTCCATGTTTGTGTATGAGTGCTTGTGTGTGTGTGTGCCTGTGCATGTTTGTATGTGTGTGTGTCTATGTTTGTGTATGAGTGCATGTATGTGTGAATGTGTGCTTGTGTGTGTGTGTGCGTGCGTGCCTGTGTGTGAGAGTGGAGGGGGGTTAAATTAGCCAATCATGCCCTACCTCCGCTCCTGTTTCAAAGTGAAAGTAACAAACAAACTACGTGAAGTGTGATGCTCACGCACCACAGTGAAGCAGACCACACAACGGTCTGAAACACAGGAAGGCCTAACTGCACCAAACAAGCACATTACAACACCCAGTCATCTCTTTGCCTTAAGATGTGTGGCTGGCTGGCTGTGTGTGTGTGTGTGTGTGTCTGTGTGTCTGTGTTAATGGGCATTCCGCCTACATTCGCTCACACAGGTAAGGTAGCCTGCCTTCGTCCACTTCATCTGAATGTAACAACTATGTGTGCACCGTAGTGTTTACCACGGAAACTACAATCTCACATATTGGGTATAACAACCACGTGTGATACAATGTTGGGAGTTACTTTACTTTAACAACTCATAGTGCTGCATCTGTGAATGTTAACAACATTTCCCGGTGGACCAGTAAAACCTGGCAGGGTGTGTGTTTTCCCTCTTCTTCTAACTTTAGACAACCACCATGTTGCCGTGCCTCCTTGAATGGCGTTTCCATCCGCTCTCTTCCGGACGCGCGCGGAACAGCGATTTGACACATGATGTATAGCTCCACCGTGCGTTTTTACAAACCGCGGCTAATTGCGTTGCTTTGTTCTGTCACTTACCCTCTCCGTTTCCGCGCTGGGTGTACATTCATAAGCGGACCTCTATTTGTGTAAGACTGATTTATGAACCTCTCCGCCTAACCTTATCTTTTTTCTCCGGTCCACACACACACACATCACATCGCTTTCAGGAGAGAGATGACGGCAGCAACCAACAACTAATGGCGCTGACGCGCGAGGCCGTTCTACTACACCGAACGGAAGGCCCGTTTTAATTAATCAAAGGCACGGCAAATCCTTTTGTGTGCCTAATACCGTCTCTGTTTCCGAAAGGGGAGAGAATAAATTAACGTCATTTCATACATTCAAATATACAGTTGACCGCCGACTTGTTAACTAATAATAAAAAAAATATATAAAAAACATGACATAGACGTACAATTCCACGTCACGTTGATGAATGCCCGCTTTTGTCGGGAGCGTTTGGAAACACCATGACAAACAGAAACTGATTACCCGAACGTCAGATTCAATACGACGCAAGTAGCATTATAAACTCGCGCCATTTCAGAAGAGATTAAAGGATTTATGAGTCGAAATCTCCAACATCCTACACCTGTGACATTTTGGTCCAGGAGACAATACCTAAACACGCCAATAGATGGCACTCTGGCACCACATCCCCGGTCTGTATTTTCTTTTCTTTTTTTTAAAGAATTAAAGTAAAAAACAGATAGGAACAATTCGCCACATATCAACGGCCATTCTGGAAGCACACGCCGAACAAGTTGATATTAATGAATTAATTTTCACTTCCTTCTGATGACACAGGAGCTCTCTTCAGTCTTGGCGACAGGACCGGATATTTCCACTTACGTGCCCGCGCACAGGGAATACAACGCTGCCGTGTATGCCCAGGGAGAGCTTTGATTCACACCATGTTTGTGGAAAGTAGCTCTAGTAAATAAGGTCGTAACGCAATTCGACAGGGTTATTTCCGCAACGATACTTACGCTTGCATGACTAACATAATAGCTTTAGGACCCAAGGAATTTTTTTGTTTGTTAAATCCCAGGTCGGATCCATGAAATAAATATGAACGTCTTACTTATTTTAATATGCAGTAATATACAGAATATTCTCTTTTGAGCTGATCAAACCTGCCACCGCATTGCGTGCTTCCTCGCGCACATACATTAGCTTGCGCACGTACTGCGCCCTTGGCTATCCCTGTTGGGCCGATTTATGCACAAATCTATGCTCATTTTCAGTACTCCGTGAACTAATCCGAGGAGAGAGAAAAACCAAGACAAGAAAAGAAAGATAAGAGTCTCAGCATTCTGGAACATTAGCATCCTCCCTGACAGCCGCGCGCGGCGCCTGTACTGGTAATCGTCACTTAGAGGACGTCCCGTGTGAGCGAATGCGACGTCGGCCTTCCGCTAAAGCGCGCAGCCGTCCCCCGGAGCGATCTGGCAGGCTGTAGTTCAAACCAATTGAGGCTGGAGAATGATTTTTTCATGCGCGGCAAATGAACTGAAAGCGGCGATTGCGCGCCGTTCATAACCTCGACGATGCCAGTCCGAGCGAATGCTCTCTTCATTTGGCTAATTGACCGATGAGGCTTCTCTAATATCCACTAGCCTACTAAAAAAAAAAATAAAAAAAAACCAAGGAAAGCGACTGCCGCCGTCAGAACAGCTGCGCGAAGACCGTACACCAGGTGGAGACCGTTTCCATGCTTAAATTGGAATTCAGTTGCACAATTAATAGGCAAAGGCACTGGGATGTTTTAAATTGTCTGGTGTACTTAATCTTAATCTTTCTGCTCAAAGATCCTCTGTTCTTAGAAAAATGTTCTGCAAATTCAACGCGAATATGCAAGGCCATATTCTTCCCAGTTTCCCCTAGCCAGACGTCGTAGGCTACAGAGACAAAGGACATTATGTGCCTGCAAATCAGGCGACGTCCACGAATACCTTTCGACAGGAAACACTTTTCAGTTCATTTCCCGCGTCCCGAGTCGACAAAAACCTTCCCAAACCACGACCCTTGTTGCCATGACAACACGCAAACGCCAGAACCTAAATTGACTAGACTACGGAATGAAATTACCCCGTGTGCTTAACAAACTGTAATTAACTGGATCCATTTTGATCACAGACAAGTTCAGTAATTATGGACTAAACATAGCTTTTCTTTGCACGTGGTAATTTCAAAGTCAAGAAATGGGCATGGTTTATTTATTTCTTTTGTGCGCCTTTGTGTGCGCGCGTGTGTGTTCTGTTTTCTGTTCCCTTGCAGGCTATTAAGGTTTTCTTTTGTATTCCACGGAGTCTTCCACGAACTATATGGCCCATTGAAGTAGTCATGTCACGTTAAATAACCCCCCCCCCACCCCCACCAGAAAGGGCAGCGTAAGATTTAACTTATTTAATCAAAAGCAGCGATTAGCGCGAGATATAAAAACTACATTTGCTGGATAAAGCAAATAAATGACAATTCACGACGGCCTTTTTCAAACACTCTTCAGATATTGCAGGCCATACCCTTAAGACCATATATTCTTACACTGACTTTATTAAATCAGATACCATCTGTAATTGGGGAGGAGACCCACCTATCTCCAGTGAAGGCCTGGAACTGGAAGTTAATACCACACACGATCCACAGGATATATGGCTCACCTGAACCGCGGGAAACGCAATTAATGTTTTCATTTCATTACACAAAAAAAGGGGACTTGGTGCCTTGACATACATTGTACGGCGACATCTTACAATATTGCAGAGAGAGAACGGCGGAGGACTTTAATAATTCACACAAATTATTTCTGTCAGGACTGACAAGTTAAACGGCTGCTTGATTTAATTCCGTAATTGCACGTTCACCTTTAGACCAGCTCCATACTTTGGTAATTAATAGGACCCCTCCATTGTTTGAAAAGTGGCGTCGCAGGTAATGGAATTCAAATTGAAAGCGATGTGGACCTGAGGACGAGCGGGCGAGGGGGCGAGGGGGCGAGCCGGACCCCTCGCCAGCCGAGCGTCGCCGAAACTAATGTTGCAATATAAAACGCCGACGCCTTCAAGGAGATCGCCGACGGGGCCCGGGCGCCGAGGGAAAGCCGGAGCCTTCGTTTTATTCCCGCGACCGCGTAGCCCCGCGATTCGTACGTACTTCCTGTGCCGGTGCGTCGTCTGTTAGCGGAGGCGAGTTTGCTGACAGAGCGACAGCGAGTTCACTCTGCGCCCGCTTCCTGCACCAGGGAACGGGCTGTATGTAAATAAATGCACAGTAGCACTGAATAAGGACTCAAACAAGCCAAAACTTAGGCCTGCAGTCAGCTTGCCCTTTGACCCTGGGCTGGCACTGTTTCGTGGTTAGTGGAGTTTCGTTTTTTTTTCTTTTTTTTTTGTTATTTGCTGCAACACTTCAAAACACAGCGCAGCCCAATAAGGAATCATTTCTGTAGCTAATTAATAGGATTATAAATATTCATCGGTCACAGCTTTTCACCTTTGATAACCCCTGTTTTTTAGGGACTTTGACAGCCAAATAAAACTAAGAGGAAAGGGCTTCCTTTTCTCCCATTTCACCTTCAAATCTGCCCCCAATTGAACTGTTCATTTCCTGCCCCCCAACATCCCCCCCCCCTCCCTTGCCCAAGTCAACACTGATGAGAACTGTTAACAAGATTTGGTTCCCAGGCGGCGGGGGAAGTCCCCCCCCCCCCCCCCCGCTCCACTCCCCCCCACATGCATTTCTACCTGGTCTCCGTGGGAACAAGAGGTCAGCAGGTATAGATCGATGTGGTGCCACAAGGTTAGCCTGTCTCCACCCACCCCCTCCCTCTCCCCCTCCCCCCAATTTTCAGCCCTCTCCCGGTTAGGGAACTAATTTGAAGATAGCCGAGAGTCTCTGGCATCACCTCCGCAGAGACCGGACCCAGGAGAATAGTTTCCCTTCCCGGAAACTATTTCTGCTCTTACGAAAAGAGGAAAAACCTCTGGAAACATCACTCAGAAGCCATGGAGACGGCTGCAGCATCCCTCCAGCCCCCCCCCCCCCCCCCGCTAGCCGCCATCGACAGTCTGTTGTGTGCTCATTTTTCTAGGGGCTGTAAATACAGATTTAAATACAATTAGAAGTGCTTATGCGCAGCCTTCAAACGCCAGGCCGACAAATGTAATGTATGTCCATGGAATAATAATAATAATAATAAGAAGAAGAAGAATAAATAATAGCTACAACAAAGCGCTTTGCAGTAATAATGGGGAAACTGGGCTCAGCCACCACGGTTAATTAATTTCAGAGGTGCTGTTCTCTTTCCCTTCCACAGGACAGTAGTGAAATATAGATTCCAGATTTCCTTTCTTTCCCCCCCATCTTCCCTTCTTTTTCTCCTCCTCCGCAGCGTTCTGTAATCCTTACGGCCCACCCGAGGGCGGGGACAGACCCTTCGGCTGATCGGGGGTGCTGGCAAACGACTCGTTACTGATTTCATTTTCGGGGGGCAGAGGGGACTTGAATTTAAAACTTTTCATTTAATCTAACACCCCCCACCCCCACACACACACCTGAGCTGCCAGGTAGAGCAGACACTCTGAGAGCCTGTGCTGGCACAAGATACTGAATTCCAATCGGCCAGGCAACAGACGCAAAGATCATCCCTCCCTCCCTCTCTCCCCCTTTCTCTCTCTCCTTTCTCTCTGCCCCTCTCCCCCTCTCTGTCTCTCTCCAAATGAGTCTCCCAAGTCCTTCGGCATCATTTGACCTCCCTTACAGAAAATGAAATATACTGTAATCTATTATAAATAATTACTTAGAGACTTGCGAAAATATTTTTCAAATGGCAATATACTGAAGAATATATTCCAATATCTGAAAGACACAACAGGTTTGGGCATATAATACAATATATGACCAAAGGTATCTGGACACACATTGGTCTGGTTTGGCTTAGGTCCCTCAGTTCCAGTGAAGGCAAGTCTTAATGCTACAATACAATGACATTCTATACAATTCCGTGCTTCCACAACAGTTTGGGAAGGCCCTTTCCTGTTTCAGCATAACAATGCCCCTGGGCACACAGCGAGGTCCATTTAGAAATGCTTTCGTCGAGAACGATGTTGGAGAACTTGACTGACCTGCGCAGAGCCCTGACCTCAACCCCATCCAACACCTTTGGGATCAACTGGAAAGCCAACTCCTAATCCCCCTATCACTGCCCGACCTCACTAATGCTCTTCTGGCTGAATGGAAGAAAATCCCTGCAGCAATGTTCCAACATCTAGTATAAAGTCTTCCCAGAAGAGTGGAGGTTGTTATAGCAGCAAAGGGTGGATATTAATGTCCATAAATTTGGATGAGATTTTGGTTGTCAGATGTCCATGTTTGGCCAGGTAGTGTATCATTGTAAAAATAATAAAAATATTCAAAATATTTTCAAATATAATATTAACATAAATAAATATTAATTAACAATATAATATATGAAATATTATTTCACGTGGTGGTGTAATATTTTGATAACATATTTTATCTCAATGTATTTTTTTTTTTTTTTTTGTGTATTTCATTTCCATTTGGTGAACCTTCCGGAAAAAAAGGCAGGTCAGACTGGTTAGTGCTGGTCCCACCTGACCTACACATTAAAATTTGATGGGTAAAAAAGGTTCTGCTTCTCTCCTTGAGCGTAATATAGGGGGGCCTTGCATTCTGAATCTGTGCTCAGAAACTGTGAAGCAGGTTTAACTTCGTAAGAAAGGCAATTATTCCCAGAATGGGCCCAGTGATTTTACATGTACACCGCAAGCTTAAATTCTTAGAATCCCAGGGATATATCTGGCATTTTTTGGTTTAAAATCGCTGGTTGACTTTGTAGCGCTCTTTGTCATGTCAGTGAACTGTACACTTAAAGATTAAACACCTGAAATTACTTACTAAAAGTGCGTTAGAATTAACAGTAATGCAACGATGCTATGGGACTTTAAAATTCCAAGGCTTGAAAAAAAAAAAGAGAAAAGACTATTTTGTCATTTTGCATTTCCATTTTTTTTTCTTTTGCTAAATCATTTTACAGGCATCCATTTCACTAGTTGCGCGAACACGACTCGGATTACAGACAGGCAGGTACAAGCACATAAGCGCCAGCACCCAGGTGTGTGCGATAAGATAAAGAGATAAAGGGCGAGGTGGTTTGGTTTTCAGTCATTAGCGGAGAAACAGCCAGTCAATCCGTCTCCCTGACAGACAGACTGACTGACTGACAGTCTGACTGACTGACTGACTGACAGACTGACTGACTGACTGACTGACTGACAGACTGACTGACTGACTGACTGACTGACTGACTGACAGACTGACTGACTGACTGACTGACTGACTGACTGACTGACTGACTGACTGACTGACTGACAGACTGACTGACTGACAGACTGACTGACTGACTGACTGACAGACTGACTGACTGACTGACTGACTGACTGACTGACTGACTGACAGACTGACTGACTGACTGACTGACTGACTGACTGACTGACTGACAGACTGGGCCGCCAAATCCGCCATCGCGCGGAGAAGAGAAGGCCTGGACCCTGCTCGGAGCGGCTGACGGTTGCTCGGGGAGACGGGTCGTCCAGCTGGCAAGACGATGCCGATCAGGGGCATCTGATTGGGGTGTACCGTGTAATCATTGTCTGAGGATAAGAAGGGGGGCCGTCCCGGGCACAGCCTGGGATGCCAGATTGAGTGATTTGAATGAGGCGTTTAATTGCAGACCCCGTTTGTAGTACTACAGAGTTCTTGCCTTTTTTTTTGGGGGGGGGGGTCTTGGCTGAAAGGATCTTATTAACAAGGTGATTTTATTTAATCTTTCCTGGGGTTGCCAGACAGCAGCAAAATGCTCCTTTGTGGGTCCACAGTTTTTTTTTCGTAATTACAGTAGTCATAGTTTTTAAAATAATGCCCCCTATAATTACACTGCAGGCTGCCAATACACAATGTAATATATCTCCGTGATGGTGGATGGACCCTGGACCTCCATACACCTAAGATACTCCCAGTCATACTGCCAGGAACAAGATTTCGTCATTCATGCTTAAATTGTTTTGTTTATTTTTCTTTTTTAAAAAAAAAGGTTGTTCATCATTTAATTCTGAGAATTACAGAACAGGCCCAATAAATTTAGTTTCTCTAGAAGTCTGCACACAAGTGATCTCACATCCACTGTAGCCAGATTGCTCATTAAACGTGAGTATGTAACGCATAAATATTTATAATTAAGGGAATGTTTAGCAGTGTTAAATAAAAAAAATTGCTGTGAAACCTTGTGGCCGGTATCCAACCAACCAACATCTGTCCTTCAATTTGCCGTGTAATTAAATGAAAGTGTTATTTAAATTGCTCCAAAAGCAGATTGGTGGGTTCGTTGTGTTGATCACGGAAGTCATTGTGTGTGCGAGGATGCAACCACACAGTTGTGTCGAAATTTTTTGTCTAATTTACGATCAAATGTTGACTGAATCTGCGCATTTTAATGCTTCCGTCTTTTACGGATGATGGGAAGTAAAAAGCAACAGCATGCAGCCTATATAACGGTCAGAAGTGATGATTTTGATTGCGCAGGCTCTTTTATATCGTACCAATAACCTAACACGAGTCTTGGATTTGACATTACAGTGGTCTTGGCCAGCTGCTTGAAGTGGGCAAAAAAAAATTTAGTTCAGGAACTAGGGTAAACAGGTGAGATGAGAACACTGGACAAGCACGTGGTGGGGCTGGAGCATAGACTGTAAAAAAAAAATGGTCTTGTGAAAAGTGTTTAGAAGTCACGGAACTACAGTTTTTTGCCGCCATTTTGTGCAGACTGGAGCCAGAGACTGTGCAGTTTGGAAAAAGGGGGGGAGGAGCGATATATGGTCATGGAGTCTTGGGCTGGGTCTGGGACAGAGTGTGATTGACAGTCCGTGGTGGGAAAAAGCCCATGACCCTGACGTCTACTTATCCCTCATCCTTACCGCTAACAGATTTACCCGCCATTATCCGTTACAGACAGATTATCCGGGCACCGAGGAATTCGGCTTCGAAACGATACATTTGGATAACGCCCGGAATTTAAAACTAATTTTGTACAAAGTCTCACATAATCTGCCATAATTCAGGAGTCGCAGGAAAAATGTCAGACTGGCTAATAGCCTCGCAATCAAGTGTAGAGCCAGGCGGTTAACAGACAGCGAACAAACGAGCAAACGGAGGAAAGCGTGCGGGGATTGCGACAAACACGATAAACGACGGCTGTGTGGAGTTTCCATGAAAAAAATAAACTGGCTTCAGAGATATCGCTCAACCTAAAATGGCGAACTCAAAGGAAAAACAGCTGTCTGACTACTGCACATTAGTGATGTCAAAATTCACTCAAGATGAACTGCACTTAGCCGGCGGAGAGTGCAGAACGATGTATAATTTCAGTTCCAGCTATGAGACTGTGACAAATTCAACCACGTGACTGATATGTATTGCGGAATAAAAGCTTTCCTTGCTTCATTTTCCCGCTTCCTCCGATGGGTGGAGCTAGAAGCAAGGAAAGGAAGCGTGAAGAAAAAGCAAGCGAATGGACCGAGCCCATGTCGATATCGCGTGATTCCAGGCGTCAGTTTCACCTAATTTTGACCTGATCGGCCTTCCATCCTTGGAAAAGAGACAAGGAAAGGAAGCAAGGTTGGATATAAAAAATGAAAAGTAAAATAAGCGGTTGGAAACGCACCGTGCCCCGGTCTTGACCCCTTTGGGTTGGAGATTGTGATTCCAAAAACTGCCGTTTTATAAAAAAGGGCGCACAGACACTGTGTAAGTCGAGCTCATGAGCAGCAGCGCGACGCTCGGGTGTAAAACAGGCCGGTGCTCATGCGGGCGGGCTGTGGACTTCCCGGTCGGGAACGCCGAGCCGCTCCAGCGCCGGTCCGGAGCGAGGACGCCGCTCAAGCCCCGGTCCGGAACGGCAGGAAACGAGACGAGATTGTTATTGGCAAGCGACGCAATCACCGCAAATCCACCCCACCCCCCACCCCTCCGCCCCCCCCCCCCCTTCTCCTCCCGGGCGAAGTGCACAAAAGCGGTCCAAACGAACCGAAACCCATTCGCCCGGGCGAGATTGCACTCGACAGACTGAGACTAAAATAAACAGGAACAAGAAAAGAGGGGGGGGGGAGGGGGAAGGGGGGGGGGGTTAAAGAAAAAAAAATAGAAAAAAGAAAGGAAGAAAGAAAGAAAGAAAAGGCTTCCATTCGCAGCATGTGCACATGATCTGCTAATCAAATCTTGATTGAGCAAAAGTTATTTTTCTCCTTCTCCCTTCCTTTCTGCAATTTTCGTTTGAAGAGGCTGGATTATCGTTTTTTTTTGGGGGGGGGATGGGGGGGGGATGGGGGGGGGGTGGCAGCTGGTGCCTAGGGTGTCATTAGGGAAAGGGGCTGGGGTGTTGGGAGAGGGGGAAAGGGGGTGCGGTGTCTTTTGATTAAATGCCGCCGCTGAAGAGATTGGCTGCCGTCGGCCTGAACCAGGTGCAGCTGCTGTTGACAGTGGCCTGTGCTAATGCGCTTCCTGTTGCGCCTGTGCTAATGCGCTTCCTGTTGCGCGTGTGCTAATGCGCTTCCTGTTGTGCGCCTGCTAATGCACTTCCTGTTGCGCTCCAGAAGGCTGTCACCTCTGCTGCCCCCCCCCATGAAGACAGGATGGGGGTGGGAGGAAGGGAAGGGTTGGGCTTTTTTTTTGGGGGGGGGGCGGAAGGAGGGAGAGGCATCATCCCCAGCTTGACTCATCCCCCCCCACCGCCCTGCCCCCGACACATTGGTGAAAGACATTGCCCTAAACCAGGACAAACCTCCTTTCCTTTGACATAACCCAGTTCACATTTGTCCTTAAAATGCTTACATTTTGTTGCTGGTTGTCAGTTGTTAATGTTTTACACAAAAACAAAATAGCAAAAAGCAACTGAAGTCGCCAATCTATGTGGGCAACGATAAAAATTGTTATTATTATTATTTTAATCAAAAAAGTTATGCAAGTGAAGGAAAAATATGAACACCATGGACTGATGTAGGTCAAAAACTGTGTTCTTTCATTCAGGGAAAAAACATACCCCAAAAATACCGAACAGCTGCTGTTGATAATACCACATACCCAGAGCACAACGTGTGCAACGCCCTTCCTGACGAGACGGCGCTCCTCAGGCCCTGTTCTGCTGAGCGAGCGAGACAGGACTGTTGAGAAGGTACGTCCTACGACGCAGAAAAATGAATCAAGCTATATTTGGTCACAAGCTATAATGTTTTTATTACTACAACAAAGAACATCAGTAACGGACTGAGCCGAGCGCGATTACGTTTTCCCTTAATAAATCACCCGGGGTACTGAAACAGCACGGAGCGCGCTCTCTCCTTCCCTCTTTATTATCTCTCCGTCTCTCTCTCTCTCTCTCCCTTTCTCTCTCCCTCTCTCTTTCTCTCCCCCCTTTCTCCCTCTCTCTCCTCCTCTACGTTTCTCTCTCTCCCCCCACCCCTCTCTCTCAATGACACTCCCCTGCTCTGCAAGGTTGATGATGTGGGTCACCTTCTCACCGCGGTGAAAGCAGAACGTCTGTCCTCTCGTCCGCTCGCTCGCTCGCTCGCTCGCAGAGAACGACCCAACCTACGGCCGCTGTTGTCCTGTCGACGGCAGCTGACCCTGCTGGGGTGGAAAACCAGATAAAAAAAAAACTTATTTTTTTGTTGTATTTTATTTTATTTTTTTGTCTGGTGTCTTTCTTTCTTTTTCTTCACCCTCAGCTGAAGTGTGACGGTTGACATTTAAATGAGCGGTTAGACTTCCAAGGCTGGAAAACGCTCAAAAAAAGTGCTGACGGAGGATGAGTCTTCCTCCCTGATGCGTCTTGTTTTCCTCCGAACGACTGTTCTTTATGAGAGAGCAAGGGGGGGGGGGGGGGGGGGGGAGGGAGGGGTCTGCTAATTGGACCTGAGAATTAGTCCTGGACAGCTGGTTGAGTGTAAACTGCCTCAAGAATATCGATCACGTCAGAGGCGCAAACAGAAAAGGGCGTGGCCCCAGTAAAAGGTAAACTTCACACCTGCACGGATAACAGGAAGTGTTGTTTTGACAGACGTCATTAGCACGCAGAACAGCTCAGCAGCAGAGAGAGACCGTCGGGAGTGTGGAAGAACAGGCTAGGCCCAGCGCTGGATGCCAGGCTAGGCCCAGCGCTGGGTGCCAGGCTAGGCCCAGCGCTGGATGCCAGGCTAGGCCCAGCGCAGGATGCCAGGCTAGGCCCAGCGCTGGATGCCAGGCTAGGCCCAGCGCTGGATGCCAGGCTAGGCCCAGCGCTGGATGCCAGGCTAGGCCCAGCGCTGGATGCCAGGCTAGGCCCAGCGCTGGATGCCAGGCTAGGCCCAGCGCTGGATGCCAGGCTAGGCTGTGAAGTAACAGAATGAGCCCGTGAGGGCTGGCTGTTGTCCTTAAACCTCCCCGTGTCTCTCTTCTGTGTCAAACGGTCAATGCCCAATGAAAGCGCACTCCGTCGAACACCGGCGCGTTCGACCAGGAAGTCAGACCACCGCCAGTCATGTGAGACCAGATAAACAGTCTAGGCACAGTCAAAGAAAAACTGCTTTCTCACTGGACTTCCAGGGACCTGGGCATGTATTCCATATACTAATGTAACATGTTCCTATTGGTCAGCTGCTGTCACCCATATTTCACGCTCCCCTATGATTGGTTATCGGTAAGTCTCCTTGGGCACTTATTCTGCACAACGCTTTACTTTTCTCCGTGTTTTGGAGATGCCAGCCGTGCCCTTGGAGATGCCATCGTGCCACCCTCACGTCCACGGATAAGCTGTGGATAAGCACGAGTGTTTGTGAACAGCCTGGACTGTTTTCGCCTATCATCCTGTACATAACCCGGGCCTGATTTCACAGAAGAACACACTCTTTCACAACGGGGCACAGCCACCAAATAAATAAAGCTAATAAATCATTTTTGTCCGTGGCAGAATTTGAATTGTTAGGATACTGGTTTATATTGTATTACACCATATCCACACAATGTTCCTAATAGCTAGAAGTCACTGTAATAAATAATATTTTCAGCTGCAGAATTTGAATTATAAGGACATTTTATAATTTTTATGCCGTATCCTTATTATACAAACTCCACCTTTAATGACCACGCTTACACTCAACAACATTACGATGAAAATATATCCATACGCTGCAAATTGTACTTAAATATGATTTATGCTCCCGCATTATAAAAACCTAAAAGCACTGTGAAGCTGCTCCATTGCAGATTTGCACGCAGCACAGTGGAGTGTGTTCCATTCGGGGCACAGGGGACAGCGCGGCCGTGGGACAGGGGCGTCGAACCCGAACCCCAGGGGGCCGCAGTGTCTGCGTGTGTTTTTGTGGTTTCCTTTCAGTCAGCTGCCAATTAAGGTCCTGATTAGCAGGTGTGTGGAACTCCTCTGGCGATCGTGGACCTGAATGAACCGCCGGTGCCGGAACAAAACAGCAGATGCTGCGGCCCTCCAGGACGGGAGTTCGTCGCCCGTGCCAGAGGAGGTGAGGACGAGTCGGGACTCGGGTGCAGGCAGGTGAAGATCACGGCCCGACGTGCTCCAGAGCGCCTGCTTCCGAGGTTCTGGCCCACGGAGGAGGGAGGGAGAATGCGTCTCCACAGGACCCACTTCGGCGCGAAACGGCCCGGACCCGAGCGTTTAGGCCCGCGGCCCGGCTCAGCCCGCCCCCCTTCGTTAGCCACTGCGCGGCGGGCGGTTTGGCGGGAGGACGGAGCTGCAGACGCAGCGGAAGCCGCTCCAGCGCAGGCCTTGGACGAGCCGTTAATGCGTCCCTGTGTGTGCTGACGGGGGGGAGGACTGCGCTGTTAGCCGCCGCCGCCGCCGCCGCCGCCATCGCGCGGTAAAGCTTCCAGATGCTACAGAGCTTTCATTCTGCGCTACGAAGCGCTAGCTTCGCTGAACAAAGTGCCTTCTCGAAGCCGTGCCGCAGAGAAACATTTTCAATGTTCACGTGAAATTCATTGGCCACTCTACGTTCTCCCACTGCTGTGGAAAGGCTGTAGGGGCCAGGCTAGTGTCCAATCAGATTTGGAGAGTGGAGGTCAACCAGTCTCCCACACCAGGAGCACTTTTAGGACAGGTCCTGTGTTTCTAAGCAATTCTGTGTGGCTCATACTGAAATTCTCAGTGATGATATTCTGAGCAGTTCTATTGGACAGGCCCTGAGATTCCGAGTGATCCTATTAGACTGGTGCTGATATTCTGAGCAGTTCTATTGGACAGGCCCTGAGATTCCGAGTGATCCTATTGGACAGATCCCGCTGACAGAGGTGGAGAGTCCTGGGGTCAGAAAGTGAAAGTCCTGCCAGGTGTTTCTTCCACCCATGAACTCAGCCAGCTGATTTTACTAATTAGTTCTACCCCCTGGCTAAAGAATTATGCTGATTAGCCAATCCAGGTCAAAAATGGATCAAAATACTGGGGAGGACTTTTACTTTCTGTGCCTGGATTTCTCCACCTTTGCCCACCTCTGCATTTCGGAGAGCAGGGACCCAGGAGGAACGTGAAGGAAGCCTTTTTTCATTTTTGTTTATTTCCTGTGGAAGTGGGAAAATGCGGTGGCGCCAGACACAGCCCCTGGCGCATGCGCCACACAGCGCTGGCAGAAGCGGACAGACGTGGCTGCCCTTGGCCCGTCGCTCCCCCCACCGTCGCCCCCCCCCCCGGATTAACGCCCCTGGCGGGGGACCAGCGGCACTGAAGCCAACCTGAAAGTAACACAAAACACAGCAGGTAAAAGCATGGGGGAGGGGGGAGGGGGGTTATAATACGAAACACCTGCCACTGCTGGAAAACTAATCCCCATCCCAAAAAAAGAGAGAAATTGTTCAAGATTCTGAATCAGGCACCAATGCTTCTCTACACTGCACTGGCATACGAATTCCAGTTGGACAGGAAGTGTCTGAGATGCTGTTCAGGGGAGTATGGGGGGGTGGGGGGTGGTGTTGGGGTTGGGGGGAACGACTGAGTGGAATTATGAGTAGAACATCTCCCAGGGCCTGTCCAATAGGATTGTTCAGTACAATAGGATAGCTCAAAATCTTATAGCCTGTCCTATAGGAGATCTTAGGGTCTCAAGGCCTGTCCAATAGAATCAATCAGAATCCTGGGGGAGATATCAGAATCAGGGGTTGTCCAAAGGATTGTTCAGAATGTAAGATCCTACCCAATAGGATTTCTCAGAATCTCAGTGCCAATCCAGTAGGATTGCTTAGAATCTTAGTGCCAGTCCAATAGGACTGCTCAGAATGTCAGGGCCAGTCCAATAGGATTGCTCAGAATCTCAGTGCCAGTCCAATAGGATTGCTCAGAATCTCAGTGCCAGTCCAATAGGATTGCTCAGAATCTAAGATCCTGCCAAACAGAATAGTTCAGAATTTCAGGGCCTGTCCAATAGGATTACCCAACCACAGGGCCATTCCAATGAGATAACCTTGAATCTCAGAGCGAGTCCTATAGGATCGCTCAAAATCTGAGGGCCTGTCCTACAAAACCCCTTTGTGGGGGAGATCGGACCCTTGGTGGGGGAGACCGGACGCTTTGTGGGGGAGACAGGGCCCTTGGTGGGGGAGCCTGCTTTGTGGGGGAGGCCTGTCGGTTTGTGGGGGAGACCAGCTTGTTGGGAGCGCTTAGACAGGGCCTCAGATTAGACGCCTGGGGGACGGGCCTTGGAGACAGGCCCGGTGGGGACCGTTGTGGGCCGGGTCTCGGCAGCGTAGCGCTCATAGCGCCTAAATTAAACAGCGCACATCCAATTCAGCCACGCCGTCGAGAGCGGGACGTGTCAGAGACGCGCAGGAGGAGCGGGACACGGAGTCAGACAAAGAGAGTGTGTTCACTGTTACACACACACACACGCACACACACGCTCTCCATCACTCTCACACGCACACACACACACATGCACACATCACTTGTCCTTACACCACACACACACGCACGCACACACACACTCTCATCCTCCACACATGCACACAGCACACACACACACACACACACACACGCACACACCGCACACACACTGCACACACACACACACACCCCACACATGCACACACACACACACATACTCGCTCCCTCACATGCACACGCACATACACACACGTGCGTGCGCGCAAGCATGCACACACCCGCATACACACACACACAAATACACACACTCTCTCTCTCTCCCCCTCACACACACACACATGCACACATACTCGCTCCCTCACATGCACACGCACATACACACACTCGTCGCACACACACACCCAACACACACACACAAACACACACCTCTCCCCCACACACACACACATGCACCATACTCGCCCCACAGCACACGCCAACAGAGCAGTAGAGGTCCGGCGCCGCCAGTGCACACCGCATACAGACACAACATACACACACTTCGCTCCTCCTCACAACCCATGACAACGGGGCTCCGTGGCCCAAACCCAAAAGAGACGGGCGCGGCCGCGGCTCCCGGGCCAAGCTCCATGATTACCTTCGATTTTAGCACCAAAGGAACACATTGTGATATCAAATCCATTACGTTTATGGTCCTGCGCGGGATGAGGGATCATCTGGAGGCGGAAAAGCAGGCCCTCCTGAGACTAGACCTGGCTGGAGCACATGAAGTATATCCCCAAACCCTCTCCCCCCCAAACCCCCCCACCCAAGTGAGAGGGGAGAGATAAGGAGCAACATCACATTCCATTTCATCATCCAACTGATGCTCTTACCAGAGTTTTTTATTTTCATTTTTATTTTTTTACACACAATCCATCCCCATAGCTGGATATTTACTGAAGCGATTCAGGTTTAAGTATCTCCCTCCAGACTACAATGGCAGCGCCCCACCTGGGAATCAAACCCGCAACCTCTGAGGTACAAGCCCATGCAAGGGTTCAGCTCCTACAGTGGCACAGTTATATAGACTTAAGCTTTTAAATTCACTGAAGGGATTAACTTGCGAACTAGAAAAAGATTTTTCAGGTCACGTTCAACAAGGCGGAAAAGATGGTGTGTTTGTTGGTTTGTGCGTGTGTGTATGTGTGTATGTGTGTTTGCTTGCATGTGTGTGTGTGTGTGTGCACGTGTGTGTGTGTGTGTAAAGACGGTTGATGACCCTAAAATGCACAGGTACGGGTGAAGCTTTCATAATCTGTTCTCCTGATGTCAACACAGCTGGGGGTTTGTTCGTTATTTAAAAAAAAAAAAAGAGTCCTCTGTTCACCCACTGATTTCACGCGCGCACCGACCGCAAGGCTCCTCTTCTCTTTGGACCTCAGCGCAGAGAAAATAAATAAGCAACACCCGCAGATTTTTCAGCAGTTAGCAAAGGCCGGTCAGGACCAGTCGAGAGCAGTTAGCGCGCTAGCAAAGTGGAGTGTCAGGCAGGGCTAAGGATGCCCCCCCCCCCCGGGGCTCGAACCCGGAGACACATCCGATCAGCGGGCATTAGCGGTTAGCACGTCGGGGCAGCCGACCGGGGCAGCTGTCGCGGGGCCTCGCTGACGGGTTTTCCTCCGGACGGCCGTCCCGCCGGAGACAAAACGAAAAGAGACAGCGGCTGACACAGCGAGTCTCTTCGCGAAAAGCGACCGCGGATCACCCCCCCCCCCCCCCCCCCCGCCGTGCCCTACCCCCCCCCCCCCACCCGGCTGCCCCGCACGCGCTCGCTCGCGCTACATTAAAAGGGCCACGAAACAAAGCAGGCCACAATCACGACGGGGCACCCAATCACGGAAGGGCAAACAAGCAGGTACGCCGATGCTTGATTTCTATTGTTGTCGGAGCCTCTCTGCGTGCCGCAGACCAGCCCAGCGCGGGGGAAAAGAACACTGCTTTTCACAATAAATACTGTACTTTAAATAGATGAGATCCAGACAGGCAGACTATGATCGTCTCCATCTGAGGCCACAGTGCACACAGGGTTATGAGAGGCTTTTTATGGCAATGCAGAGAACAGAGGAATTACTGTGGACTCATTTCAAAGCTTTTACTCCCACACACACACATACACAGAAGCACACACATACATGCACACACACACGCACACACGCATACATGCAGACGCACATGCACGGACACACGCATGCACGCACACACGCACGCATGCACGCACAGACACAGACGCACACACACTTTCCATTTCATGAGCTCCACTTACACCTGTTAGGACTAGCAGACTCTTGCCAATCTACTCTCTCTCGCTGCATTCTGGAAAGGAAAAACTTTAAGAGCCGTTCTCTGTGGAATATTTACATTTCACTGGCTAGATGTCCCGCTGCTTGGCGAAGTGCTTCATTTTATCTCCTTACATTCATCGCTCAGAATGATGAGTCATCTGGGGACACTTCTGATGCGCCTATTTTAGGTTTACAGGTTGAACAAAAAAACAGAAAAAGAAAAAGAGAGAGAGAGAGAGAGGGAGAGAGAGCTAACTAAAAAGCCAAGGTTCAACCTAGGATGCAGTTCTTCATGCTTCACAAACAAGAAAAAAGAAAAACTATGAAATAAACAACTTTGAGAGGGGTAACGAATTTCAGAAGCTTCGGAGCGGCCCACAGAGAGACGGGATCAGACGCGAGATTTGTGAGAGTTTAGCGCGCGCGGCGGCGCCTTACCGGGACAGAATCTGAATACGGGAGGGAGAGAACGTCTGTTACATTTAGGACATTTCACTTCCTAGCCGGTGGAAAAACAAGAAACGTTCCGTGAGAGCGCCCCGTTTAATTTAACTCCGTCTTTTCGGCAGTCCCTCCTGCGCAGGAAGAAGAAGGCCCCTTCAAACCCACGGCCTGGGGGGGAGGACGGGGGGGGGCATCAGGGGGTCAAATCATCCTCTATTCCAGACAGTATCCGACCCACTTCATTCCACCGATAATTTCTTGGCTGAGGCAATTTCCCCAGTTCCGGAGGCTGGTAATTGCTCACGGAGAGGCGGATAAGCAGCCGGGGGAATCTTCCTCCAGACCCAGACCCGCGCGGCCGTGCTGCCAGGGACAGTAATGTAAGGGATGACACAGCCGTGACATCAGCCCACTTGTAGAAAAAGATTTAAAAAATAAAAATAAACGGACAAGGGTTTCACCAATCAGAGAGCGCGCAGATCAAACAATGTCAAGGGTGATTGGTGGATCTTTTCTGGCTACAGGGATCCCATCGCATGTATGCATTCCTGAGAGTTAGCACTGATGTCCTGTACTCACGCAATCTTGGGTTAAGACCCACTGCAGAGCGACTGTAATGTGAAAAATAATGTAAGGCCAGATAGCACCCAACCATCAGAGCTGCCGTTGTTCTGTTGGCTGTTATCAACTTTGTTCTATGAGACAGGTGACATCAGAACTATTTCATCCCTGAGTTAAAACGCCTTCTGAATGTACAGTTCAGTGATTGTAAAATAATGCAAATATCTGAGATCAGATCAAGGCCTGCATGTGCAAAAACGTGTGTACTCCTTTCTCAGAAGCATTCGAGGCTAGCAATCACCAGAATGATCTTCTTCATCATCACCATCAACTGAGCTGTTATGTGTCGACAGCTGCAATGCAATCAGCCTTAATTTTGAATTCGTAAAAATTCGGGTGGTACTTTTTCCCCTTTTTAAACCAGTTCGGTATGCTCATTTTGGTGATTACTAAACTAGCAAAACTTCAGGAAAAAACGACTCAAACTTGACTGAATCTGGGCCAAACTAAAAGAGAACACCATATGTATCGAATTACCATTTTTGATTCATTAAAAAAAAATCTGTATGATAGCAATTCATCTGATCCACAGAGAAAGAAGAGAAGCTATAAAAGCTGTAAAACTTGGCTGCGGCTGCCCGGTTTGTAATTAAAGCACAACAAAGGCCCCGTGAATGCACCCATCTAAGCACGTTTATTTGGCTGTTTGGGAAAACACTTGAATCTGCACCAATACACTGACCTGGCCAGGAATGAAGACAGGCCATCTGCACATCACACACACACACACAAACACACACACACACAGATACAGATGCACACGCACACACACACATGAGCACACACACACACACACACACACAGTGCCTGACCATCTAATAAAGCAGGATATGCAGGAAGGCCTTGCTGGAATTAATGTGGAATTTTTTGTTAAAAAAGAGCTTGTTTAAATTGTTCGAAGGGGTTCGAAATTACTTTTCCGTTTGTGCTTAGAACTCCTCAGGATGATAGGACTGTTCTGCCATAAAGTGGCAGCTATTTGAAAGCTGATTGGCTGGCTGATCAAGGGGAAAAAAACAGGAGGTTGCCTGTGATAGCGAGGAAGAACTGTCCAGCATTTCCACGCTCACAGACAATATAAAACCGGATACATCAGATACGCCTTTGTGAGTTTTCTAGCATGGGAAAGGGGTGAAAATTTAGCAAGAGGAAGAAGAAGAACCCCAGCAAAAACGATAGGAGTCCTACGCACCTTGGTGCTTGGCCCCATAAAAATAAAAAACACTGTTCACCTACACATCACTTATGCAACGTTCCAGTGATTAGTTTGTTTCCGTGACATTGACTACAGTGTCATAATGATTTCCCCTTCAACAGCGCAACGCCGTTCCTCTATGTGAAACACAAGCCTGCCGTCTTCACAGTCACTTCATTTCTTTATTATGAAGACTGTTCTCTATGGAGTGAGCTTTCCTACGGACGTTGTCTGCAGACAGTTGATTGACAGCCCCCCCCCAGAAGTCGGGAGTCCGGGAAGAATGAATCCTGACCTTTTAAACCCTGCGGGTTCCTTCTCCATCCTCACTCCTGGGGGAGAAGCCCTGTATCTCCAGTTCATTAAGCCACCCCGGCTTCCGCCAAAATGGCGGCTCCGCCACGGCCGCCCATATCCTGGCGGGCGCCACGGGCGGCGTAAACAAAAGGAACACGATGTCCCATGATGCCTTTTGTTTTTTCTGCCCGCGCGACGATCGCAATCAGACCCGTTTCAATCCACGACTCCGCCCCCCCCCCCTTTTCGCGCTTTAATTAGGACTCTTCTCATGTTCCAGTAATTATTTTGTTGGGACCCGTGGCAACCACAGCAAGCCAATCCCCTGTTCCTTTCCAACGATGGGGGGGGGAGACGATCAGACAGCGTCTATTGAATCTCAACACCAAAGAAATCAGATTTGTTTGATTAAGTCAGATATTTGGACCAATTAAAGAAGTCTGTTGCCCAGTTAATTAATCACAGAGACTAATAGGAGCAGGGCTAAAGAAAGAAAATGGCGGGAGAAATGTCCGTTGGTGCTGGGCCGCGTGCAGGAATCTGACCTAGACAAGGCCGCGCTGATGCCAGTGTCCTGCCAGAACCGCGCACGCTTCAAACGAACAGCCTGACATTCAACCCCACATTCATTCCGCATCATGAGGCCAGGAATGTGTCAGACAATAGCTTTAAAAAAAATAAAAAATCAGCACAAGTGGTAAGAGGTGCTTGGGAGAGAGAGAGAGCTGTTGGAGTTTCTGTTAGAAATCGGCTTTGGCTTGGGAACTCACGTTATGCCAGACCTTCAAATCTTCACAGGGAAGGTAAAAAAATCATTAGCTGTCACGAGAATTCTTCAGCAAACCTCCCATCTGGTGCAAAACGCTATTGCAGGTTTTTACATCATTGCAGTTAAAGGTTGCGCAAATAGCAATATGCCAAAAAAAAAGTTAATTCAACTTTTCTTTCTTATTCTTTAACTACACACAAAGCAAAGCCTTCCAGCTATTCTGTAAATATGCCCAGACCACAAAAAAGTTATAGACTACTTTTTTTTTCCCACAGGGAAGGCATTTTAAAGATGCATGCCTGGGCAGAGTCGCAACATTTTCTCAACTTTCCACAACCAATATAAGGTTTAAAATAAAAAAAAATATATATTTGGCTACCTGGAATTGTCTTGTATAAGAGATGATGTCACGAGGTTGATGTCATGGGCTAGCTCAGGACTCTTCTACTGTGCTATCGGGGCCTATTCAATCAAACTGCAGTGTGCTTAGTCCTAGACTAGCACGTGGTACTGCTGGTACTGGTATCTTAAAACTGATTAAAACTTGACAATCACATGTAGCTCTACAACACAGTGTTTTTCAAATATTTTAAATTCCTTATTTATTTTGGCAGTTTAAATTGAGGCCTTCTGCTCGCGGAGAGATGCACAGCGAGCCTGAAAATCAGGAGCCTTTGTTCAAAAGACGGCTTGTTTTAGCGCCGAAGCTACTTCTGACTACAAACAATCAACCACTTTCAAGTCATTCAGCTTGGAAACAAACAGGCAATTTAGCAAGTAAAAAATCTTATTTATTTATTTTTTTGTCTGTCACAATAAGAAACAGGATGGGCCAGCCTCAGTCCTGCAAGACAATCAGGAGACGATGTTCACAAAGCCAAACCCGTTCATTACAGACACACAAAAGGACACAAAAACTCCATTTCAAGGGAGTGATTGCTAGCTTGGTAGCAGTACGGCTCAGGGTCTGGGCACTGCGTTTATTTCCGACAAGTTTTCCAACCAAAAATATATATTAAAATAAAGTTTTGGTTTGGGGTTTCATTGGCGGAGTCCCGTGTGTGCACACGTCTTTAGATGAGTGTCTAAAAAACACTGAATGAAGTCTGTAAAACTGTTCATCCATTGTGAGTCTTGTTTTGTTTCCCATTCAGTAGTACAACTATATTGTGAAGACGGGAAAAATATACAGGCATTCATTGTGTCCATCCATCCATTCCATCCATTCATCCATAATCTATACCCACTTATCCCGAGCAGGGTCGCGGGGGTGCCGGAGCCTATCCCAGCATGCATTGGGCGAGAGCCATTGTATCCTGTGTATGGAAATTAGCTTTAGCTCAAACACAGCAGAACAGTTTGTGTTAAATTAATCCGAAGCAATTCCAAGAGGGATCAAGGGCACTTTTTGCCGCGTTGAATTTTTTAAACACAGAACTTTTTTTTTTACCGTGAGGATACAGTGCCAGTCTCCGCGGGGACGAATTCACCCGCAGCAAAATGACCCCTCAGTCAATAGCGTCTGGATCGATAGCGAAGGCACAGAGCTCGTCTATCACGACGCGACTCTTCTGCTTCTGTTTATTACCGCCAGGACGGACGCGCAGCTGCGCGCGGACGCTGATAAATGTCTCCGTGGTGACGGGGGAGAGCTCAGGTCAGAGTGCGCCAGTTTGCGCTCTCTCCACGCACGCACACGCACACGCACGCTCGCTATCTCCGCACACGCACACTCGCGCCCTCCGCACACACGTGCACTCGCTATCTCTGCACACACGCTCGCGCCCTCCGCACACACGGACACGCACACGCTCTATCTATCTCCGCAGGAAGTGCTCGCTCTCTCTCCACACACGCACGCTCACTATCTCCGTACACGCACACTAGCGCCCTCCGCACACGCTCACTCTCTCTCTCTCCGCACACGCTCGCTCTCTCTCCACACACACACACACACACACACACACACACACGCACACGCTCTCTCTATCTCCGCAGGAAGTGCTCGCTCGCCGCGTGCGCCCCAGTGATTAATGAGCCATCTGGCCGATCTGGTGTTGCCGTGGCGGCGGTGGGGAGGACGGGGCCCGCTGGCACGCGGTGGCGCGATGGCGCGCGGCGTGGGTGCCCGCGATGATGCCCGTAATTAAATTACACCGCTTCCACAGCGTTTAGCAGGCCTCAAAACACAAACCCAAACAATGCCCACAGTCCGACACACACACACACGCATGCACACAGGCAGGCATACACACACACACAACCACACTCACCACACACAGCACACACACACACACACGCACACAGGCAGGCATACACACACACACACACACACACACACACCACACACACAAACACACAACACACAGTCTACAGCACATCACACACACGCCCAGCTGCACACACACAAACACTCTCAATCACCTGCTCACATACACACACACAGACACACACATACACACAAACAATACCAAGCTCTCTCACAGGCGCACACACACATGCATGCATGCTTGCACACACAGCCTCAATCTCTCACACGCACACACAAACAATATCAATCATTTACAAGCCACACAAGCTGCACACACACACACACTCATCTCACAGGCATGCGCAACGCACCTCACAACACCGCGACACAACCACACCACAACACAATAGCATAACGCATAGCTCAGGTTCAGGTGCATATCGAGATTTGAGAATTAGTATTTTTCATTAAATTCCAAAGTATCTCCTGCTGACCACCGTACACATGTGATAATGAAAATGTGAATACAGCACGTTAGAGTAATCCAACATTTCAAGACTGCGAGGGCACTTAAGCAACAGTGGTGATTCAAACTGGCAAAATTGCAAATTATCTTCACCACTGTTACCATTTGCTGTTTATAAATACATTTATTTAAACAATATTTATAATATCGTGAAATATCCCAATGTCTGGGATGAATTATAATTTGTGAGAGATTTGAATGTTTTTTGCATGTTGAAGATGCTGAGTTTTATTCACGTCTTCAACATGACAGTGGTACACTTCACAAACTAAGTCTGATTAGTTTGTTTTAGAGTGATTACTGAACTTGCAAGATGTGGTCGAAAAAAAAACACAGGCAGCTATTTAATTGCCAGCCAAGGTTATGGATGGATGTTGATTGACTCAAAGCACGGGAGGGAAACTGGCCCAGGAAGGCAGGTGTGTATTGCAGGTTTTTCTTTCCAATCACCCCCGTTCAATTAGCAACATACACAAACACCAGTTCACTCTAAAACCTTTAATACAGGGACAGAAGAACAGTTTTCGGCCATCATCCTTGAGTTTATAAAGAAGCTTAAACTTAAATGTACGATCACATCCAGCTAAACCGTTGAGGATAATTCAATAATTAAAAGAGCTACTAGAGTTTGTCTTTGGGGGAAAAAAAGTCTAGACACCAACCTACAGGCACCAGTGTACTCCAAAATAACAAACCGCCAAATTCTTTCAATGTCAAGGGTTTGCCTTAAAAGACCTCTCATGTTGGAGAGCTTTTGTTTTTTTTTTTAAACGCATTTCGGTTGTGTTCCAAACGGCAGCCATCTTTGGTTTTGGCCTGTAAAACTGCGCAGTAGTGCGGCGTTATCCCTGAAAAATGGGCAGCAGCTCGCCGGATGTAACATGGCCGACGGGAGCCTTCGTTGTCTGTGGTGGGGAGGGAGGGAGGTTTGGGTGGGGGGGGGGGGTCGAGTTGAGGGGGAGATAGGGAGCCAACATCTGCAGGCTCTCGTCTGGCTTCACCGGGCCCAACCCTGAACAGCTGCTGGGTTCGTAAACAGCCTCAGGATTGATGGGCCCACCTGCGCCCCCCTCCACCTGCGCCCCCCCCCCCACCCTCCCACCTGTGCCCCCCCTCCCTTCACACTGTTTCAGTGGGGCCTTCATCTACCGTTCAGTCCAAAACTACAGATGACTTGGGTAGGGTCTGTCTCTTTTTTTTTTTTTTCTCTTTACGGAATCAGAGCCCAGCGCTGTCGGAGCACCGCTATGTTCTCACGCTTCACTTCACTGCCTGCAGAACCAAAAACGGCGCGACTGGGACTGACGACCGCTAGTTTTCGTGCAGAGACACCGCGGATGACGCCACGGAACTCCTTACGCAGGAAATAACGAGCTAAACTGATTAGCAACAAGTTAAGCCATATAAAGTCATAAAAACACCGTATCTGGCTGCCTAATGGAATTAGCAAGCGCCGCAAAAACACTGTGTGTGTGTGGAGAGCAATAAAAATCCCCACCACGGCCATACTGCTCGTTTAATCTTAAACGTGGGGAGGGGCGAGTTTCGTTTCTGGGCCAGGCGAGGTAGTGTTCTAGCTCCGCCTACAATCCGCTCGTGTGGGACAGGGGTACGTGGTGCGGTTGTCGAGCCACGGGACGCCTGTGATGGGACCCCGGAGGGGGCCTCTCCGAGCGAGTCTATGGCAGCGCGGTCACGCTCAGAATACTGCCGACACGGCGCAGTTGCCTGAGGAGACGCGGGGGCCGGTCACGGCTGAGACCGCCACCGCACGGCCCGCAGCAGAGCCGACTCAGCTCTGCCCTTTATGTGCGAGCCAGCATTCTGGGTACAACACACACAGACACACACACACGCACACGCACGCGCGCACAGACACACACACACACACACACACACTCAGACACACACGCACGCACGCACGCACCCACACACACGCGCACGCGCACACACACTCAGACACACACGCACACACACAGCGCACGCACCACCACACACACACACGCACCCCACCACACACAACACACCACACTGCACACACACACAGCACGCACACACACACACACACACACAGACACACACGCACACGCACGCACGCACACACACACACAACGGCGCACATACTCGAGTGTGAACGCCAGAATTTTTGTGTTGAGCTGTCAAGATTGTACTGTTTTAAAGTGTACCCTTGAGAGATATCCATATGAAATGTTTTTTTTTTTTTTTTAAATATACAATTCAACAACTTTTCCATGAAAAAGTCAGATCAAACCTGCATCATATCAGACCGGCATCAGATGTTATTTTTAAAACTACACGGTATTGCCGGTGAAGCTGGGCGTCTGTGTTTCGGGGACTTCTGGACCCATCCGCACAGCCGCTGAACGACACACGCGGCTCAGCAGAGCTTCGCCAGCGTTTGGGAGCATTCACAGAAAACAAAACGTCCCGTCTCCGGCCACGCAGAGCGCGGTTCTGGAATCCGGGGGGAACAAACGGCGCCTCCGCGCCGCACTCCCGTCCAAACCCCGCCGCCGTCGGAGACAGCGGGGAACACGGCGCTGCCGCGGCCGTTTATTCCCTCTCTCGTCTGTCGCTTTAATCCGGAAGACACGCGTTTCCTGGGCCAGTTTACGGACGCGTGTGGGGTTTTCTTTTTTTGCCGGCAAAAGCAAAGAGCAGCAGAGCAGTCTTTTTTTCTCAGGCTTTACCCAACGAATGAAGCCTGGGCGTACGTGTTCCCCCCCCTCCACAGTGAAAGGAAACTACCGATAATCGAGGCCGTCGATAATGACGGCCTGTCGTCCGACGTCAACGCCGCGAACGAACCCCGCGGCTCCTGTCGCCGTCGTCGCCACCCACCTCCGCGCCGCTCCGCGGAGAAACGCGAACGTGAATATTTACACTCAAACCCACGGCTCGCAATTAAACTGTCAAAATAACCGCGTTCCGTTCGCCGCGGAGGCGATTATTGAAAGAGACTGGCTGCCGGGTCCCGAGCCTGTCGTCAGATTACCTCTGCATGTGGAGAAAGGAAGACTGCAGCGAAACAGCACCGCTCGGGGAGGTCTCATTGGCTGTTCTGTTTTACACATTTAAAATGATGATATTGCTCATCACTTTGCATTGTGGTTATTTTAAGTGAAATGTACTCCCCAACCCCGACCCACCCAAAAGAAAAACAAGCTTTGGAATGTTGCTGGAAAAAAAAAGAACAAACTAAATGTTATTGGGCTAACCTTGGTCTTTTAATGAGTCCACCCATTCCCCCTTGCCCTGATCTCTAACTGCCCCCTCCCTGCCCCCCCAAGCCCCCCAGCCCCCGCATCTACTGTCTCTTCTTCTAACATAATTCACCACTACATCATGTTCCCATTCTCCACCAGGTTTTTTTCATAAGCACCATCATATACATTCCCTTGGGTAACTGGAGGAGAAAAAAAAATCCCCCAGGATTTACACACATCCACCCTCCCTCCTCCCTCCCTCCTCCCCTTCAAGTTTCAACAATTTCCTTTCTGTTCTTACACAGTGTTCATCGTCATCTTCTACCGAATATTTTCTAAACTCCGCGTAACGAGCCGCGCTCGCGGCCGTTAGCCCCAGCCCCAGTTAGCGCCCACGGAATCCGGGGACGAGAGCCGGAGTTTGTGATTGGCCTGGAGTGCGGCGGCCAATTACAATCAGCGCAACTCATTGTCTCGCTGGCCGAATTAGGGATGCGGGCCCCACAGGGGGGCTGGCTTTGTGTGAAGAGCGTCTGCGAGTAAACCAAGCGGCCAAAACCGGGCTGCGTTTTTTTTTCAAGCTCACTTCCTTGGAGTCTCCAGCTCCAATTTGTACAACATGGCGGCGCTCAAGAACTACAATTCCCAGGCTCCAAATCGCTTTTCGCCAAGCCCATGGAGAGTCAATGGGGTAACATCACAGTGATATTGGTCCATATGTTTCTACGGTCTATGGAGTACACTCTCCCCAATCACAGTGAGGATGGAGAGACAGGGGAAAGCGGACGGCCATCTTGTCTGCCGCCTCCCTTGCTCATAACAAGGCCTCTGCTTGTCGGTCTGAAGACCCACCTCCCAAACTCAGATGCTCTCTCAAAGATGAGCACGTTCCCTGAGTTCCAGACCCAGTACACCTAATCCAGTCTCACTCCCTCCTCCCTCCTGCCCCCCACCCCACCCCCCCCCCTCGGAGTACTCCGGCATCCTCCCACACCGAAGGACATGCGTGTCAGGGTTAGGTACACTCCTGTCTTTACCCTTGACCGAGGCACTGGCCTCCAAACTGGAGATGATCCCCAGGCACTGCACTACGGCTGCCCACCCCCCACGGCCCCTAAGTAGTCAGGGTGGATGTAGACAAGGATGCTCACGGCTGTTGCTATACAGCATGACCTGCAGAGTCGCCGGTACAAGAAGCTCTCTCACTTTCACTCTCCGTCTCCCTCTGCTACCTCTTCTCCAGTTCTAGCATGTTGAATGACGTCTTATTGATTTCACGTGGCCTTGGTTTGAGCATGAAGGGCACCTTTTTTTTTTATTTTTAGTTTCTTGACTAGATTTCAGAGCCCAGCGCCCTATCGATGCTATATTTTTGAAGACACAGCTGAATGTGATTGAAATGACACAGGCAAGGTCTCCTCATTGATGGAGCACCACTTGTCTTACTCTTTCTTTTTTTTTTTTTACTTACTCTTAAAACCTCTGACAGGAATTATATAGTAATATTTATTTTTTAAAAAGAACAGCGGAGTGGTGAGCACAGCCGAGGCTTGAACACACGGCGCATGAAGGTTGCTACGGCCGCGCCGCGGTAGCGTACACCCTGGCCCCAATGAAGCGGTGGTTTATTAGGGTCAGCAAAAGCCTCTGCTACCCTGACAGCCCCGCGGGGAGAGCTTGTCATATCAGCCCCACTGCTTCGATCGCGTGAAGGACGTCGCGGCTAACGAAGCTGCCTTCTACCCCGACTGCGGGGCTGCGGGGCTGAATCCAGGGCGCCACCAGCGCACTGCAGACCCGCCGAACTGCGCCAAAAGCGAGAAAAAGCGCAATTCCATTTAACTCAGCGCGGTCCTAACGCGAGCGGACGCGCGAAACGGAAACCCCAGCACGTTCTCAACCGAGAAATAAGTTAATTAAACGGAATAGAAATGAACGCGAGCGGCGAAGGGGGCTTCTTTGAACACTGCGGGTCAGACCGTCACGTTTTCAACACATCCTCTGCGCGCACGGGATTCTGCGTTCAGCTGTGTCCTCAGAACTCGTCATGTACGTCTGAATCTGTTACTGACTTGCCGTACACATTCAGTTTTCAGTTCATTCTGTTTGGAGTAGCCTCCCCCAACAAGGGGATGTGTTTATCACAGGGAGAAAGAAGGAAGGAAAAAAGTCAACCGTACGTGTCCACGGAAGGTCGTCCAGATCACGTGATCACCGATGACGGCATCAGGAAAATCCAGAGTCCCTCGCGCGCAAGCTGCTGCGGAGCATGTTTATTTATTTATTTATTTTAACGTACGGCATTCCGCAAGAATCTAATGTCTCGGGGAAGTCCGTGTTCCAGCGTAGATAAGGTTGAAATAGTTGTGTTGAGGGCTGTCCGCCGTGGTTCCTAGAGCTATATCGTCCTGTAGGTTTTCATGTCAACCCTAAATCGGCACGCCTGATTCTACTAAATAGCAGCTCAACGAGATCTCTAGCTCAGTGGTAAACAACGCTGTTGCTGGAGAGCTGCTGTCCTGTAGGTTCTCACTCCAGCCCAAACAAAGCACTCTTCATTCGACAGCCGGAGATGTCGTTGAGCTGCTAATTAATAGAATCAGGTGTGCCAAATAAGGGTTGGAGTGAAAACCTGCAGGACAGTACATCTTCGGGCACAGGGTTGGACAGTCCTGGTTTTGTCTTATATTCAAGTAAAAATATATGCATTTCATCTGACATCCTTTAACATTAATTAATTCGTAGAAAGTTGTGATCATCTCTTTAACGCATCTGGTCGAGCCGGCTGGTTTGAGCGCTCCTTTTAGGTTTGTCTTGAACTTGAATCAAAAAAAAGGAGGGATTTGAGAGGTGGATCAATATCGGGTACTAATTTCCTACGGAAAGTCCTATCCGGAAAATATTAAAGGAGATCTGTTCTATGGACAGAATAAAGCGCGATAGAGTGGAACTTTAATTATATCTCAAAAGGAAAAGACAGATTTTCCCCAATATATTTACCCCAAGTTCAATTTCCTGTTTTCTCCCAAGTGCCACGCGCAGGAATCGCCTGTGTGGAAGTGTTTTTTTGCGGGGTGGAGGCGTGCAGGGCTCGCCAGCAAGGCCAAAACCGGACTTTCATTCTGTACTTTCATATGGAAGGTTTGCCTCGTGGGTATAAATCTGCAAATAGGTTTCTTCATTAAAATAATTAGTTGGCATTTCTTTGCCAGCGTCGCTCACGCGAAGCTAAACGTATTTCATGCCAAAGAAAACAAATCTCTGTCTGAAATGCCACAATCGCGGCAGGGGTGAACCTTTAGCATTTCAGGGCTCGAAAACCTAATGATAAATAACATGCCAACAAATGTCATTTTCTTTCTCCCCTCCTCTGCCTGTTTTTGTAATGAAGCCGTTGAAAGGTATCGCGCTCTTAAAAAAAAAAAAAAAAAGTTATATAACAAACAATCTGTTTTAGCAAAGACGCAAAATTGGGTTCACACATCAGGGTCAAAAGTTCTGTAGAGAACATCATAAAATATTGGGGAGCAGTCGCCGGCAACCCCCACCCCCCCGACCATCAAAAATTGAGCGACATAAAACGAACAGAGGTGCTGACAGACGGTGTTGGATGAGACCCAATAAGTCTGACGTATGTGGGGAGGGGGTTGTTGACATTTGAGTCTTAGGCCCATGTCGCATTTAATTACTCTCCAGTTTTGTCCTGGACACACTTGTAAAGTTTGCGTTATCAGCACTGAATTTATTAATAGTCTACATTGGTCACATAACTATCTTGTTCGATTAAATTACGAGTGGTCTATTAATAACAGATAGCCTCATTCGGAGAGGGAAGTTTCTTCAGAGACAATTCCGAGTGCACTTAGACTCGTGTGCTGCTACCGCTGCTACTAGGCTAATACAAGGCCTGCTGCTACTACTACTACTGCTGCTAATAATTTTCGTTTAATTTAATTAAAAGGTATTTATACAGGAAAGAAAAATGTATACACCAACAAATGGTTTGTAAAAAGCGTGGCCCTTACTCAGCACATTTCCTGGTTTGCAGAGGGTTCCTGTCCTGCAGTGGTAAAGGGAGGAAGAAGGATAAACGAAAGAGAAAGAAGGAGAGAATAAAGACAGATATAAAACAGGATAGAATAAGTAAGAATATAATAAATTAATAAAACGCTCAGAAATAGATGACAGAATGATAATAATAACAATAACAAGAAGGAAAAGGAGATGAAGTCCCGTGCTTTCCTCGGTTTGCTACCGCCTGCCAATTTCGTGAAGTCGTACACTTCGTAAGCAAACCAATAGACCTCACACTGTACACCGTGAAAATTTTGCATTTCATTGCTGTTCTCTCAGGAGCCTCTAGATGGCACTGTGGTGCTACTTCTCATCCCGCATACTGCGAGTCTCCGGGCGGAAAAGCGCTCGTCTTAGATGTACATTTCAATGCCTCATATCACCACAGTTTCCCATTTCATGTTTTTGTACTTCTCTTGAACCAAGAGAAAGTTTACTTTTGAGCATTTGGGAAAACCCAGTGTATGCCGTTGGAAGTCAGTGGTGATATTTGGAAACCATTGTGGTTCATCAATAATAGACCAGTGAGTCCATACATCAAGATGTGCATCGTTTTTGAAATGCCCTCAATGTCTAGAGTTAGTCCCGCATGATTTGCAGAGGTAATAGGAGTTCACACTTATCTTCTTCTTCTGCAACTTTTGGAGAAAGGTTAACTTCTGTTTTTTTATTTTTTTATTTTTTTTTTTAGCTGAAAAGCCAAACTAGAAAATGGTGTTCTCTCAGGTTAACCGCTGCTCAAAAGAAGACCAAGGTAGGCTGTGTCACGCAAGGTAGCGTTTTTGATTTACACAGAAGACCGCGTCTCATAACGGGTAAATCAATTAAACCTAAAGAAAGGTAAAAGGAGAATTTAACTGCTGAGAAATTACCCCCGCCACCCCACACCCGCCCAAAAAAAAAATGAAAATAAAAAAATTCACTTCTATAGGCCCCGGCAGTTGGCTTGGCTCTTTGCAGACACTGTAAGTGTTTAAGAGGCGCGGAGCAGTCAGAGTAGCAGCTGCCCTCGCAACGAAAAGAGCCATTCGACAGTCTTTAAATCTTAGTTAGCTATAAAGAACTGAAGTGTGTGTGTATAAAATACATATCTCTGCTTTACTGGCCTATAAAACACTGTGTGTAGATATTAAAGTAAATCTGGCTTTATTGCTCAAAATGGGTTATTGAATAGAGATCTCATAAATAGACAGGACAAAAAATCGTTTACTTTTTTTTTTTTTTTTTTTTTGCAGGGCCAAGGTCTAATGGATTCCCCCCCCCCCGCTGCAGCACAAACTTGCCTTCTGTCCTTCGCTCAGCTGTAAAACCTGCTAATTTTCCACACGCGTGTTCAGCAGCCTGGCGGCGTGAGCAGGCCGACGTCCCCCCAGACGGTCACGCTCGCCGCGCATCGACTGACACGTGCCCCACTTCTTTGTTTCCCACGCAGTGTTGCCAATTTAGCGACTTTTGTCGCTAGATTTAGCGACTTTTTGGCCTTCCCTAGCGACTTTTTGGCCTTCCCTAGCGACTTTTTGGCCTTCCCTAGCGACTAAAAATCTTATCGAGCGACTAGCGACAAATTTGGCGACTTCTCGCAACTTTGGCAACCCTCCATTCTCGTTGTCGACTGACACGTGGCGCACTTTTTTCCACGGCGCGCAGGCAGGACTGCCGCCGTGGGCTACGCGTGGCAAATTGTGGTCACTCACCCACTCATTCACTCACTCATTCACTCAATCAATCACTCACTCACTCACGGACGCTTTGTAGGGCGCATGTGCAGGTGGTGCTTCGTTTAGTAGGACGCATGCGCAGGTGCGTCTCCCAAAATCACCCCTTCGAACGGCACGAGATTTTTAAGCACAGCTTTATCGACTAACGTTACTTTAGCTAACCCTAACATGTTAGCGTTTCGCCTACTTTAGTTAACCTAGTTAGCGCGTACGGATGCTATCCTGCACGCATGAGCAGGAGCTACGGACACACAGCTACAACCACCGATACAGATGTGTGGACACACGGAGGACAACAAATAACGTTACAGAGGTGAGGACATGCCATAGCCAGCTAGCTATATAGTTCGCAAAGTTGCGCCGTGGGTCTGGACGGTTTCGTGCTTGTTCGTTTTGACCGTGGTGCAAGTGTCATTCTGAGGCTTCGCTCTGTGCAGTTCGGACTCCTCCACGAGGCCTCTTACCACCTGACCATTAATTATGGTCCAAAATATCTGAAATAAAGTAATTTGTGTTACTCTCTGACTAGTTTTAAGTAGACAACAGCAGTGGCCCCCATGCGTTCACTGTTTATACGGGGAAAAAACAAGAAGATTAGCAAAAAGAACATACAGTTTTATCCCACTTTGTGGAATATTAACCATATTTGACCTTTTCCCCCCTTTTGACTTAGCCCTGTTTTGAGATTGGTAGAAGACCATGTTTAAGGCCGTTTTTGCTAATTCAGAATTAGGCGCCGAAGCAACAACATCTGCACCAACACAGTTTCAGTCACAGTTTCAGTTTTTTTTTTTCGGTGAGCCTGGGCCTGTTGGTACAGTAGCCTATAGTCAGGCCTTCCAGGCGCCGTGGCAACGCTGAGCGGAACAGGAAGGCGATAACAGCAGGAGCCCCGTGCACTTCCTTATCGCTCTCTAACACTCCGCGTTCACAGACGTTTTCACTCATAATGTACTTGCGCTGCAAAGCTAAAAAAAAAAAAAAATAGATATCATCCATTTAATTAATTTAATCTCCTTTTGGTACAACACCAGACAGTTGCTAAATATTGGATGGAGAGAATGCTTTTTTTCCAGGTGGATCATTATTAACATAACAAAGACCGATTAAAATAATGATTTTTAAAAAATGTTTGGTTTCGCTTTGGCGTTTTTAGTATGAAAGCACTAAAATGCAAATGGTCTACACTGCGAGGCTGTCTAAGTCTGTTGAGGCTCATGGTGTAATTTTTAATCTCATATTAGGTTTCATATCATTTTGAATTTCTTTTTTTTTAACATCCGCCGAACATTTCAAAGGGCGGTCTCTGAAGTTATCGTTGAGAGCTAAATGTGGATAAAACTGCATTAAAAATGTATGCTCAAGCAATCTTAATACCTCATTAAAAGCAGTAAAAAAAAAAAAGAATTAAAAAATGATTGGGCACGATGTTATTTGGGAAAGATTAATGACTGTATACCGCACATTTTTGTAAGATTGTGCGGTGGGCCATTAAGTGCGAAAACACCGCGTGAAGCAGAAAGGGGGGGTTTCAGCGTAACGGTGGCCAGATGGTGGGGAGGCAGTGAGGGGGGGGGGGGGGTCTCTGTGCAGAAGCAGGGCCGTGCTGCCAGACTGGGCCTGTGAAACGTGAGCGGGGTCGCCAGGCCTGCCACTGCAGATGTGGGGCTTGGTGGGGTAGTCTGAAGGTTTCTTTTTCTCTGGAGGGGGGAAGGTGGGGGTTAATGACCATCACTCACAAATAGGTACAGTGGAGGTACATTTTTGTTGTCTCGGGGACAAATTTCCCAAATGTACCCGAAAAACAAAAAAAAAAAATTATTTGGGTTCTAACAAGTACATTTTGCAAACAAAAAAAGGTACCAATGAGTTATTAAACCTATGGCTCAGGGTACATTTTTATGTACCTATAGGGTACCACCCCAGTGACAAGCATTGCACCCTTTTTAGGCACTTTCTCACACCGTATTTATTTCTGAGAGTGAAAGTCCGGGGTATGTCTCGATTTCAGGGAGGAGGGGGTAAGCCTTGTTGATATTCAATAGAAGTGACCGGTTCAGTCTCCACACCATCTTCCTGATCTCTGTTGCGGGGGAGAAGATAATGAAAGTAGGTCTGACATTGGCGTTGTCATTGTGCAGCTCACCGTGGTTGTCACCTTTCACCGAGAACCCTGGGAGGAGATCCACCAATCATGGGCTACGCCGGTGACAACAAATAGGACAACGGTAGAGGTGATTGGTGGATATTTTACTGCCGAGGTCCCTGCTGGGCAAGGTGACATCACGCCTGTCCTGTCCGTTATACATTATAATCTGCTCTGTGTGTCTCCAGTCTGACCTGTGGAAAAGTGGAAGATGGGGGGGGGGGGGGGGGTTTGGGTTGTGCTAGATGTTTTTTGTGTGTGTATGTGCATGTTGGTGTGTGTGTGTGTGCGTGTGCGTGCATGTGTGTGAGTGTGTGTATATGTGTGTGTGTGTGTGTGTGTGTGTGCGTGCATGTGTGTGAGTGTGTGTATATGTGTGTGTGTGTGTGTATCTATGGTGCCTTGCATTGTGGTAGGATCTGCAGCCCTTCAGTTGGTAATTGGCCACTCCTGGCTGTCAGGGCTAATTAAAAGAGGCCTAGCCTGTGTGAGGGTGGAGGAGCTCCATTTACATTTATATGTGCTTTTACTCAGCTGTGCACCCCCCCCCCCCCCCACCCCAACCCAAACCCCAACCTCAACCCCTACTCATTTCAGAAGATCAGTTTCGATTGGTGGTCAGTAAGACGCAATTCTTTCTCGTTTCTCATGTTGTCATGGCTCTCTCAAAAATGGGCGTCGCTGTATCGGTGCTGTTATTATGAATTAATGTTTTGTTATTATTTAATTTTTTCAAAATGACTTGCAAATACCGTGAAATGGGGATGTGGGACAGGGGGGTGTGGGACAGGTTTCGGGATGGGTAGTGGGTTGGGGGAGATGGGTAGTGGGAATCTGGTATGGGGTGGTGTGGGACGTGTTGTGGGGTAGGGGAGATGGAGGGGGGTGTGGGGGCAGTGTGGGACGGATGTGGGTTTGGGGGGGGGGGGTGTTCCTGTCAGCGGATGCTTCCTCTTTGTTCTGTCACTCCGAGCCGCGCCCCGTTAAGGCACTGCTCTAGAGCATGGATGGTCCCCTCCGCCTGGCATGGAACCCAGGCTGTGCCCGTGCCTACTGTGAGTGCCACAGGGTCAAGCAGAACTGTCGCCAGTGTCGCCCGCGGACGGGTGGGTTTCAGCAGGCAGACTGACAGCATGAGAATTCGACTCGTTTCTAACCCTACACAAAAAGGGGGGATGCTCAAAAATAAGAAGAACGGGTTACACCCCCCTCCCGAGTCAGTACGTTTCAGGTCATGTGACCCGACGTAGCCCAATCACACGCAGTCAACTCTTCACTGTTTGTTTTCCTCCATTCATCTTGAGTTTACCCCCCACGCCCCCCTCCCCCCCCCTTCCGCCACACTATTGATCTCCCACCTGGCTGATCGGCTTCCCTGTCAGACTGAATCAGAGAGGATCCCGGGCTAAAACAAAAGCAATTTGCTTCAGCACCAGAAAACCGAGGCTAAATTTCATTTGGCGGGACTGGCGGTGGAGTGGGGCGGTGTACGGCAGAGGGGGGGAGGGGGGCGGGCCATGGAAGGGGTTCTCCTAAATCAGGGGTGCACTGCAACCTCAGCCCCTGGAGGGCCAGGGTAAGTGCTAGTTTTTGTGTTCCGACCGATTACCTTGGCTCGGTTTTCCAAACAGCTGCGGATGCTGGTGCTGGGTCGCTGCCACGTTGGAAACGGTTACGCTGCAAGCGGAATCCGCAGCTTTAAGCTGACGCTTAAAAACAATTGGAATAATTGATATATGAAATAAATAAGAGCAGGAGGTGGTGCAAAATCCCAAAATGGATGGGGGCCTCGCTCGTACGCCCCTCTCCTGATTTAGGGCTGCTCAGCCCCAGGTCCTGGGGAACAGCACAGACTGGCTGTGGAATGGTGTGAGGCAAACTCTCAGCCCGTGCGAACGGTTGGATTTTTTTTTCAGAAAACCCAGAGGCTACAATTAGTGTACCGCTTGCATTTGGATTTCAGAAGAACCTGACATCTGAGCAGCTAAAAAGGGCAAGAGTTTGCAGTGGGTGGCGGAGTAGTACAATGCTTAGGGAACTGGGCTTGTAACTCAAAGGTTGCTGGTTGTTCCCGGGGGCAAGATTGTTAAACCGAACCTTGCTTGAGTAAATATGCAGCTGCATAAGAGGATTACATGTCACATGCAAAGACAGTCTTTGTACAGCGAGCTAAATGCAAAATGTAAGGGGTGTATGAGGCCTGTAGCATCGGTCACAGGAGCCCTGTTTCCATGTAACATGTTCAGATACATGCATGTAACCAGGTAACACGTTCAGATACACATTAATGCCAATAACCGTTAACTTAACGGTACCCCAACAATCCACTGGATTTACATTCACTCTGAAAACATGAAATCATTACGGTCATGCCTCAAAAATACCCTTTTTCTGGCAAAAAATTAAATGATATGAATCTGTTTTCTATAAGAGCATGAATATACATGGCAAAACATCTGTTTTCATCATAAACAGAACAGGGATGTGCTATAGTCTTGTGCATAGATTACAGATTAGAGGTGTATGGGTTTCTGAGTCCAATCAAAGCCTGTGATACAGGAGTATTTCTCCCTTTGTGATGTCACAGAACGCAGGAGAACTTCTCCCATTGTGATGTCTCAGAACGCAGGAGTACTTCTCCCTTTGTGATGTCACAGGGCGCAGGGGTATTTATCCCTTTGTGATGTAACAGGGTGGAACACCAGCGCTATTGTTTTTCCCGGTGTTCACGACATCAGTCACAGTGACAGGAACCACTGCGTGGAAAATGCATGGCGGTCCTGACGGGGGTACTCCTGATGGATTTGTGGCTGCGCAGAAATGTGAAAGCTCTTCGAGTGCCAGCACCATTTTAACACTGATTTCCCCGCTTTGCTGTTCTTCTACGAGCCGTGACCAATGCCCAAAAAAAAAAGAAGAAATAGAAGGACTGTTGTAGTTGTAGAGGGGTGCAGGCAGCCAGGATAGGACAGCAGGGGTAACAGGTTTGGCTGATGTACCAAACCCTGCACACCATCCATAAAAAACAAGGCGAGTGTGTGCACCAGTAATTCCTGGAGATTTATGAATGAATTCTCACAAATTAGCCCACCGGCAATTACAGGGTTGTGTGTGTGTGTGTGTGTGTGTGGATGGGGTAGGTGTGGAACAGAAGGTACTAAATTCTCCCGTAGTTATAAGCAGATTTAGACCTAATTACATCTGCAGTGCTTACGCCCCCTGCCCCCCCCCCCCCACCCCCTCTACCACCCCCCCCCCCCCGTTCCCGTTCTCTAACGGCGACAGGGGTACAGAATTAACCGCGCATTAAGTCAACAGTTCCGCCCCGGCGCGATAATGAAGACGCGGACGCGCGGAAGGAGTCATCCCGCCAGCCGGCCAATCGCACGCCGGCGCCGCGCGTACTCCAGCAGAAAGGACTTCCATTACCATTTAGATTGCGCATTCAGGCTCCCGGCAATATATGCACAAATAAATAATTGAATCTGCACTCCCTCCTCTTCCTCCTCCCCCCCTTCACCACTCCCCTGCCCCCCCCCCCCCCGCCTCCCCCTTCCCTCCCCAGGAAGAGCCCTGTCTACGGACACAAATTTCTCCTATTTCCCATTTTCCTATGAGCCGGTGACTGTGGCGGGGGCCCTGCTAAAGCTCTGACATGCGGTTTAAATGATAATCTGACTGGGGGGGGTTTGACTAAAGAGACCCCCTTTCTACTGAACCCTCCTGCTTCTCATTCAGAGAGAGATGTGGAGAAACATACGATCCACGCTCGCTCCTCCGGTTAGAGAGAGTGTGTGCATGTGTGTGTAAATGTGTGCATGGGTGTGTGTGTGCGTGTGTTTGCGTGTGTGTGTGTGTGTGCGTGTGTGTTTGCGTGTGTGTGTGTGGCCGCATGTGTACGTGCATGCATGTGTATGCGTGTGTGTTTGTGCATGTGTATGTGCACGTGTGTGTGTGTGCATGGGCGTATGTGTATGTGCATGTGTGTGTGTGTGTTTGTGTGCGCATTTGTGTGTGTGTGTGTGTGTGCGCATGTGTGTGTATGTTTGTGTGTGTGTGTGCGTGTGTGTGTATGTTTGTGTGTGTGTGTGCGTGTGTGTGTTTGTGTGCGCATGTGTGTGTTTGTGTGTGTGTGCGCATGTGTGTGTGTGTTTGTGTGTGTGTGTGTGTGTGTGTGTTTGTGTGTGTGTGCGCATGTGTGTGTATGTTTGTGTGTGTGTGTGCGTGTGTGTGTTTGTGTGCGCATGTTTGTGTGTGCGCGAGCACACAGATTTTCTCCTACGCCAGACTCTGCCGCACTAGCTTGCCCTCGCAGGTCATAGAGTCACAGGCTGGCGCTGCAGAGTTCAGCTCACACCTGTCAATAAATCCATAAGCGACTGCACCTGGATTAAAACTGCAAGCCTCACGACTGCTGCTGTGCGCTTCTCCTTCAGCTGTGCCTGTTCTCTCTCTCTCTCTCTGAACTTCGCTATCTTTACTAAACACACCTTAAAAGTCACGGCTCTTATAAACAAAAATGAAAAAAAAAATCTATATTTCTGATGATTAAATGAGTTAATTTGTCTCTCCCCTGACTTGCCTGTCCTTAGTAATTCGGTGATTTTGATAACACACAGGGGTGCAGTTTTTAGAGAGCGCCAAACAGCGATGAAAGTGACATTGAGGAGCGTCTCTTTTCTGCAGGGGATTGTGGGATTGCAGCGCATTATGTCTGACCTTTAGGATGATGTCATTCCTGGCTCTGGACCGGTAAGCAAAAAAAAAACAAAAAAAAAACAGGAGAAATCCTGAGTCCTGAGATAGCTGATGATTCATCTGTTAAAACACACTCACACACACACACACACACACACACACACTCACCTACACAGCACACACACACACCTACACAACACACAGACACATACGCGCACAAAATAAATAAAAAATATATAAAAACAGTTCCCATGGAGCACTGCGCCATCACAAATAGAGTCCCCTGTGAGAATGTTCCGGAAAGTTCCATTCATCACCCACTCTCCAAATCACACGCACATGCCTACATTTCTCTTTTTCCTGTCTCCCTCCCTCTCTCTTGCTCTTTCTCTCTCTCTCCCTCTCTCCCTCCCTCCCTCCCTCTCTCTCTCTCGCTCTCTCTCTCTCTCTCTTCCTCCCTCCCTCTCGCTCTTTCTCTCTCTCTCCCTCCCTCCCCCTCCCTCTCTCTCTCGCTCTCTCTCTCTCTCTCTCTCCCTCCCTCCCTCCCTCTCTCTCTCTCTCCCTCCCTCCCTCTCTCTCCCTCTCTTTCTCTCTTTCTCTCTCTCTCTCGGGAGGACGGTTCCCTCACACTGGCTGACCTTTGACCTTTCCTGCCGTCGGACCGGCAGATTCCCGCCCTCTGGGGTTTTACTCCCGGAGCAGACGCACGTATGATGATGACGGCCGTGGCGATGATGATGATGATGATGATGGCCATTATGATGACGAAGGGAGAAAAAAATGCAAGGCGAGGAAAAGCTGCCTCTACGGTCCGATTGGTCACATGCTCACCCGCTCGCTCACTCGCTCGCCCACTCACCCGCTCATATTCGCCACCGCCAGCAGCGCAAGCTGAGGTGGCTGCGTGCTCAAGGCTGTTTGGAGGACACCCCCTGGACCCCCCTACCTGCCTGCCCCCCCCCCCCCCCCGGGCAATGCACTGTGGTCACATTACATTACATTACATGTCTTGTGCCGATGTCACAAATTCAAATTATAACAAATAAATAGCAGACTTGAGGGGTGCTACACACTGCATGTAGCAGAAAACAAAGCAAAGCAAAAGGCAAACAGGACACTTCAATGAGAGACAGAGTGAAACTGGAAAAGAGGATGGAAGTGACCTCGGAACTGAGGTGTGGATTCTGTGATGCTTAGACTCTATGAGAGTACGGACACACGTCACACACTTAGCAAGCGCACACACACACACATCACACACTTAGGAAGCACGCACACTCACACGTCACACACATAGCAAGCATGCACACACACACGTCACACACTTAGCAAGCGCACACACACACATCACACACACAGCAAGCACGCACACACACATCACACACTTAGGAAGCACGCACACACACACGTCACACACTTAGCAAGCGCACACACACACATCACACTTAGCAAGCGCACACACACACGTCACACACATAGCAAGCGGCGCACGCACACGTCACATGCTAAGTGAGCATGCGCGCGCATATGACAGGCTTTGCGAGTACCAACGCATGCCACACATCACACGCTGTGAGCGTACGAACACGTGCGTCACATGCTACGCCAGCACGAACACGCACATGTCACACGCCACACGTACACGGCCAATACCCTGGCTGTCCCAGGCTGGGGTCTGCGCCCTGTTATCTGGTGCAGGGACAGGGGGGGACGGGGGGGGACGGGGGCGGGGGGCGTGTTTTTGAATTAACCCCGGGTAAATACTCTGGGGGGGGGTTTGTAAGGAGAAGAAAGGCGGGATGTAATCCGGCGCACAATGAAGCCAAACAGGTTTCTGAGCCTTTATCTCCCCGCGCCGGTGAAAGGGACCTGCGCCCCGATGCCGCAGATCCTCTGGACTGGCGGGGTTATTAAAACCGCCGATTGTGGCGCTTTAATCGAGAGATGCCGCCGGCCGATAGGCCGCTTTATTTCCTGAAAGGAGAGCCGACCGCGGACGGATCTCCCCCCCCCCCCCGCAGAAGAAAAGCGCTCCCTCCCTCCCTCCCTCCCTCCCTCCCTCCCTCCCTCCCTCCCTCCCTCCCTCGCTCCCTCGCTCCCTCCCTCCCTCAGCCCACGCTGATTGTTTATCGAGACGCTAACCTTCGGCAGACACTCACAGAAATTACGATTGCTATCCATCCGGGCCGAATGAAACGCCTCAGCGCTCTTCAGTTCTGTTTATTTATTATGTTTTTTTTTTTTTTTTTTCCCCGCCCGGTTTGCTTAATAGCAGGCATAAAAGGAACGCAATGCAGAAAGGGTAGAGTTGGTCAAAAACTTTTCTTTTAGTGTCACTAACAAAATGGAACTTCCCGGACAAAAGAGGATCTGTTTCCCATTTAACAGCACAGCATTGCGGTTCAGTCACTTAGGAGTTTTAAACCAACTTTGGTAGCTGATGAGTGGTGAAAAGCTGACATTCAACTGAAACAACTGAAATAAATAAAAAACTGCCATATGAGATGATATGAAAGACGCATTTGATTGGCTAGAAATATTGCTACGTTTTCCCTGGCAGTTGTTACGGCAGTTGTTATAAGCATGTGATGACTCACAGGTGCAGCTGCAGTTCAAGAAAGAGGGGGGGGAGGGGGGGGGAACTTTCCCAGTTTCCACAGAAACGAGCAACCGAAGTTGATCCGAGCCCCCTGCCACATCCTGTCCTGACCAGGAGAACATCCTGTTCTGGGCCCCGGACGCACGGCGTCCTTGGACGGGAGCGAGCGCGTCAGAGTCAATGTCACAGGGGCGTGCCGTGGGCGGGGCGTTTAAAAGCCCCGTTCGCCGTTCCCCCCAAAACTCACGCTTATCAGCCCGCCAGGCAGGTGGGGTTAGCGCCCGCTGCCATCGGTGGCTGGAGGGGGCGGAGTCACCCTTCACCACAGCTAAGGAGCCTCTAAAATCAGAGAGAGAGAGAGAGAGGGAGAGAGAGAGAGAGAGAGAGAGAGACGGAGGAAGGAAAGAGAGGGACGGAGCAGGGGAGGGGAGATAGGGAAATAGAGGGAGAGTAGAGGGATTGTGATTAAGAGATAGAGATAGAGAGAAAGAAAAGGAGAGAGTGATACAGATAGAGAGAAAGAAAAGGAGAGAGTGATAGAGACAGAGATAGAGAGAAAGAAAAGGAGAGAGGGGTGTAGATAGAGATAGAGAGAAAGAAAAAGAGAGAGGGGTGGAGATAGGGAGAAAGATAAGGAGAGGGGGTGGAGACGGAGGAAATAAAGGGAGGAGAGCTGGAGAGGAAACGCACCGTGCGTGAAACAGTGGCGCAGTGACAGGTGTGCAGCGCATGCAAACAGGCGAGCTGCCGTCAGGCACGCTACGACGAGGTTCTCCAGAGAGCTCACTGCTGAACGCGGGAAATCGAGCATCTAACTGATGGGCGGGGACGTCGGCCTTCACTATATATATATATATATATATATAATGATGCAGGGCTGGGGGTGGCCACTGATCACGTTGTGAATGGACATGAAAACAACTGAACAAAAGGTTTGGCTTACCACCCATTATAGGTCCCAAAACACCAAAGCAATACAAATCCAAAACACCAAAAAAAAGGCCAATCTGGCAACCAAACTCTTCAAAGAAAAAGGAACGACAAAAAATCTGACCATTTCCGTGCGTGTGCGCTACGAACCGCTCCGCTCCAGCGCGTCCTCGATGGGTGTCAAACATCCCTCAGCCCAACCTCTCAACGGGTAGAGACCTGATCCGAAAAAAAGACCCAGACCCTCCGTGCACAGGAAGTCCCAGGTGAAATCAGGGGCTCGTTCAAGCGTGAAAGACTTCTGTGTAATGGAATACGATGCACGGGGAGATCCACCGGGTCAGAGATTTTGAGAAAAAGACAGAATCGAGAGTCGATGTCCTTGATGTGTTGGGACAAACGGTGTAAGCAGTGAAAGAAGGCCTTCTCATTTCATCACAGTAGTTTGATTACATGCGGCAGATTGGACAGTAGTAATACAATAAAGCAGTAAATCGGTAAAGTTATAGTAGTTCCTGGCAGAAATGGCTCTTTCCTCTTGTTATTGCACAGGTAAGCTGTATCCCCCCACCCTGGGTCTACAGGTGGGGCGTCTGTCTGCCGAATTAGAGATGTTTAGAGATGTCTACACTCCAAGCTCAAGTGAGGCTCCCCCTGAAAACTGCCCCTCCCCCCCCCCCCGAATCCCCAGCACGCCCACCTCAAAATTAACCCACATTAACTGCAGCCTGACTCTCCTAACCAGGTAATAAATACAGCTAAATGAGGCATGCTGGGAAGGGAGGTAAAAATGAGCAGGAGGCTCTCCAGCTTGTCCTCTCCTTTTGATTGGGGGGGGCAGAGGGGTGGGGGGGAGACGCTGTGCGACCCCCCTGCTAGGGAGAAGGTCGATATCGTCGTTAGGGACGGTAATGAGCGGGAGGACCCCGTAAGGCTCCGCGGCGCGGAATGCAAAGCTTTTTCCATTTTCCCGCCGTTTTTACGTCGGCGTGGCAACCGGCGGAGCGCGCGGTGAACAGAACGGTCACGGAGAACGTTCCGGATCCCGCCGTCCCGCGGATTAATTACAGAGCCCCTATCACGGCGGTTAAAGGGTGGGTCACGTTTCGGGGAAGTGGCGCTCAAAGATTTCATGCTGATTTTTTTAAGGGGGCTTCAGCTCGGGCTGGGAGACTCTCTTTCTCCATTCCGCATGGGACTGACAGCTCAACACAGACAGAAGGAGTCAAATATTTATTCCTTTATTCCTTCCTTATTTAACCAGGTTAGTCAACTGAGAACTCACCTTAGCTTTTGTGAGTGATTACTAGGGGCCTGGATGTGGACAGGAACGCAAGGGAATGTACAGCCAATCAGACGATTAGGGGGCAATCAGGTGACCAGATGTAGCCAATCAGTTTTTAGGCGGGAAAAGCCATGACACAAACTACTCCTTCGAGTGTCATTAGGTGTTAAATGACTGCAGTGAGTGTGGACCTCAGTTTAACATCACATCTGAAAGATGGGCATATGTTCTGATGTCATTATAGAGATGAATAAAAGCCCACATCAATGTTAATCTATTTTAGGTGGGGATCCCATCTCTGGGCTGTCTTTGCACGGTGCAAAGCATCATGGGTAAGGAGCCTGAAAAAACCACCATCGTCATATTTGGCTGCCAAACTCATTTTTAAATTTAATTTTAAATCGGAAAGCCATTATGCTAATTCCCAGAACCCTTTCTTCAGCAAAATATAAAAAAAGAAAAAATCATAAAAAAAATAAATATATCACACAAACAATAAAAAACATCCCTTTTAAGTTTAAATTGAGCCTCTGGGTCGTACACATGGAGGAATCATATCTGTCCGTCCTATAATTAACATCTAAACCGCACTGGATTCAAGGAAGTGGAAAAAGCTAAAAGAAAACAATTGCTCATTCACCCTGGATAATCTCATTAATAAATCACAAGGCTAGCAGCCCCCATTATGTCACGGATCCAGAATCCGGCAGCAGCGTTCTGTCTGCCGCACAGCCGGCTCAATTCTACTGCCGCAACAAATCATTGTCTGTACGGTTAGCCCTTATTTATTTTTTATTATAAATGGCTATACCAGTCTGCCATCGCTTTGACTCGTGTATAAAAGATGAATGAGCGCTTGAACAGGCGTGCGAGTGTTACTGTAGTCATTTCTCTTACGTAAAGGAACAAGGAAGCACATGTTCAAACCATTTTCTCAGGAAAAAAAAAGGAAAAAAAGAAAATGTGAAACAAGACAATGTTAGTGTTTCTGAGCGTCTGTAACGAGATTCAGAGATTTCCTGCTGCTGGTCTCGGGTTCGAAAGCAAGGTGTGCGGTTTCCACAACGTTAGTCTTCATACCTTTACCTGAACATCTCGTACGTACAGTTCATGTATTCGTTTCATTTTACTGACACTCAATTTTAGTTTGCTCCATGTGGGAATTATTGAGTCTGAGCAGATTACTGGCTTGTTACAGACACTCTTATCTGGAGAGAGTTACTCAACTTTAGTACCCATTTATACATATAACTGTGAGTAACTAGGACTTTGTTTTGTTGCAGATTATTCTGCATGGAAGACCCCTCAGAACACATAAATATCTGACTGGGCATTATGACATCACAACAGCACTTGTGGGATTTGTAGTTCTAACCCAATAAAACGCTAGTGAACAGGATTAAACAGAACGTGTTCTCGGGTAGTAAACGTAGTTTTCCGGAAGTTTTCCTCCAACCAGGGCTCTGGAAAAAAAAAGAGAGAAAAAGAGGCAGGCTTCTGAGATGTAATCTCTGTGCGAAACCTCCGCAGAGTCCTTCTTTTAAAAAAAAATGAAAATCCGAGAGGGTTTTTTCTCGGGAAATGCCACAGGCCTGAGGCTTACGAGCGTCTGTTAGCGAGCCACACCCCGAGGAGTCAGCGGCAGCGCCCGTTTCCTCCTCTCTCTCCGCCAAACAAACTGCAGCCAGGCTCAGCCAGCGGAAATGGGAAATGGCTTTTTTTTGAAACTCGGAAATTGCTGCGGTTGTTTTGAGAGGTAAAGCCTGGATGTGAACTCGGGACTCGCTCTGGGAAAAGCTGGGGAGCAGTTGCCGATGCTTTGCCCCCTTCGGCAGCGCAGCTGACAGGCTCTGCCCAATAACAGCCTCGGCCCTGATAAACCTCAGCCTGACATCCGAGATCCAGGGCGGTTTTATTGTGCCCTTACGGAAATTGAATACACTGAAAATACATTGAAAGCAAATATATTACCGAGATACGGTCACGCTGCACAGTGTGTGGGCAAAAATACACATCGTTTCCACCTCACAATATTGCCGTGTGTTACACTACTGTGACACACATTTAATATTATATTTATGCATATGCACGCAGTATTGAACTATATTACATTTCCATAAGGTTACTAAATTTGAATAAATAATCCACAATACTATTCCCATAAGTGCATGCAAATGCTTTCATAAAACACAGACAGCAGATGTTTCCAATAAAGAGGTACAACATATTAAAATTTCTCTTTTTCAAGGAAAACCTCTACAAGCGACTATATGAATAACTTAAGAAGTTAACAGAACATTACACCCTTTTTACTTCTGAGTGAACTACTACTCTTTGATTTAGTTTAATTAAATATTAAGTATTAAAAAAGAATTGCTATTGTGGAGAATTAAACTATTATCACTGTCGGCATTTTTGTGAATTTTGGCACAACTTCAAGGACTCTGCAAACTATTATACATGCAACATTGTAACTAAAAAGCCAATGAATGAGGTGGCAGATGTGACTGATGATGATTGAGAACATTCTAGATTACCATAGTAACATGGCGATCTAGAATGTTCTCAATCATCATCAGTCACATAGACAGAACGTTCTGGAATGGAAAGGAGAGCCGTACAGGAAAGGCAAATGTAAATTTAAACACTCTTTGAAAAAAAGGTAAGGAAAGTGCCAATAAAGATACAAAAACCTGTCACTGGGATGGTACCCTGTAGGTACATAAAGCTGTACCCTTAGCAATCGGTTTAATAATTCATCTGGACCTTTTCTTGCTTGTAAAAGGTACTTATTTACACTCAAACAAAGCTACATTTCAGGGTACATTTGGGAAATGTGTTCCTTTACAAGCACCTCCACTGTACATTTATTTCCGAGTGTGTGTAAAAAAAAAAAAACAGAAGTAAAAGAAAAACTGTAACTGAAGAATTCATCATCGGGCCTGTTTGCGGTTTGAGATCTGCTCTGATAATGGGGCCACCTGTGCTACGATTCTCACTCAGGTGCACATCCCAAATTCCACACCCACGCCATCTCCCAACATCGCACACAGTTGCAAATGTCACTCGGTAAAACTGATGGAAATAATTTCAGACCTGTGGTCTTCTTTAAAGCATTATTATCATTAAGTTTTTTTCTTTTTAAAATTTCATTTATTTCAGTTTTTTTCAGGTGTTGTTCATTGGCAGTGCTTCTCGCCCAAAAAAACATAATTGAGCTGTTGTTCCTGTCCAGCTATTGCGAGGGCCTCAGGGAAGGGGCAGCATATGGTGCCCAGGACCGGAAATTAAGGCTCACAGGGAGACGAGTAAATAATAGCGTCTTACTTCCTGAAAGTGAATGAGCAATCAAACTGAAGCACAAATCACAAAAAGCCCTGGATGTTAGTTTAACAGAGGCTCGGTGTGTAAGACTAAAACACCCATTGTGTATTTGCCGGGTCCTGACACCACTGAGGGTACACTTCCTTCTACCGTGCAATAAATATACAGAAATTCCCTAGAAGTTCTTTAAAAAATTTTTATATGACACAAATATGTCAGTATGTGTATGTTGTTGTTTATGTTATATGTCTGTAGAAATATGTGTATGTTAGTTTACAGGTTGTAGAGTTGATTTATTTGTTTTTCTTTTTTTTTTTTTACTAATTATTGCTGTTGTTCTTTGTAACTCTTGCTTTGGAAACACACTGTGAAATTGAAATTGAGGGAGAGAGAGAGAGAGAGAAAGTGAGCGAGAGATAGAGAGATGGAGAGAGAGAGAGAGAGAGAGAGAGAGAAAGTGAGCGAGAGATAGAGAGATGGAGAGAACGAGAGAGAAATTGATATGAGAGATTTACGTGCCGAGTATGGTAATAACCATCATCATCATTGCTCTTTACCGGAGTTATCATAGTCATACAGCATTCACTTATCTGAAATGCCAACGTCCGTATTGCTGTTTACATTTATCGCCTGGTGATTTAACGATATCCACGGAGGGAGAGGGAGAGGGACGGACAGGAGGAGATAGACGGAGTGGGGGGGGGGGTCGCCCCGCGGTGAATTACAGTACATGTCTCCGTAGCGCGCGCGGACGCCTGCAGCGGGAGAGACCGGAGAAGGAGCGGGGGGGCAGCAGCGCTTTTGAATGCCGTGCGTGTGCGTAGCAGACGTGCTAAGCCTCGCGTCCCTTAATGAGATTAACGAGAGGACTCGCTCGGCCTCCGTGGTCTTTAACGAGGCTTAAGAGGAACGAGCAGGGGATCAGCGAGCAGGAGATCAGCGAGCAGGAGATCAGCGAGCAGGCAATCAGCGAGCAGGAGATCAGCGAGCAGGCGGCTCCCGGAGCCCCCCCCCGAAGCCCGCGGAGTCGCGGAGTAATCCACACGGGCGTTCGCATTCCTCACGCGTCCGTCGTTCAGCTCATAATGTTTGTGTCGGCTTCACGGACCGCCGCGTAGCTAATTAGCGCCTGTCAATTATTCCCCCAAAGTGCCGGGAATTAAGGGAGCTCGGAAAAGCATGAACGAGATGTTCGGCTTCAGATTCAGAGAACATGAACTGTGTACGCCGGCTTCTGTGAATGGGGTGTGTGCATGTGTACGTGTCCGTGTGTGTGCGTGTGCTTGTGTATGTGTGTGTGTTTGTTTGTGTGTATGTGTTCGTGTGTGTATGCGTGTGCGTGCCTGCGTGCGCGCATGTGTGTGTGTGTGCATGTTTGTGTGTGGGTGCGCTTGCATACGTGTGTATGCGTCTGCGTGCCTGCGTGTGCGCATGTGTGTGTGTGTTACAGACCTGACCTCTCTGTTTATGCGGTGTGTAAAACACGTGCGCATCGTTGCTGCGGATCGGCTGATGCATTCACTGCCTAATGCATGTGATTTCTCTCCAGTCTGCATCTGAGCAAAAATCGAAATTTCACTGCTGACATCTTCTCCATCTGTGCAAGGCTGGGTTTGTGCAGATTGCCCGGTGATGTTGGGGCTGGCGTTTGCAATAAAAATGGTAATGAATTCTGGCACCTTTTTTTTTTCTTTTTCTTTTTTTTTTCGCCAGCAAGTTGTGACAGCTCACTGATTGGCGGATGCCTGGTTTTACACATGGAGAAGACCAGATGCTTAGCGACAGATGCTCATGAGCAAATTAGATGTGATTACAAGAACAGGGGAAGGAAAAGAGTGTCAAGAAGTTTGTTGTTTTCACAACGCCGCTGCTGTTGCCCCCTGGGAAGAGGAAGTGTGACCGTGAGAACCTTCGACAGCAGCCGCGCGCCAGAGCCGCGGAAACGCAGTGTTTTCACCCCCGGCGAACGTACAGCGGGGGCTCCAGGCTTCCTCAGCTCAGTCACACAGCAGTCGAGCTGCGTACCGCAGATATCAGGCCTTCAGTATCTCTCCCAGTTTAACTGGCTGAAATCGTTCTCTCCCTCTCCACCACAGCTGATGTTTTTGGTGAGTGTTCTGGCACAAAATGGCCGCCGTGCATCGCCCGGGTGGGCGCCACGCTTCGGTGGTGATTTCTGAGAGTTTTCCCCTTTCTGCCTGTAGAGCACTTAAGAGTCTGAGAAAAGGCCAATATAAATGCAAGCCATTATTATTATTATTATTATTATTATCTGTACTTGCAAAATCTCAAAAAGGGTTCAGTGTCAAGGAAGGTTGAACAAATCTGAGCGACTTGCTCGGCTTAAATTTAACACACGCTCGAATCTGGAGTGAGTCACACATCTTAAATTTATACACTCATACAATGTGGCGTTACACGCTGTAACAATCTTATCCAGTTCTAGTTTAATTTAGCACATGCATTGTTATCCAGTGCTAGTTACACTGCTTAAATTTAGCACATGCATTGTTATCCAATGCTAGTTACACTGCTTAAATTTAGCACATGCATTGTTATCCAATGCTAGTTACACTGCTTAAATTTAGCACACACTGTTATCCAATGCTAGTTACACTGCTTAAATTTAGCACATGCATTGTTATCCAATGCTAGTTACACTGCTTAAATTTAGCACATGCATTGTTATCCAATGCTAGTTACACTGCTTAAATTTAGCACATGCATTGTTATCCAATACTAGTTACACAGCTTAAATTTAGCACACACTGTTATCCAATGCTAGTTACACTGCTTAAATTTAGCACATGCATTGTTATCCAATACTAGTTACACAGCTTAAATTTAGCACACACTGTTATCCAATGCTAGTTACACTGCTTAAATTTAGCACACAAACTGTTATCCAATGCTAGTTACACTGCTTAAATTTAGCACATGCATTGTTATCCAATGCTAGTTACACTGCTTAAATTTAGCACATGCATTGTTATCCAATGCTAGTTACACTGCTTAAATTTAGCACATGCATTGTTATCCAATGCTAGTTACACTGCTTAAATTTAGCACATGCATTGTTATCCAATGCTAGTTACACTGCTTAAATTTAGCACACACACTGTTATCCAATGCTAGTTACACTGCTTAAATTTAGCACATGCATTGTTATCCAATGCTAGTTACACTGCTTAAATTTAGCACACACACTGTTATCCAATGCTAGTTACACTGCTTAAATTTAGCACATGCATTGTTATCCAATGCTAGTTACACTGCTTAAATTTAGCACATGCATTGTTATCCAATGCTAGTTACACTGCTTAAATTTAGCACACACACTGTTATCCAATGCTAGTTACACTGCTTAAATTTAGCACATGCATTGTTATCCAATGCTAGTTACACTGCTTAAATTTAGCACACACACTGTTATCCAATGCTAGTTACACTGCTTAATTTAGCACATGCATTGTTATCCAATGCTAGTTACACTGCTTAAATTTAGCACACACACTGTTATCCAATGCTAGTTACACTGCTTAAATTTAGCACGTGCATTGTTATCCAATGCTAGTTACACTGCTTAAATTTAGCACATGCATTGTTATCCAATGCTAGTTACACTGCTTAAATTTAGCACATGCATTGCTATCCAATGCTAGTTACACTGCTTAAATTTAGCACATGCATTGTTATCCAATGCTAGTTACACTGCTTAAATTTAGCACACAAACTGTTATCCAATGCTAGTTACACTGCTTAAATTTAGCACATGCATTGTATCCAATGCTAGTTACACTGCTTAAATATAGCACAGAAACTGTTATCCAATGCTAGTTACACAGCTTAAATTTAGCACATGCATTGTTATCCAATGCTAGTTACACTGCTTAAATTTAGCACACACTGTTATCCAATGCTAGTTACACTGCTTAAATTTAGCACATGCATTGTTATCCAATGCTAGTTACACTGCTTAAATTTAGCACACACTCTTACACAACCTACTTTTTATGGAGTCTTGCTTAAGGTTACAATAGCAGTGTCCACACCTGGGATTCAAACCCGTAACCTCAGACTTGCAAGCGGTTCCCTAGCCACTATATTCCACAAAAAAACTTGACAGAACATGAAACGGCAGAAGAACGCCAGATTTTAAAAGCCGTCCCAGATTTCATGAATCACACAAGCTGCAGAAGCATTTATGGAATACAGATCATCATCCATCGTGACTTTAAATTTATAGCTCAGAGCTGTTTCGACGTTTACATTTTGTCCGGAATCGAAAATTCTGTCTTAAGTGGGACACATTGTTTTTAACAGCAGCTGCTGCACAAGCTGCTTTTGAATCACTTGAAGTGTATTTTCTTGATACAGACCACAAACTACAGAATGACCCAATACCTTTGTAAAGCTGGCAGATGATCAGAAACTTCTTTGATAGCTAAAACACTTTCACTCGCACACAAAAATTGTGAACTTATCCAAAAATACACAGTAAAACTGATTTAATATGAAACCCCTGAAAGTAAAAATCCTTTCAATGCAGGTTTTTTTTTTTTGGTAATGCTGCATACAAATTGCCCATGAGGGACAAGAAAAACATGCTGACCTTTTTTTGTCTTTTTTTTTGTTATGAGGATGAGGAGAGTCAGTACCCAGGAACACTGAGCTAACCTTGCATTTGAGAGAAGATGAGAGTACTTCTTTTGGAAAGTACCACTCCAAACCACACCACTGCAGAGGTTTTAAAACCTCCTCTCGAGCAAAATGTTAATTTTGCCACTGACAGACAAAATCAGAGCAAACATCGAGAGCTGAATAAAAGGACAGATTTGACACTTTACTTCCTCTCATAAACTTCTCTTATGACCGGCTTGCCTTTACCTCAGAATCAACATGTTAAAAAGGCAGCAACAGCACATTAACGTTACATCTGCTGAGAAGATGCTCGTATCCAGGGTCACTTACAACCCAAGAGAACATCAGAACATCATGCACACGCACAGTTAATTGAAAAACAGCGCCTGGTCTGGCCAACAGCATTCCCAGACCAGTGGTTCTTTTTCCACAGCATCACTTAAAGCACCGGTGCCAGTTATTATGGTAACCTAGAACCATAACACCAGCTCTGCACATGCACGGGTGCCACCCACAGCAAGCCGCAAACAGTAAAACAAACAAATTAACACAAAAACTGAGAATTTATTACAAGCATATGAAATTACTTCAGTATTTTAAACCCAGAGGAAAGCAGCACATGTTTATTCATTACATGACATTACAGTCACTTAGCAGGCTGTCTCGTCCAGAGCGCTGTACAGAACTTATAATCACTAAGTGTAATGTTATCCTTGCATCTCTCGAAAGTACCACTAGACAGAAAACCTTTTCATAGCTATAATTGTAACGCTATCCCAAAAGGAAATCCAGAGAAAGGAGTTAAAAAAATTATATCTGAAGGGGGTCAGGGGTACTATGGTGCAATCTGAAGACATGAGTCTTCAGTATGTATGGAAAGATGGGCAGGGTTTCTGCTGTTCTGACTGCAGTGAGAAGATGGGCAGGGTTTCAGCTGTTCTGACTGCAGTGGGAAGATGGGCAGGGTTTCTGCTGTTCTGACGGCAGTGGGAATATGGGCAGGGTTTCTGCTATTCTGACGGCAGTGGGAAGATGGGCAGGGTTTCTGCTGTTCTGACTGCAGTGTGAAGATGGGCAGGGTTTCTGCTGTTCTGACTGCAGTGGGAAGATGGGCAGGGTTTCTGCAGTTCTGACGGCAGTGGGAAGATGGGCAGGGTTTCTGCTATTCTGACGGCAGTGGGAAGATGGGCAGGGTTTCTGCTGTTCTGACTGCAGTGTGAAGATGGGCAGGGTTTCTGCTGTTCTGACTGCAGTGGGGAGATGGGCAGGGTTTCTGCTGTTCTGACGGCGGTGGGACAAAGCAGGGGGGTTGGCGGAGGTAGCAGCATGGAAGGGTATGGTCAGTGTGTTTAGGCTATTTCACTGTTGGGCCATTTCCCATTTCCATGAATGGCCCTAAAGCCATTCCCAAAAATCTTCCTTTCTCTCAAAATGGGTAAAAATATTTTTACTCTACTGGATGAATATCTTTTACGGGGTGATATAGCTCAGGAGGTAAGAACGGTTGTCTGGCAGTCGGAGGGTTGCCGGTTCGACCCCCCGCCCTGGGCGTGTCGAGGTGTCCCTGAGGAAGACACCTAACCCCTAATTGCTCCCAACGAGCTGATTGGTACCTTGCATGGCAGCCTTTCACCGTTGGTGTGTGACTATGTGTGTGTGAATGGGTGAATGAGAGGCATCAATTGTAAAGCTCTTTGGATATATAAATATATAGATAAAAGCGCTATATAAATGCAGTCCGTTTACCATATCTTTTATCTGAGAGTGAAAATACCACACTTTGGCCTTCAGGAAAAGTCTTTCTTCATTCTCATCGGGGATGGATGGAAATAATAGACTTGTGTGGACGCTTTTTACTCTTCAAAAACCAGAAGGGGGATACGCTGGTGGATTTCATATTTCTGCATTCAGCGTGTCAAGGACCGCTTCAGTACAGCAGAACAAAAGGAACGTTTGTGCGTAAAAAAAGGAGGGAAAAATCTCCTCGATCTCCACGTTTGCCGGATATGAGGACTTGTTGTTCGGAGAAACAGAAAAGCCGTCGGTCAGAACGGAATGGCAGACAGGACGTGTTTACTTTCAGCGACCATGTCCCTGGAAAGGCATTTATGATTTCCAATAACATGTAAAAACATTGAGATAACAACATGCTCTCCCTCTGAATCCCTCCAATCGGAAATAACAGCAAGTGACTGGCTGTTCACATTGTAGTTATTTGCATAATTTCTATAACATGCACATGATATTCTCCCTCTGAAATCTTAAATCTGATGTAAATGACTCCTCGTTCACCATTTTCTTACCTGACAGTAAATGCACAGAGATTTTGAATCAGGTTTAAATTACTTTAAGGATTTCCATTTCAATAAAACACAAAACTGCTTGAGTTTGACATAGACTTGGTCGAGTATATCTATCAGAGATTAACACAACAGAATGGAAGCATGCTTGCCAGAATGGAACCATATTTGTCAGAATGGAACCATGTTTGTCAAATGAAACCATCTTTGCCAGAATGGAACCATGTTTGTCAGAATGGAACCATGTTTGTCAGAATGGAACCATCTTTGCTAGAATGGAACCATCTTTGCCAGAATGGAACCATGTTTGTCAGAATGGAACCATCTTTGCTAGAATGGAACCATCTTTGCCAGAATGGAACCATGTTTGTCAGAATGGATCCATGTTTGTCAGTCTTCCAGTGACTCAAAGTTCATGGAGGCTTTTATGGTTCCCCCAGTGTAGTCAGCTATGCCAAAATGAAGATCTTTTATATGTCCAGATGGAAATGCAATAGCCATTTCACTACTTTCATCTAATTAGAAAAAAGGAAGAAGAAGAAATACTCACTTTATCAAGCAACGCTGTACTTCAACATTCACTTTCAATTTAATTAGCTGGTTTCTTATCGACACCCATTTCCATGGCAACGTCACAACAGTCGTTCAGCCAAAGTTTTTTTTCCCCATCAAATTATGCTTTGTAAAACTTTTTCTTCATAATGGAAAAGTCCTTCTTGGCTCATTAAATCTCTTTAATCACTTACCCTCTCTCCCCATCAGACATATGCTTCGCTTAAAAGCAGATTTTTACTGTCGTTCCACTCAAAGCGCCCCGACTGTAATTCGTCCCAAACATTAGAGTTCGGAGGGGGCCCCAGTCCCTCGTTTGCTTATCGTCATCTTCAGGGCTAAAGGGAAGTCTGGAGCTACGGCATTGTGAAAATGCATTCATATTAATTTCACTATAATGGAGTTTATGATGCCAGTCATTTGAAATGCTTCGACCGGGGCTGCTGATGAAGCGCTACGCTAATAGGACAGGAAAAATTACCCACAGAAAACGGAACCGAGCGAGCCCGGAGAAGCCGCCAACGATACGTACGCCAGAGAGGCCTCTCCTCGCCAGAGTCACGCTGATCTAATTTTTTAAAAATCAATAAACGTTCCCGAAGCCAACAGCAAATGTATTCGGAGGTTTTCCGCTGTAGCTACACGGCGCGCGAGCGCGAGGCCTCGACACTCATGAATAATAAACCGGATATTTATTGTTTGTTTTGCACGTCTGAGAATTGAAAAAGAAAATAATTCACTTAAGTTTGGGGGTTTTGCATAATGACCCCTGGACGCGTTCTGCCGCGTTGCTGCGGTTACCAGCTCGGTGGCCTGAACCGCTGGCCTCCGTGCTCCCAGATAATCAGCAGAGCCGGATAAATCCATACGGCAGCGTGCGGCTGCGTGTTCCCATGGTCAAAAGGGCTGAAGGGGAAATAGAAAAAAATAAATAAATGAAATAAAAATAATAAAATAAAAGGTCATAAAAAAAAAGTAACAAGCAACGGGCTGCCTCCAACTGTTTTTCCGTGCTGAGTGATTTGCAGAGGTGGGAGAAGCCATCATTATGCGGCTGATGTCGATAACTTTCTCCTTAGGCGAAACACACCCCGCCCCCGCCTCCCCAAATCCCCCCGCCCCCTCTCCCTCCCCCCGCACCCTTCACTCACTGACCTAAAGCGAATGTTCGTTATACGAACTCAGGCCGTACCCCTCCCCTCCCCCCTCTACTCCTGCACTGTGCCGACACACCCCAGAAGCAGGAGCGCGGGGGGTGGGGAGGCGAGGGGGGGGAGGGTTTCCCTTTTCGGTGAAAGCGCATGGCGTTCTGCCAGACACCCCGCAGAACCGCCATCTTCCCGCCGGCTACAAATCAGGAGCTCGGGACCTCAGGCTCGTAATGCTGCCTGATGGAGCCCAAATAAATAGAATCTGTCAGTCAGAGTAAAACAGCTCAGTTTCACCCATCACACTGCATCTCCCGCACTTTTCCCATTTACTCTGGTTAGGGCTGAGAGAGGGAGGGAGGGAGGGAGAGAGGGAGGAAGGGAGATGGAGGGAGAGAGAGAGAGAGAGGAAGGGAGGGAGAGGGAGAGAGAAAGAGGGAGGAGAGAGAGCGAGGAAGGGAGGGAGAGGGAGAGGGAGAGAGAGAGGGAGGAAGAGAAAGAAGGAGGGAGAGAGAGAGAGGGAGGGAGGAAGAGAGAGAGGGAGGGAGGGAGGGAAAGAGAAAGAGAGAGAGGGAGAGAGAGTGAGTGTGTTTGTATAGAACAGTGAATGTGTGTGTGGAACTGTGTGTGAGTGTGTGAGTGAGTGTGTGTGAGAGAGAGAGTCCTTAAAAGGTCAGCGAACAGAAGTAGTTTTTAACCCGGGTGATAACGTAATTGTCTTACCAAAAGAGCAAGAGTCAAAAACGCACATCACACATCTCTCCGGAACACTGTACCGATTCAGCTTTCCAGTATCGACAGGATTTAGATTTAATTCCAGTGCACTCCGCAATCTACAAAAACACATGAGGTTTCCAGCTCAATCTTCCAACTTAAACAAAGACAACGGGTAGAGACAATGAAAGTGAATCTTGCATTTTCAGCACCAGGAAAAACATCTAACTTGCAACTTAAATCACAGAGATTAATTTATAGGTGTATACTTTGGGGATTCTGTGCTGGAGGAGGAGGCTGTGGTGTAAGCAGGCTTCAAAGTCAATATCCTTTGACGTATTGTACATGTGTAGCCGAGCGCCTGGTCGGCTTAAAGCGGGAAGCCGGAGTTTTCGCCACGACAGCTGATTGCGCGGAGCAGATAAAGAGGACGCATCGCTCATTTTCAAACGCAGCGCTGCGTGGTTTTGAAGAGGAGGAAAGCATTGTTTCCTAACAGCGAGGGGAAAATATAATATTTCTACTCTTTCAAATATTTAGATGAGCGCAGGCCTCTCGGAGAGGAGCCGGCACAGTCGGGAGCCCAGGGTTCTTGGAAGAAAGAAAAAAAGAAAAAAAGAAAAAAAGAAAAAAGAAAAAAAAAAAAAAAAAGAAAAAAAATACGATGGAAAAAAAAGCAGAAAAAAAAGAAGGGAGGAAAATCTCCGGCAAATGGATCAGCTTGACATTCATAAATGAAAATACGTTTTAATAAACGATGAATAAGTAACGGCGGCTTCCGAGGCGTTACCGTGACAACTGGAAATGGTGGTTTGGCGGCGGGAGGGGGATCAGCCAGCTGCCGGGGGGGGGGGGGGGGTCGCAGTGTGGGGGGAGAGGGGGGAGTGTGTGCTTTTGAGACTTATGCATGCCTAATCCACTTCTATCTAGTTACCGTGACCCTGGGCTCATTAAACAGAATAGATTATTGATTCTGCTCTGCTCGCGGTCTCCTCGCGGTCTCCCCTGCGGTCGCTGAGCGGTTCCGTCTGGGCCCGGTTTCCGAGACGCAGAGGCAGGAGGGGACCGTCGGCGGGTCAGGGGAGCCGTTCGCTGATCATCACCCCATTACTGCCGGGGCAGAGGGGGGTGGGGGAGGGGGGGTATTGCCTGGGGGAGGGGGCTGTCGTAAAACACTTAACTGAAACTTATCTTCATATTTACAGGACACGGTGAATACAGCAAGAAATGAATCGTCATTTAAATGGCACCTTTCACACGTGCTATAATGCGAAACCATTGATTTTTCATACTTGAAATTTGAAATGTTGACCGGGCAGAACAAATTAATCTTAACACAGCGTGTGAGAGTGTGTGTGTGTATGTGTGTGTGTGTGTGTGTGTGTGGGTGGGGAGTATCTGCGTCACTGTGCCACACTCGGACACAAAAGAGAAAAAGTTACTGGTTTCACCAAAATAGGCTTAAAGCACACAAAACTGGCCAATCAGTAATGTGTGAAATTTGAAGGAATATATTAAAGAAGAAACACATACTGTGACAATTTAAAAAAAAAACAAAGGCTGCACAGAATACCTGCAGATCAGTGCTGTCTGACCCCAGCCCTGGACATTTAACAACCTGAGGGTTACAGAGACTCCTCAGATCAAACATCTTACTAACACCTGAGGAAAAAAGAAATCAGACAGGTGATATTCAATAAAAGGATGCAATCCTTTCTTCGAAAGATCGGGAACTACAGCCGACGCCTGCACCTCCTTGGGTAACGCAGCTCTCCAGATATTTTCGGTTGAGCTCACCCCAGTTCTACATTACGGGTGCCCACTGCCCATGCTCAGATCTGTTCCACCAATCAGAGGGGCAGCCTGTGAAAGGCCACGCCCTCTTATGGCACAGGTAAGCACAGTAGACCTGTAGAATAACCGGCACAAGCTTAGATAACCCAGCACAGGCATAGACAACCAATGCAGGCATGGAAAACCAGCACAGGCATGGATAACCCAGCACAGGCATAGACAACCCAGTGCAAGCTTCAATAACCCAGCACAGGCATAGATAACCCAGGAAATGAGCGGAGAACATGAACTATTCATGTTCTTCCACCCAACTCGTTTCAGTGTGCATGGGTACCTCAGGGAGGGGAGAGACCCCCACCACATCTGCAAATCAGATCAATAAAACACCCGGACTATCCGCCTTCCCCCAGAGAACTGCAGGAACGCCACTCCTAATGCCATCTCATTTCTCTGAGAAAAAATGAGAAAAGAAGAAATGAGAAATAAAATATGAATTAAAAAGCGGTCTTACAGCAGCGCGAGCCGCGGTTTCTGAATAAAACATTCCTAAAGGCGCCCGAGGCAGCGTTCAATTCAAGGTGCAGTAGTAATTGTGTGACGAAATGCGAGCAAAGACTTTGTGGGGGGTAAGATGGTGGGTTGTGGGTGGTGAGGGGGAGGAAAAAAAAAAAAAAAAGAGTGCAATGGCTCCCCGCAGGAGCCTCCCCCCCGATCTCGCGGGCGTTCTGTGGTCTCCCCTCCACAGATGGCAGTAGAACGCTACTGATGAAGTTTTGGGGAGCGACCGGGAGCGTGTGAAAACTACGATCCCTGTTGGGAAACGGAAAACCAGAGACAAGGATGAGGGATGTCCGGGGGGGGGGGGTCTGCACTTAATCACTGAGAAATACACACAGTCCCTTACCCGCCTCTCTGCTTAATGTGCATTAGCCTCACCTGAAGCTGTGTACCAGATTACACGTTGATGCATGATTTTGTACTATTGCCCTAGGGGTCCCCAATCTTACCCCCAGAAGGACACGTGTTTGTGTGTGTGTGCGTGTGTGCGTGCGTGCGTGCGTGCGTGCGTGCGTGCGTGCGTGCGTGTGTGTGTGTGTGTAATGGTTTCTGCTCTGGCCTGAGGAAAGAAAATCTCCTGATTCAACTAATCAGCTAATGGAGGTTTTCAGTCTTCCTCCCTGATTGGTTGACTCAGGTGTTTTGATACCAGGCCTGACCGACGGCCTGCATCCACACCGATCACTCCTGGGCAGGCCGGGACACGCCCGTCCGACACTGTAGGGCTCATTCTGTTCCTGTTGAGGAAGAATTCAGATTGTGGGTGGATAGTCATTCAGTCATTTTTCCGGGAAACCTGAAAATGCTCATCCAGTCTCCCATTTTAGTGCTGGAACATTTTAAATGCTGTGTACGGTGCACACACGATTTTGCTTCTTGATGCTGTTGCGTGAATAAATGAGAACTACCAGGGAATGTTGCCAGCAAACTTATGTGTGACACGCAAAGAACGTTTCTCTGTGACGTCCACAGAAATGGTCTGGAACAATAAATAGGTCGCAAAGATGTGTGCGATACACTATCGTCCCAAGATTATCTCACGACCAAAGGGTAACCTGACCAGAGCATCCGCAGTCTATTAAGTCTTTAATGTTACAATGAGTAGCCAATCAAACACATTAATTGATAAAAATACATGTCAGTAAAATCATTTAGAGTATGTGGAAAAAAAATACATGTAAAAAGAATGCATCGGTCCCTGTCTGTGTGACAAATCATACGGCATCTATTTACTGGAATGCTAACGTGTGGCCCAGCATGCAGAGGTGCATGGATGCATCCTATGACATCACAATGCAAAAGAGATTCCAGAACTTTCAAAAACAGACACTTGTTCTCTTGGAAAGGGGAGGAGCAGCAGCAGCAGTAGCAGCAACAACAACAACAACTATTATTATTATTATTAATAATAAAAAAATATCAGACCATATGTTGCCTGGCATAGTTTTCAATGTGTAGTGCCATTCATGTAAATGATGTGAAAGCTCAAAGCCCTGGCATTAACCTTGGGCCCGGACTCCTGGCCCAAGCTCCACAGCTGCGTTGCCAAGGTGAACAGTGTAAAATTGGGCCAATGACCTTGCCGAGGCTCTGTGACATGTGATGTGGCACGGCTAATCCGGAGCCTCGCCTCATTCACAGCGTGCGTCCCCGAGGCTGCTGGGAAGCCGGTATAATGCTCTCATTACCACAGCGGGACTTCATTAATTATTCATGAGCGTATGTGTAGGCGCTCTGGTTGGAGGGGGGGGGCGGACCTTAAGCCAAGCGGAATCGTGTCCCGTGTCACGGCCGAGGAGCGCGTTCTACACAAACACGTGTGATGTCCTGCCTCCGTAAAGCTGTGCATTTTTTTCCTATGAATGATTTATAAAGATGTTCATGAATTTCACACGCGGGGGGAATTCAAAGGGAAACCGTACGGTTAGGTAATACTAATGGGGCGTCTCAAAAACAATTCCAGCCCCCTGGCTTTTACACACGCTCACTGAAACGAACGCCAACGTTTGCGTTCACTCGAACGCTCCCCCGGGAAGGGATTGCACACAAAACAGGGGGAAAGAAAAAAAGTTCTGACACGTTTGGTTTTCTCAGTGCCTGTTCTGGGCTGGTCTCGTGTTTTTTTATAAACTTGTGTGATGTCATAATTAACAGCCAAAGTTCTGTTCCAAATTCGAGAGTGCAGAGATGCGAGAATTCCTTAAAGATCCAGCAAACACTAGCCAGATGTTAGCAGGTACAGAGAGACATTTTTAATGAGGAAACGCCTTGGCTAACTTGTTGCCCAGGCAAGCTTGGCTGCATCGAATTAGCTGAGCGTGCTCTTGAAGCACATGTACTTGCATGTTGTAGTAAGTGCTAGGTAGATTTTTATGGGTACAGAAAGCAATTGTGTATGAAGCAACCTAAAAGCATTAGCTAGCTAGAGAACAGCGGACAAAAGAGTCACTTTCATATTTTAAATAAGCTATTTGTCGACAAATGGAACAAAACTACACCCCATAACCACAGTAAAACAGCCATACAGAGGGTACGGGGAAACTATTAGGAACGGCAGCTGCTGCCTGTTTTATTGCGACGGTGTAACCACACGCCACAACCATGCATTGCATCTTAAACACACAGAGCACCGTTCTCTGTCCTTGTGTCCTTGGAAGTGCGGTATCCCAAGGAAAAGGGCATTGTTCACAAGAACTTAAGTCAGAACTTGATGTTCTTAGTACTGAGAAACCCCTTGGGTCTTACCAAGGTCGTAGGTAAAAGGTCACTGGGCAAAGGTCAACGCAAGTGAAGAGGCAGAAAGGAAAGCTTCAGTTTCTCAGAGACTTTTGCAGGAATCATTTAGAAAATTCACACACATACAAAAGCTGCGTTGGAAATGCTCTCTTCAAGAAGTCCTCACCCAAACCAGAAGGAAAGCAGGCAGGAAGTGTCTTAAGTGCTTCATGTTTTCTGGGAGACAGACAGCGAACCATCAGCCTCGTTGAGACTAGAATAATTACTTGCGCTGTGCTGCAAACGTTCGATGGTTTAAAAATATTTCAGTAGATGCCAGGACACAGTTTTCCTGACACCCACACCCCCCCCCCCCCCCCCCAAAAAAAAGATGAATGGCGGAGAAGAGAGAGGCGGAAGGAACCGAGAGGAGGGAGCGGCCATGTTGGTTGGAGGGCCTGGTTATTACCGTCCCGGCACAAAGACGCAGCTGAACGAGGGCGTTGGGCGAGGAGGGGTGCTGGGAGCCGTTCGGCAGGGTGGCACAGCGCCCGTACCCCCCCCCCCCGCCAGCGGAACGACTGCCCGAATGCTGCGGCGCTGATTGCGGGTAATTAACGCGTTACAATGCGGAATTGTGGGTAATTAACGCGTTACAATATGGAATGGGCGCGCCATTCAGGCGCGCTGAATGGAGATTTCCCCCCAGAACTGGAATGAACGCCACCGGTATTAATAGCAGCGGCGGTGGGGAGGCAAGATGGTGAATCTCTGGAAAAGATAGTCCACTGACTGCAGGCCATGCTCTGGGGATAGCAGGGGCAGTAGGGGAGGCAAGATGGTGAATCGCTGGAAAAGATAGTCCACTGAGTGCAGGCCATGCTCTGGGGATAGCAGGGGCAGTAGGGGAGACAAGATGGTGAATCGCTGGAAAAGATAGTCCACTGAGTGCAGGCCATGCTCTGGGGATAGCAGGGGCAGTAGGGGAGGCAAGATGGTGAATCGCTGGGTAAGATAGTCCACTGACTGCAGGATGGTGCTCTGGGGATAGCAGGGGCAGTGTGGTCCCCAATACAAGGTTTCGTGATGGCCGAACCGAGCTAAAGGAAGTATAATAGGAATGTGTGTGTGTGTGTGTAAAATATACAAATGCCAAATCTCATTTTTGTTCATTTTAATACATAAATAGGAAGCTTGCTTCCTAAGGTCTGTACAGTAAATGTTTTGTGACTCTGTGGCCAATAAAAAGTCTATTCAAATAATTTTTGAATCCAATACTGATGTGAATGAAAAGAACCCCCAATAACAATTAAAAAAAAAAAGTCATGGTAGTGGCATAAAGTGACTGTTTCATTCAAATCCTTCATAATGTGACACATGCAGTATTCCAGCACATGGTAAGAAATACTTCGTTTCACTCGCAAACTGCACAAAATGGAGACTGGGTTGTCTGAGAGTGTGTTGTCTGCGTTGTGCATGAATCCGTCCAACTCAAACTCAAAAACGTCTATTTCTAAAAAAATCGAATCTTTGCGGCGTCTCCACGCCGCACTTTTTCGGTTAAATTACTCCCAGAATCCTCTGCGCTTAAGTGGGGTTCCGCTGACGATGTGCCCCGGCGCTGTGACGACGCGGAGGGAGGGAAAAACTTCGGGATTTAGCGCCAGGCCGACACGCTGAAAATAAATTTGACTGTAGTTCAAATGGAGGGGTAATCAGCGATAAAGAGAGCGATTCTCCGGAACGAAGAGCCAATCCAGCTTCGGTCTGCAGCCGCGGCAGCGAGGCACTTATCTCTGAAGAGTTACGGCACTTCACAAAAACCCCCAGATAAAAATAAGAGGCGCGGTGTAAGAACAGGGGGAGAGGGGGGGGGGGTAATTCAGGGTGCGGGGACACGGCCAACAGAGATCCAGGACAAAAACAAAAACAGAGAAAACAAAATCCCTTTCTTTATGAACACGTTGCAGGTATGCGACAGAGCTGCACGATGCTGGTAATGCTCATCACCTGGGAGGACTGGTCAGAGACGGCTACATACTGCTTATGAGACACAGTGCGCACGTTTGCAAACAGAATGAGTACTTCTGCAATTACAGAAGAATGACTTATTATGCGCCTTGCTGAGCTGGCTTGTTCTGATCGTGTCCCATGTGGGTTTCCTCTGGATGTTCCGGTTTCCCCCCCCACAGTTTGAAGACATGCCGGTTAGGTTAACTGGATAGTCTAAACTGTCCTTGGGGTATGAGTGTGTGAGTGAATGGTGTGTGAGCCCTGCGATGTACTGATGCAGGTTGGTTTCCTGCCATTCACCCAATGCATGCTGGGATAAGCTTCAACCCTCTCTTTCCTTCTCTCCCTACCACTCTCCCCTCTCTTGCTTTCCCTCTCCCCCTCCCTTTCCCTCTCCTCCCTCCCTCCATCTATTCTTCTTTCTCTCCTCTCTCGCTCACTCCCAATATCCCTTTCCCCCTCCTTCTCTCTTTTCCTCCCTCTATCCCTCTTTCTCTCCTTCTCTCACACTCTTCCCTCTGTCTCTCTCTCTAACCCTCTCCATCCTTCTGTCTCTTTTCACCTTCTCTCTTTATCTCCTTCCCTCTCTCTCCCTCTCTCTCTCTCTCCACCCCGCTCTCTCTTTCTCTTCCCCCTCAGATGGCCTGTGCATGCTATGCTGCCCCTGGAGTGTTGCTCATTAACTTTCATTCTGTCTCTCCTGTGAGGCTGGCCCCAGAATCTTCTCCCTTCACTGGCTTGTCTGATAGGATTTGGTGCTCCAGCGACTGATGAAATCTCTGCAGCTCAACAGATGCGAACCGGCCCATCCCTCGGTGACCCCCCCCCCCCTCAAAAGCAGTCTGCTGGTAACACACACCCACTATCATTAAAGTTAGATTAAATATCAAATCTACACCATGCTCACCACATATAGAAAGGGAAAATAGGGATAAAAAAGTAAAACAAAAGAAAAAAAAGACAGAAGAGAAAGTGATGAAATAAGAATCTTATCATCACTGTAATTTTTTTTTTTACACTGGTGCTAAAAAAGATTACAATTGATTTTTGCCATAGAAAAACCACATATAACAATATTTTGGGTTGGTGTAGGTGCATGTCCCTACGTGTGTGTGTGTGTGTGGGTGTATATATGTGTGCAGGCATGTTTGTGTCTGCATGTGAGCAGGTGAGAGAGAGAGAGAGAGAGAGTGAGAGACTGTGAGAATGATAGCACATCTGTGTGCATATGTGTTTTTGGTGTGTTTTTGGTGTGTGAACATGAATGCACACTAATGCCCATGCATAGGAATTTGCATGTAAATGATTTAGACTGCTGCCGGGCCAGAGCTATTTTCATACACACCACTCCCCCATTCTACAAACACATGGGAAAATGGAATGTTTCACAATGCCGTTACTCTAATCCAATCCATGGGCCTGTGCGTGTTCTGTTGATTAAATATCTCAACAATAATATGTTTGTATTATGTTTATTCCAACAAGAAAAAAGAAAATAGAAAGAAGCCAGCTATGGATTCTGTTCAGCGGTAATAATCCAGCAATATTAACAGCACTATGTATTCAAACCCAACCCGATTAGAATTCAGGTTGTGAATCCGTGTTGCTCTGCGGAGTCGTTTCTGAGCTGAAGGATCATTGATTCACCTTTAAATAGGAATCCTGATTAGTTTTTTTTTTTTTTTGGTCCTTATCTTTGTCAGCTTTCCCACTTGGGAACCCCCCCCCCACCCCCTCCACCCACCCCCCATCCCTCCTCTCCTGACCTTATTTAAAATATATGCTTGTAGGGCAGCTCGGTGTTTATTATGACGTACACGAGTAAACACCGTAAGAGGGAGAGTGGCAGCGCTCCAAGATAAGCCGCTCCTCATCAAACCCAGCACATTCTCGCCCCGACGTTCATTCAGTACAAAATCATATTGGGCACTTTTTAAAATCCGGTGCCCCGATCCGTTATCCAGTTAAATAGAGGCTGCCATGGAGCGCCCACATCGTCCTCCCTTCGGATCTGTGACCGAGAGAATAATTCCACAGTTCCGTTTCAGCCAGGAAACTACAGACGGAACGCCGGGGGGGGGGAGCCGGATTGGACCAGATCTCTGTATAGCGCCTCGGGGTAGACCGCTAAAACTGGGGGGGGGCGGATTCGAACCCGGAGTCAGGCCGTAATCAGTGACTGACGAGTCGAGGCAGCGCTCTGAAGCCGCTCCGGGCCGGGGGAAGGGGGGGCCAAACCGAAACGGCGGTACGCGACTCGGCGCGGGGCGCGGGGGAACGCTGGCGGGGGATCGGCTCCTGACGGGCGCGCGTCCGTCCGCAGCGCCCCGCCGTGTCGATCCACATCAAGGCGGCGATTTGTTCAGCGTGCGGAACCAGACAGGCGTGATTCCCCTGGAGCTCCCTCATCGGCCAGCGCTACAGCGCGCCGTACACCGGCCCTGCCAGCTGCTTCTGCGTCCCTCTCCGGGGGGGGACAAGCGATTTCTCATTTACACCCCCCCCACTCCTCCTCCTCCTCCTCCTCCTCCTCCTCCACCACCCCACACCTCCTACCCCACCCGGTCCTTTCCACCTTGACACCCGAGTCCTCTCGCTGTTTTCGGGAAACCAGAAATGGAAACCTAAAACATCTTTTACTGCCACGCGAAAAAAAAAACCACAGCGTAAGTTCACCGGCGGGGCGACCGCATCTGGCGGTGCTGTTACCCGTCGTCTCCAGGGGTTACGGGCCGTCGCCGTGGCGTCGCGGAATGGGATGTACACTGCTCAGATTGCAATATCACCCCCCCCCCCCCGGTGGAAAGTTTTCAGAAACATCATCCGACATCGCCGGCGTACGTTTGACGGAGCGTCCAATGCAATTCCGGGCGATGTGTCACTGTCACCTGCAAACCCGCCAGCTGCCTGTCAACCTGCCAACCAATCATTAAGCATGAGCAAGCCACATTTACCGCGCATATTTAATTAGCGCGCGCGATGTTTAGACAGCTTCGGCAGCACATGTTGCGTGTTCTTACGCACACAGATCCGGGCGTGTTATCTCAGCGGTATTAAACCTAATGAGGTCAAAGAGGCTGAAAGAATTAACTAATTCCAGCGGTAATTTAAACCCGTGCTAATACAGAGAGGAACACGGATCAATTACGGTAAACATGAATCTTAAAAATAATGCGCTAAGTACAGCTTACCCCAAGAGCGGCGGTATTTGCGCAAATTATACGGCTATGCTCAAATGGAGCTCGTTTCCCCTCGGGTGGTCCTTTTGAATAAACCAATAAACAATAACGTTGCGTGCAATTTCCTGCCTAGCAACACGGTTGGAATTTTCTGATTGGATGGAGTTTTTGAATTGCTGTTGGCTGTCAAGTTCCTGTTGTGCTCGCAGCCTGAGATTCCTTTGGTGTGCCACCCCAAAGCGATAGGTACCATGAGCACTGTGCATAAGGATATAAATGAAACTGGGGGGAAAAATGCCTGGAATTTCACTGAAGCCCATTTAGTTCCTTTTTTCAAGGACCCAGACACTTTACAATATTACACAAATAAAATAAAGACTACCATACAGAGGGATGTGATGATTCGCACTTAGACCTGTGGAGGGTGTTCCATGAAGCAGGGTTACTGAGTTAGCTGGATAACTGCACAGAGTAAAACCCAGAACAGTTCTTTTCACTTCAGTCCATGATTCCAGATTTGGGAAGGTTCTGGGTTTTACTTGGCGCAGTTATCCGGCTAACTCAGTAATCCTGCTTCCTGAAACAAAGCCCAGCTGTATAAAGCAGTTAACAGCTGGCCTCTTTATACCGGCTGAAAAATCTACGTTGCTGAGTGATATTGAGATTGTCAAGTGGAGCAGCGAAATCGATAACGAGCTTACTGTTAAATGAGTGAACACGCGTTCCGCTGTGTTTTCGCCAGACATCGTGTGTGCCATCGTCAGCGCAGTTTACCGTTCACCTCAGCGCGACCTGGAACTTCCGGCATTTACAAAACAGGAATGCTTATTCAGTAACTGAAAAAAATGTAAAATAAATTATCAAAAATTGGAGGTAAACATGTTGGACGAGTGCCAGTTCTGGTCCAGTACTTCTCAGTGGTTATTAATTTACATAAGCCGCCAGGTGACCGTTTTCCTCATACATTATCATCCAAAATAATTATCACCAGAACTGCAAATTATAAGCATTTAGATACAAAAAAAAAAGACCATAGAAAGATAACAAAACATTCCTACTTCCCTGTAGCTCCTCCTGCTCCCTCCCCCCCACCCAGAACACCAGGCACCACTTAAAATAGGTTACATGAAGTACATATCCATAAATGTAGATATACCTACACACACACACACACACACACACACACACAAAACACACAAACAAGGCTATTTCAGTGGATAGGTAACATGGCAGATGTGCTCAGATGTGAATCTCTTTCAAGTATTCTAAATGCAGAATTTAGCTCCCAGTGGAATGCATCCATTTTAGTTCTCTGTCTCCTGTCTTTTTTCCCCTCTAAACAGTCGTGTAAAAAAAAAAAACAAAACAAAAAAAGCTGGTGGGCAGTACTTGCTGTGAGATGACAGGTTGATGAATCATTGGAAACATGCAAATTTAATAAAGTTTTGTTCTATCCAATTATTGTTAGGTGTCAGGGATGAGAGGCCGGGCTTGGTTGAGAAGGGGGGGGGGGGGGATGGGGGGTTAGCCTAGCGGTAGCAACAGGCCTCATAACTCACATTGTGCTTTTGCATTAAAAATGGAGGGAAACAAATTAATCCGGGCACATTTAAATATTGATAGTTATTATGATACATCTGGCTCCGGGGTCTCTGATGCGTTTTCAAATTACCCGCTGAATAAATGCATATTTATTTAACCTCCACCCGGAGATTATGCTACATTCACTTCATGCACAAACAGAATTTTTATTTATTTATTTCTCTCGCTGTCGTGCAGTTGGTTTCCACACACTGGACCAGAATATGTAAACACGTAACCGAGAAAACAATAGAAATGTCAATTTTTTTTTTTTGCCGAGTAGAAGAGAAAAGAAGCATCCAGTCGGTCCTTTTTTTAGTCTGTTTAGCTCTGAAAAAGTTCCAGGAAGTGTTTCCGACTTCACTTGTCATTTTGTCAAACACTTGTTCCCGACCCGCCCGTCTTTCCCACCCACAAGCTTCTGCCTGCTGTCTCTCGCAGTGTCTCTGAGACGGATTTATTCTCTTCCTCATCCTTCCTTTTCTACCATCGTTTTTGTCACTTCCTGTTCTCCCCTTGGGGAATCCCCGGGCGTGGTCACGATAGGCTCCTCCTTTCAATGATGTAAGGAGGTTGAGGGTGTGATTCCCACACCCTTGAACTAATTACATAACTGGAGTAGCTTCAGTATATATCCAGCAGTGTAAATACATTGTGTGCTATGGATGTAAACTGCTCAGAATAGGAGAACCTGAAAGTAAACACAAACTGTGCAGATACCTGATTGGCTAGAGTCATCGCTCCCACCAAATGAAATCCTTGTTCCCTAGGTAGCACTCTGGCCAATCATGTGCCAGCCTGGTGGAGCTACCAACCATAGTCTGTGCTGATTGGATAAGATTTGGAATGTCGCTAATCTGAGAACCAGTGTTGCGCACGTGTTCGATTTGGCCAGATTTTCCAAAAACTGTCAATCTACTGTGTTCAGTGGAAGGGAAGAAAGGATAAAGCTGTTTAAAATTTGAGAGATAATGTGCATTATGTTGTTTGGGTCTTGGGACTGCAGAACAGTGTGATTATTTTATTTATTTATTTCTTTAAGTTTGTTTTCAAGCACTAATTGAAAACCAGAACACTAGCGCACATCTGTCCTTGTTTATTTCTGCAAGGGATGAAAAAAAAAAATCCAATTTAATTTGGACAGCCAATTTAATAGAGGCCAGCAGAAATAAAATTAAAAATAAAATGAAATAAAATAACAATGACAAATTCATAGCAACGTCTAGCAGGTGAAGAGGCGAAAGTGTTGATTTGCCACTTGCCTTCGTATACACATGCATTACGAATGCATCTCATAAATTATCACCCTCCAGCCCATAATGAATAAAAAAATAAATAAGCCCTCCTGCCGATGCTGTTCTGCATAATCTCGGGGAGGTAAACCATGTCCCTGCTTGGCACCACTGTCTGTCTGACAGGAAGTGAAATCTTTTGTGCAGTGTAGTGTCCACCGTGCGTCTCACTGGAGTCCCATGATAAGCCCTGCCTAAGGAACTACGTTTCCCATCAGACCTTGGGAACGTGTTCCCAGTGTTTCCAGTGACAAGGCATTAAATATGCCAAGAGACGGGGGATAACAACAAAAACAACAGTAAAAACAGATTGCACCTTTCAGGGAATGTCTGAATATTAAATATTACTCTGAGCTGGGCAGTGGTCAGTACTTTAGGACAGAGGTAGGCAGTTTCTTACCTGCAGGGCAGGTGTGTGTGCAGGTTCAACTCCTTACCTGTAGGGCAGGTGTGTGTGCAGGTTTAACTCCTTCCCTGCAGGACAGGTGTGTTTGTAAGTCTTTGCTTCCTCCTGTTACCACTGGCTCAGTTGGCTAATTAGCTGTATACAGCAACACCGGTTCACTGATAGATTAGATCACAGTACAATGCTTGTCCTTATCAGCAGGTTAAGCCAAGTATCCAAAATAGCAGATCACATAAATAATTGGGGTAATTAAATAATTAAGAGCAGAAGCTGGCACAAAGTTCTCAAATGGATTCGGTGCTCTCTGTTACACAAGAGGGGCTTTAAAATTTGATCCCGGGGAATCCAAGTGTTTCAGCCAATTCCCCCATCAGCTAAAGCTGTTAGAACTGGTGCTCAAGTTCTGTGAGTTCCTTTATGTTCTGTGAGTTCCTTTTAAACAGACCACAATGCCCTGCAGGTCAGTGACCAGGTGTCCTCAGTTTGAACAATTAGGACCCCACCTGTCAGTCTTTAATCTGTCAGACACGTGGCTGTGCTTTCTAAAGGAAGCGTTTCCCACAGGATTCCCACGCAGTGCAGGAAATGAGAGCACTATTTTGTCTGACTGATTAAAAGTTCTGAGATGTGATTATGGATCATTTATTCTTCACGATATGAACAACTATTCCACTTCTGACAAAATGGGCTTTAAGAGAGCAAATCATGCCGAAATACATTAAAAATGCCTAATTAAGGAAAAATGCCTAATTAAGGGAAATTAACAGCTCATTAGAATTCAGGCCTTTGCAATTATGGCTGGAAAATAACTTGCAACGGGTTTCCCTCTACTGCAGTTCACTCTCTCTCTCTCTCTCTCTCTCTCTCTCTCTCAGAGGTGGGCAATGAGGGCCATGTTTTTATGCCAACTTCTGGCCTTAATTATTTAATTAGACCTAAAATTTCTGCCATCTGACATTTTGGCTACGTTTCGTGATAAGTGCATGAACGGCAGCTGAAGGCGGTTCTTGCGTCCCTCTGTGAAACGGCTCACTGTGATTTAATCTGAGAGTGGACCTGTGTCTGCGGACGCAGCCAGTTAGCTCAATCAGCCAGGGCTATGGGTGCAAACAAAAACCTGCACATACACAGGCCCTCCAGGACTGCAACCGTCCATTTCTGTTCTAAATCCAGCCTTATCCGAAAAAGGTGGTTGCAGGTATTCGGTTTAACCCAGAACTAAGACTCATTAAGGCCTTGATGTCAATAATTGGTTAATTAGTTCAGTCAGGTGTCGTAGCGGCAAAAACACAAACCTGCGCCCACATCAGCCCTTTTCTTTTGGTTAAGATTGGACACGCTTGTTCTAAACTGCAAACAAACCGAACAGAGGCGCTGGTTCACCTCTATGTCAGGCCTCTCTGAATCGTTTTTGTCACCCGGGGGGGAGCGGGGGAGCCGGGGGGGGGGCACACAGGGAGTCTTGCAGCTGCGACTCAGCTTCTGTTCCAGCGGAAATGGCGGCGCGTGCGTGTGAGCGATCGGCCTCGTTAAGCAATTAAGAGCAGACGCTGGCGCCAAACCCGGAGAGCGGACCGGGGCGGCCGTTTGGCACGGGTACAGCCCCAGAGAGGGGCGGAGCTCTGTCTGCCGGTCCATGTTGGGGAGGCGATAATATTCAAATGAAGACACCAGCACCCCCCACTGCTAGTTCATAACACGGGCAACTCCATTCCTGGAGGAATGCAGGTTTTGGTGCAACCGGTTATCCAGGTTTCCGTTTCTAAACACAGCAACCGGACACAGATCCTTACTGACTCACTTCTGTACGGGACCATTGTCATGAGTGCAGCTCATGAGTGAAATAGAGAAAAAGATCAGATCATATAAATGAATTCATTGAAGTAATTCAATAACTAAATTCCAAAATCCTGAAAGGGCCCTTGCTGAGTTCAGTTCCTGTCATGTTCACTTAGCACAACCCCCCTAGCCCCCCTAACCCCCCTCCCCCCCACATGTAACTGGAGGGACAACACAATAAAATGTCCAGTGTTAATTCAACTCCAACAAGAGTACATAGGACAGGGACCACATGTACTCAGTAAGAGTCGATTTAACACACTGAACATTTTACTGCGTATATTTAGCTTTCCAAGAAAATGCATTAAATTATTAAATTATTCTCGGAACACATTAAATTAACGGGCACAGCACAAAAGAGAAAGCTCTACACAATCGTGTATTTATAAAAAAAAATAAATGCAATCACAGACATGAAAGATACCACCCCCCCCATCCTAAACCCCCCTGACACACACACACACCCACCGTTCTGGGCTGGCTGCCAGGCCGTGCCCCATAATGCACTGGTAATTACACTGCCGATTCCCCCCCCCCTTCCTTTTGTGCAATTACACCGCCCCCCTCGTGTTATTCCTGTCCGCTGGGCGGGGCTCAGGATAGGCCGCCGCGTCCGTTAAACTTTAATGCAGAAACCTGCATTTAATTACGGCTGCCACGGCAAACACAAGCTTCCGGAGGGGGGGATTGTGGGATAGCGGCACCGGGGGAAAATCGCTGTCCTGAACAATTACCCGGCAACATGTGACGACTGGAAGTCTACGCCCGAAATGCTTATAGGACAGACATGCACACCTGTTTACGCACGCACGCACGCACGCACACGCACACACACACACCTGCTCACTCACATGCATACACACACGCATGCACACCTGCTCACACACCTGCACACACACACACACACCTGCTCTCACTCACACTCACACAAACACACACACAGAGGACTTCTGGGATGAAGAACAAGCTGAAAGTCCAGACCATCAGCCAGTGAAAACGGCCTGACATTCAAATCACTGCTATCAGTTAGCTGAGTTTCACTTTGGGGGTCACTGAAATAAAAATGCAAATTACTTTTGCAAATTGTTACATATTTCATACAAAAAATAAAACATTTTTTTGCAGGGTCCTCTCAACACGGAGCAGGAAGTGACATCATTACCACAGGATATCTTACCACTTGCCTGAGACCCAGAAGAAATAATTTTTAGTAATTGTTTTTAAAAAAAAATAATATATGTGTTTAGTATGACAAAACATGTTGCAGTGAAAATATTTTCAAAAGTATGAATTTTATTTGTATTGAATGCCCCTTGGCTCTTGAGATCAAGACCAGGGACTCCTGTCCCCTACAAAGGACAAACAGACAGGTTTTAGGAGGTGAAGCATATAGTTTGTCAAACCCACCTCAACATCTCATTTAAAAAGAAAAAACTATCCCTACCCCTACTTTCCCTGGTCTTCCTTTGATCTTATGGCACAGAACTATGATGGCACTGATTCCATAATTGCTAAACTGATCTCAGGTGGGGATTTTAAACACCCCTGGTTTAAGACACTTTGGCTCAGGAGTTTGCTTAAATGCCTAAAATCTGACAGGCCATCGCTCATATCTTCACCAAAAATACAAATATTTATATTATGAAGGAACACATGCACAGTAACACAATCATGGCACACCGACTCTACACCAGGTTTACCAGCCAGATTGGAAAATTCTTAGGTAACAGATTTTTTAGTGTAAGGCACTGGCACCCATACAACCCAAAGTTGTAGCACCAAAACAAAACAAAACAAAATTCCACAATGCCAGAAGTTCTGGCTTTACAACGGCACACTGATCACTAAGGAAGTAAGTAGTCTGAGCAAAGAGAGAGAAAAAAAACTACCAATCCCCAGGAGCACCAAAACAACAGCTGGCTTTCCAATCTCACCAGTCAGCGCTGAGTTACTGACAAATCAGCCAATTTGGCTGAAGGAGCCAAAGCGGACAACTCTGGCGGAGACAGAAATCAGCACAAACTTCCCCCGGGGCCTGGAAGAGCAGAAGAGAAAGGGAGTGTGCAGACACTGCAGACTGGGCCTTTTATACGAGACCTGATGAAGGAAATGAGCAACACCTGCTCTGAGTATCAGCCAGCTCCAGCTGCGGCATCCTTTAAGTGGCTGGGGCTGTCCGTGGTCCTGAACAGCAGTGCGTGGTTATCGCTGTCCGTGGTCCTGAACAGCTGTGAGTGACTGCCACTGTCCATGGTCCTGAAGATCTGTGAGTGAGGCTGCTATCCTTGGTTCTGAAGTCTAGGCCGTGGGAGAAAGCAGGAAGCTCTGACTGTACAGAAATGGAAGGGCAGCCCTCTCTACCCCTCCCAATGTGTGTGTTGTGTCGTCGTGTGTGTGTGTGTATATATGTATGCGTGGTGTTTCTGTTATTGTGTTGTATCTTTTTGTGTGTGTAATATCTGTTGCATGCATGGTGTGTGTTGATCATGGTGTTTGTCGTTGTGTAATCTTGTGTGTTACGGATCTCTTGCATGCGTTTGTGTGGTTATGGTGGTTTTGTCTGTATCTCTGCATCAGAGGTGTGGAGTTGTTGTATCTCTGTGCGGTGTGGTGCATCTGTGTGTTATTCTGTATGATTTTCATGTGTGTGTGTGTTCATGTGTGTGTGGTGTGTCTTGCGTGTGTATTGTGTGTTGTGTGTATTTGCATGGTTTGTGTGTGTGTCTCTGTGTGTGTGTTTGTATCTGTGTGTGTGTGTCTCTGTGTGTGTGTGTGTCTCTGTGTGTGTGCTGTATCTCTGCATGCGTGTGTGGGTGTGAATATTACCTCTCATTGTGAGGCTGAAAGCGTTAGCGGGGCCCGCTAATGAAATGCTCAGCCGGGGCTTTGAGGCTCTGTAGGGCGGAGGGGATATTTCAGCACATGAAAGAGACGCCGTTATTGTGGGGGGGCGGTACACGTCGGCGGTAACGCGCGGCATAATGGCCGCCCGCGGAGGCTGACTCACGGCGCGTACGTGTGACTCACAGCGGGCGTGATGTCACGCCGCGAATGAATAATGTAAACCGTCACCACGTCCCTGCGGCCAGCCGGGGGGGGGGAGGACTCGTACGAAACCACGCTTATCCGTCTCAAGGTTACGGTTGCCTCCCCCCCCCCTCCGCTGCGAACGGCGTGTTATTAACACCCCCGTGGGGGTACGATGTTCAGGGACGCAGAATACACGCGCAGCAGGGCTAACTGGGAACACGCCGCGCAGACTACATCTGGAGCCTACGTGCATGTTTTCTTGTTTTCCATTAAGCGCATCACACATAGTAACCGTAGTAACAGCTGCGCTGTACCAAGCTGTGCTGAACTAAACTGTGCTGAACCATGCTGTACCGAGTTGTGCTGTGCCAAGCTGTGCTGAACCATGTTGTACTGAGCTGTGCTGACCTGTACTGAACCATGCTGTACTGAGCTGTGCTGTGCCAAGCTGTGCTGAACCATGCTGTACTGAGCTGTGCTGTGCCAAGCTGTGCTGAACCATGCTGTACTGAGCTGTGCTGTGCCAAGCTGTGCTGAACCATGCTGTTTCGAGCTGTGCTGTATTGTGCTGTGCTGTACTGACCTGTGCTGTCTCATCGGTAGTCAGATCACAATGGAAACAATCCTCAGGCAATAATCACCATAAACAGAAAAAGACTTTATCTGAGAGGAACAGAAATAAGCAACAACAGGAAAACAAACAAACAAACAAACAAACAAACAAAATGCAAATAAGAATAAAACCTTGATATTTATACAATAAAGTCAGTTTAATTAGTAAATGTTAATCTTTTTCTCCCTCTCCCCCTGTTCGGGTTTTGATTCTGAGAATGCTAAAATGGGAATGCTGCTTTTTCAGTGGAACCCGTGTTGGCGAGGGTCCGTGTGCAGGAGATGCAGATGAGTTTTGCGCAGGCTGTTCTCAGCCTATCCGGGGGAGCCGGTTATTGACTGCGGGGAAGAAGCCTCCAGGAGCTGCTGGGGTGGGGGGCCGGGGGGGGGGGGGGCGAGGAGCCGAAAACCCATTTCATCCCCCTGCTGCTAAGACAGAGAGCTTTACTGCCCCTATCCTGGTCTTACTGCCCCTACCCTAGTTTTACTGCCCCTGCCCTGGTCTTACTGCCCCTACCCTAGCCTTACTGCCCCTACCCTAGCCTTACTGCCCCTGCCCTAGCGTTACTGCCCCTGCCCTAGTTTTACTGCCCCTGCCCTAGCGTTACTGCCCCTACCCTAGTTTTACTGCCCCTACCCTAGCCTCACTGCTCTGACAACAGAAAGAATCACTTGATGACAACAGGCATGGTGTCACTGTCCACCGAAACCAAAGAGTGTGCTGCTAACAACAAATTGAATAAGTGGTTTGTGCATACTTCCCGACCCTACTTTCCTGTGGTAATTACCAAGTAGTGGCAAGAAAGTATCCAAAAATCACCATCTGCTTTGTCCTATTGGTTGTTACCGGCATGCTCTGTGATTGGTGGAGCTCCTCTCCATGTTCTACCAGTAAAGTGACGTCACAACCGCATTTTGTTATTGTGTTTTCCTGTCATGCTCAGTTGCTCTGTGATTTAGATGAATGTTAGATAAAATGTTGAACGCTAAATTAACTCTGACAGAGTACACGGGACTCTGATATGAGTACATGCGATTGCTCTTAGACTCAGAGAGCTAAATTCACACAGAGCATTATACAATGTACCAGCACAGGAAAGTCAGATTCAGTGTAAGATGATAACAAAAATGTGTGAAGGAGAGAGAGAGAGAGAGTGTGTGTGTGCGTCTGCATCTGTGTGTGTCTGTGCATGTGTGTGTGTGAGTGTGCATATGTGTGTGTGTATATATATATATAAGTGTGTGTGTGCATCTGTGTGTGGGTGTGTGTGTATGTGTATGTAAGTGGTGTATGTGAGTGTGCATCTGTTTGTCTGTGCATGAGTGTGTGTGCGTGCGTGTGTGTGCGTGTGTATGCATGTGTGTGTGTGTGTGTGTGTGTGTGTGCGTGAGTGTGTGTGTGTGTGTGTGTGTCTCATATTGGACCTCTGGGAATGATATCTGTGCAGGTACAGTAAGTGGAGAGCTGGGGGGGGGGGGGGGGGGGGGGGATTACATTTTAGTGACAGTTATTTGCTTCACTCGAGCTCTGGAGTGTGTTCTAACACCCCAGGGGGGCAGTTGGGGATTATCACCGCGCGCGGGAGTCCATTAGAGAGCGCTCCGCCCGCTCTTACCGCCGCGACTCGGCCTGTCAGCGGCGGTGTGGCAAATTGGCCCGCGCAGTGGGACAGACCGCCCCCCCCCCCCAACACCCCCTAAACCCCTCCGCCCGTGGGACAGGCGCCCCCAACACCCCCTAAACCCTCTCGCGCAGTGGTCAGGCCCTCTCTCTCTCTCTCTCTCCTCTCCCTCTCTCTTCTCCCTCTCTCTCTCTCCTCTCTCTCTCTCTCCTCCTCTCTCTCTCCCTCTTCTCCTCTCTCCCTCTCCTCTCTCTCTCTCCTCTCTCTCTCTCCCTCTCCCTCTCTCTCTGTCTCTCTCTCTCCTCTCTCTCTCTCTCGCTCCCTCTCTCTCTCTCTCCCTCCCTCTCCCTGTCTCTCCCTCTCTCTCTCTCCTCTCTCCCTGTCTCTCTGTCTCTCTCTCTCCTCTCCTCTCTCTCTCTCCTCCTCCCTCTCTCTCTCTCTCTCTCTTGCGGAAACGCTCTTTTTTACGGCCCCGGTGGGAACTCGGTGATGTGTGTGTGAAATTCCACGCCATTCTCAATCGCAATCCTCCTCCGCACGTACCCCCCCCCACAAATAACATCAGCTTTAAAAATGACTCATTTTCCCCCCAATATTTATCTGCCTTACCAACACAAGGGTTACTAAAAAAATCTCTCAGTTCATATTAGATACTGTATTATCTAATATAATGAAATTATATTATTTATATATTGTATGAAAAAAATTAATTAATCTGTTTCCTTGTGTCCAGTTGGCTGACTAGTGTGCCTGCTGACCTCAGCCTGAACTGACAGCAGGAAGCAGGTTTATTTTGACTGTCATACTCAAGTGGCCACAGGCACAGCCTAAGACAGATGACAGCAGTCATTAAAGTGAGAGTGTGCTCAATAAGAGGTCACATCGCACGGCTGTGTCATTATGAATGACCGTGAGCCCAGCGCACTGCGCGCTTATCAAAACATGAAACATAACTAACTGCCACGCGCCATGCACTTCAGCTGATATTATTCACAGGCCAATGCAGTTACCATGCCACCCCCAGTTATTCACATGCACACACACACACAGTGATGCTTTCTCTCAGGCCATGATGTGGGCATTGGTCAGCCAGGTTCTCACCTGACCCAGGGGTGCCTGTGGGAGCCTTTTTTTTACAGCGTGAAACAAACAGACGTGTCGTGGCCACCTGTTCCTCCAGGCCGCGCTTGCTGGTGGGGTGAGGTTGAGAAAGGTTGCGTGATGATCCCACGGGTTATACGGACTTATTTTCTTTCCCGCTGCCTTTGATGACCCCCCCCCCTCGCCTCCCCAGCCGCGGTTTACAACCTGTGGAAAGGTCGCGGCTCCAAACGAGTGCAGCGGTGGATTTTCGCTGGAACTGTCAAAACTGAACCCCTGCACTCCTATTCCCTAATTTAATTTTCACTGCTATTTCGCCGAGAGAGACGCAAGCCGTGTGATTGGTCGATGGGAGTAAATAGGCGCGGTCAGAGGTTCGAAGGAAACCCCAAAGACACTCGATCTTTCTGTCTTTCCCCTATAAAGAGTCTCTGCGCCTCCCCACCGATGTTCGCACCCCCCCCCTCCCCCTCCCCCGGCCGACGGGGCTCTCCAGCAGAGGACCCGGGACGGAATTACCCATGAGCCCCCTGGGCGCCCCTGCATCTGACGGTGACGGACAAGCTGGAAAGCAGCCCTGTGGCCGTTTCCCCTGATCCTAAAGCCAAAATAAATAAATACAACCTGGAGGGGGCGGGGGTAGGGGGGTTGGAGAGGTCTGCTTTTGAGAAACACACTGGCTTGCAGGACCAAGATTCTCCTCACTGCAGGAAATCTGTCTGGAAGGAAAAGCCTCCTCTGCTGTGTGCTGCTTCTGTAGGAGGTGCTGTGTAACTTATTAAACTCAGCCCCCAGGCTGTTCAAATCCAGCCCGGCAGCAACTGCTCACACTTCCACCAGACCCAGTTTGGGTTTGTCTCCTCCGAGCTGCGTGATGTGCTGCACGTCTTTCCTTTAAAAAAAAAAAGAAGAAAAAAAGCCAACCGACAGCTGAACTTCTTAAGGAGTCTTAATTGGCATATTTACGTGCAATTATATCCAAATCAGCTGTTGCCAAGTAACCATGCACTTCTCTTGTCAGTAGTCTCCATATTGCGCTGAAATATTATCTTGGCTGTCATATTCAAGTGCAGGCCTCCAAAGCTGAAGATTGATCCGCTATCATAAATTAAATAAAGCTGTTGATAACGTCACTGAGCCGTATCACTGCAAATAACCACAGCTCGGCAAGTAACATGTTTATCAAAATAAATAACCACAGCACGGCAAGTAACATGTTTATCAAAATAAATAACCACAGCTCGGCAAGTAACATGTTTATCAAAATAAATAACCACAGCTCGGCAAGTAACATGTTTATCAAAATAAATAACCACAGCTCGGCAAGTAACATGTTTATCAAAATAAATAACCACAGCTCGGCAAGTAACATGTTTATCAAAATAAATAACCACAGTTCAGCATGTAACATGTTTATCAAAATAAATAACCACAGTTCAGCATGTAACATGTTTATCAAAATAAATAACCACAGCTCAGCATGTAACATGTTTATCAAAATAAATAACCACAGCTCAGCATGCAACATGTTTACCAAAATGCAGGAATGAACATGCTGAGATGTACTTGTACTTTGATGTCACCACTATTGACCTCTAACCTTACCAAGAATGCATTGACACTGCAAAAATCCGTGAAACTAAATAAAATATACTTACACTACTGGTACACACAATCCTCCTGCCTGCTGTCATCCTGTCCATTTTCTTGACGCAGTGAAAAAAATAAATTATTCTTCGCCCTCAAATACAAAGCAGAAAACGCAATGGCTGCTGGGAAAGGAAAGCATGGAAGAGTGTGCTTAAAAGTTTTTTTTAGTCCTCCCAAGAACACAAAAGAGAATTCTTCTCGCATTCTTGCCTGGTTGTGTTCTTGAGGTTTGGAATGCACTTGATCACCGTTTGCTAATTTACTAACTAACAGGGGCTGGCTAATTTAGGATCCGCTTTTCCCCCCGTTAGCTTTAAAGCCCAGCCCCCTGCTCTGGAACGGTCCGCAACAAGCCAACAAAAATCACACGACAGGAGAGTTGTTTTGTTTTTTAATTTTTACAAGGCAGCAGCGCGCAGGCCCAAGCGATGCGTTTGTGTGCGGCGGCGGCGATGGCTAACGGTCGGTTAAACGGGAAGATGACACGCGTGGGCCCTGTTGGGGGGGCGTCGGTTAGATCGGAAGATGACACGCGGGCCTCGTCTGGGCCTCGCAGAGAGCGGCAGAGAGCGGCAGAGAGCGGCAGAGCACCCGGCCAAGCAAGAGCTCATTCATTTGTCAGCAGGAGCTCGGAGACTGACAGCAAAAACAGAAAAATAACACGTTTCTTTTTTTTTTTTTTTGGGTTCCATTTGTCTTGAAAGAATCCTCTTTTTTATTTTGTGTGTGTGTGTGTGACTGAGTGTGCATGAAAGAAAAGACTCAATTCAGCCAAAACATTCCAGCTGAATAAAATGCTAATTAGTGCAGGACAATAACCCCAATTATTTGGAAATAGGAAATATGCAATTAGGGCTGTTTTTGTTCCTCATAAATGTCCAGACCCCCTTTTGCAGTTTCCCAAAGTATTATGTTTCTTCATTATGCAGATGCAGACAGACTGTTGGTTTATTTATTTTTTAAACATGTGGTGAAGCCTGATGTGCAGGCAGCCAAAGGGTTTGCTAATACTCACTGAATAATTAAAAACAAACTCCTGAACAGAATCTGCTGCAGACATCTAAGTTTTGACGGCAAGCTCTGTTTTCTAAATTCTAAATCCATTTAATTAAAAGCGGCTAAAAGCTAAATGGATATTTGTTTCATCCTGCAATTTATTACGAAAAAAATTATCTCTTTTTTTGTCTTTGGCTCGTCTCTCTGAATTAAGAGCAAAGAACTGAAAGATCATGCGAGAGAGACATCAACCGCGTGAGAGACAGTGACATGCGATGCGGTGATATGAAGGTTCAGACGACGTCCACTCGGACACAAAAACTGATTATTTAAGACGTTGGAAGCTAACAGAGGCCCCAGTGACAGACAGGATGTTATGGGGCCACAAGCCGGGATGAGGAAACCGTGTCTGTCGCTTATCAGTGACATTCCGTTATCCCTGCTGTGTGTGGGTACGGGCCCGGGAGGGGGCCTACAAATCTGGCTCCCCCCCCCCCCCCCGCCCCCCCTTTTGAAGTGTCAGAGGCGGCTGTTTGCACAAATCCCTTTTTTTAAATGCTATTTCCTCCCCCTGTTTTCTCCCCCTGATCGGAATGGGCCAATCACAGCGATCCGATCCGTTCGTGCTAATCGCTAAAACCCCCGCCAACGATTCGGGGGGGGGGGAAGGGCGGACCTGTACGCTCTCCTCCGGAACACGCGACGGCAAACGCGCCGATTCCATTCGCGCGGCAATGCGCTAGTTAGAATCCTGAGCAGGAGGAGGAGGACAACACTCTTAGCTCACGCAGACAGACTGCAGATGCCCAGAACGACCAGAGGGGGGCGCCGGTGCACAGTGGGAGAAGGACGATGCGGATGAGAGCCCTCCCTGGGTGACGTCTCGGCCCTGGCGCCGTCCGCTCCTCAGTACCGTTACAGGAAACCTGGAACGGCAGCTTCGGCAGCTACATTCTGCTTCAGGAGCGAAATCGCTTTTTCGTTCATCAGGGACGGTAAACCATGCTGACCACGCAGCTACTAAAGCTCACGCAGCCGTTCGCCTACAGCAACATCCTATTACACCAGAACCATGGCTGAGAGAAACACGGGTGTTTGTGTGTTTTTGGGCAGGGGGGGGGATAGTCCTACCCTCTCATACCGAGCACGCTATCAGGAAAGCTGAAAAGACATTCGCGGAAGCTCAGTCGTCAGGACTGAGACCACTGTGTTTCAGGTTCTGCTCTCTGCAAATTCATTACGATGTTGAGCCCCGCATCACCCCGTTAACTCCTGGACCCTAAGCCCTGTGCGAAGGACACTGTTCCGTGCCCTTAAGTCTGTCTCTAAGGCTCCAGTAACCCCCTGGGGATTTGTTTTCCCTCTATTCTGAAGCCCCACAGGATCCCTGGGTAGATTATGTTTAATATCGCTCGCGAGCATCTGTTTGTGTACATCGAGCTAACGCGCTACCGCCCGGCGCATCCAACCATTTCCCAGGAGTCAAGCTCCACGTCAAGGTCGAGTTAGCTCACACGCTTTATTTTTTACACTCCTTGAGGCTGTAACATCTGAAAGTGTAACATCCCTAGCCATTTACTAAATGAACGTTGATTGGTTACTTGATCAAAGCTGGTGACTGTGATTGGTTGATTGATCAACGCTGGTGACTGAATTAAAAAAAAAAAAAAAAATTGCTTGGAATTTTCCAGGACATTCCTCGTTTTTCTCTGCCTGTCGGACAGAAAAATGGAAGATACTGCGTATTATTTTTTTTTTACAGCCTCTTTTAAATTTCAGGTGCATCTTCACTAGACTATTGCCCCCCTGCAATAAAGCCTTCATTTCTCCATTGCCATTTTCATAAGCCCCTACCCCTCCCTGCTGAACACTCTCCCCCCCCCCCCCTCGCTGTTGAAGTGGAGAACGTGGCTCTGCTCCAGGCAGTGAGTGAGAGGGGGGGGGAGTTAATTTGCAGTAAAGTTTGTGGAGTGCGTGATCGCCCCGGATGACTGATTATCTGACCCGGGGGCCCCCCCCCCACCCAGGAACAGCTGCACGGAGCGGCGCAGGGGGGCGAGGGGGGGGGGCACTTCCCAACGTCGCCTGCAATCGGAACGACCCGTTTGGCTCGCGGCTGGTGCTGCCGTATAATGCCGCTTACGCAGAACCCTCCCCGCTGCTTCAGTTAAACAGCAATTTGGAAAATGGCGGGGATCTTTCATTATGGTCCCTGCTCCCTTTAACAGCATCAGCGTCACCTTTATTCCCTTCACTGTTAATATTATTTATTTTGTGTGACTTCATAGAAAAATAATAATAAGTAGCGCCATAAAATTGAATTGCTATCGCTCTTCTTTTTTTTTTTTGTAATATAAAGCTAACACCACAGGATTTGTTGGGGAAAAAAAATGCTTCTTATCAACTATTGTACATCTGCCCAATCCCAGACAGAATACATCCATTTCCTTTTCACAATACCCATAATGCATCGCTAGCATCGGGACTAGAATACACAGCATTTCTTTATCTTCCAATAAAACAGTGGCACAAATAACTTATATATAGAGAAAATAAAAAAATGATGATACTGAACTTTCACGGGCGCGAAGCAACCACTAGAATAGTGCTTTAACAGATACCAGACCATAGAGCCCATCCATGCACTAGAACAGTGCTTTAACAGATACCAGACCATAGTAGAACAGGCTAACAATCCAAATGACCACCATGAGAACAGTGCTTTAACAGATACCAGACCATAGAGCCCATCCATGCACTAGAACAGTGCTTTAACAGATACCAGACCATAGAGCCCATCCATGCACAAGAACAGTGCTTTAACAGATACTAGACCATAGAGCCCATCCATGCACTAGAACAGTGCTTTAACAGATACCAGACCATAGAGCCCATCCATGCACTAGAACAGTGCTTTAACAGATACCAGACTGTGGGACCCATCCATCCACAAGAACAGTGCCTTAACAGATACCAGACCATGGGACCCATTAATCAGTTAGTCTTTAACTGATCATTCTAATGCTGAAGTAACAGTCGTTGCTGGTAATTCAAAGTAATGGAGTTTTTGAACCCTGACTCAAATTTTCAAAAAAAAGAAAAGAAAAAACATCCTAGAAAAAACTACTTGTCAAAGGGTTTAGCAGAAGCCTTTTTGCTTAGTGTGGTCATTTTGTTAGCAGGTACTGTGATGTGACGTAGCCTTGTCCACGTTTTTGTTTGTTTAGTGTAATATTTTATGGCGCCAAATTCCACAGGGTCCTGGCCTTATCAGTCTTTAAATACCCGACAGTTACAGCTTATCTCTCTCTGCTTGTGTATGCAGTATCACATGCATTTTATTCTGCTATCACCAGGTTTTTGTGAATGCTGTGTGCGTTTTTTTTTTATCTCTTAGTGTTATTTCTTGTCTTTTTTGTGAAGCACACTGAAGGGACACTATTTACAAAAGGTGGAAAATACAAAATGAAATGTGTTATTATTATTATTATAAGCCGCTGAAAATAAGGATGATAAAATGACCTATATGTCAGGGTAAATCTTCCTCACTGTGAGACCAGTGACTCACTTCCAGACAGTTTAAAAATAAAATGTTTGTGGGTGACATCGCACATCAGACGAAACAAAGCAGAACAGCAGGGAACACAGTCTGAACTTCCGCATGGTTCGGTTTGGTATCCGCTCGGTAGAAGGAACAAACCTGCTCGGTGTCTGAAACAGAACCATGCGAAGTCAAAAAGGAGAGTGTCGCCAGGTAGCCAGGAAAACCGCGACACGGTGAGCATGTTGTCTTGGAGACGGGCCCGGTCCACAGGTAAATACGGATAAGACCTAACTGCCATGCTCCAGGTGACCTTTAACCTTCTTCTGTGTTCACTGAAGGACTCAACGATCTTAAACCCCCTTCCATCCAAGTCCAGCACATACTGCATGTGGCATGCAAACCCCAAACCATCAGCGTCCAGACGATCGTCTGCTCTAAGGCCGACCTCCTTATTTAACCAAGAACAAAATGGCCGCCTCCCTTCAAAGCAGAGGTGACTTCAGCCTGACGGTTTCTGAACTGAAGGGTGTGGTTTAAAGCGCACGGCTCTGGCCGCAGTGGCGGGTCCTCCATTTAGACCGGCACTGTACCCTACCCCGCGGTAAGTGGCTGAGCGGCGGCGGTGGTGGCGGCGAAGCACTCTCCTGCTTTTTTAGCGGTAATTACGTTCCTGGGACCGGCGGACAGGTTCCCGGAAAAGCATTAGCAATTAGACTCCAGCAGCCCGCTAAGGTGTTTAATTACAGACAATGAGTGTGATTAAGGTTAGAAGTGCAATAAATTACATTAGCATACTTTAGAAGTCAGAGAGGACACATTTTGGGTTGGGGTGGGGTGGGGTGGGGGTGGGGGTTGGATAGGGGAGGGGGGTGTACAGTGCAAGGATCGATTTCACATTCGCAGGGTAAATGCGTTTGGTAATGACTAATGAGGTAAAAGAGGTGGTTCAGTTCTCCCTGTTTTTTTTTTTCTACATAAAAAAACCTGGTCTGCTGCTTTCTCCTGAAAATGTGCAAGGGAGCAGAATGAACTCTATCAAATAATATAAACAAAGCAAGTCTTGTTATAGGTGCAAAAAAGCGATGTCAATATTCTTGAGGAAGAAAGCAAACTTACCAAACTGATCCTTTTCAATTTGCAGTCCACCAGCTCAGCTGTGCGGTCACTGCATTAGAACTTAGCTGTGCTTACATCTGGGCTGTCCAACCCTGTTCCTGGAGATCTACTTTACTGCTTTAGGTTTTCTGTCCAACCCTAACAAAGCACACCTCATTCAATAGCTAGAGATCTACTGTCCTGTAGGTTTTCACTCCAACAGAAAAGAAAGCACACCTCATTCAAGAGCTAGCAATCTCGTAGAGCTGCTAATCAGTAGAATCAGGTTTGCTGAACTCGGGTTGAAATGAAAGTCTACAGGACGGCAGATCTCCAGGAACAGGGTTGGGCAGCCCTGGCTTGCCTGTGTGTTACCCAGGGCAATTAAAAGTGAGAGTATTGTTTTTGAAGACAGACGGATGGGTCCATATTGAAATCAGTGCACTTGTCAGCGGTGCAGCTTTAAACGCAACACGCGCGCGTCTGAAAAGGCGGTCCCCCGTGTACAGGAAGGCTTTCCTTTAAACGAGCTGTTCAGCTTGTTTAAGCAGAAGGCCCTGGAGACCTGACTCAGACCTGCCTAACTGCCAGTAGGCCACAGGCAGCCAATCACGGTCGAATCCTGAAGGGGGGGCCTATTTAAATGAAAGTTTCCCTTCAAGTGCGCTCTCTCTCTCTCTCTTCGTCTCTCTCTCTCCATCTCTCTCTCTCTCTCCTTTGGTCTGCCAGATGGAAGGCTCTGGTTGTCCCTGAAGATTGGGGGGGTGGAGGGGGGGATAGAGGGGTGGGGTTGGTGTAAAGGGGGGGGGGGGGGGGGCGTAGCTCCACCTGGCGCCGGCCAGAAATTCAGCTGCCAACTTTAATCGACTTTTTGCAGGAAGACCCGCCGCCACCCTTTCCACGGAGCGCACCGAAGCTCTGGCTCCTTCCCAAATCCTCTCAGCGCTCCCAGGCAGCGGAGAGGAGCGGGGGGGGGGGCTGGGAAGCAGCAAGGAGACGGGGGGGGGGGGCGGGTGGTGCCCATCTCTGCGGTCAGATAACACCTTTCAACCTCTCAGCCCATCTGCCGGCCCGGCGTGTCGGAGCAGAGGATCATGGTCCGGGGGAAGGCGGACGGAACGCTCGCTCTCCTCGCGGGGCGAGGGCCTAATTGCTTTTTCGGCGTCTCCAAACGCCCGGGCGCTGGCAGCGCGCCACGCCCACCCCGCCATCCGTCCGGCGCCTTCAGCGCTTATGCAAATCACGCAGAGGAGCTCCGCCAAAGGATTTCTCCTTTTTTCTCTTCTTTCTCGCTCCCTCTCTCCACTTTCCAAAGCAGCTGCAAACTTCCTCTCCTTCCAAAGTTTTTGTCCTGCTTTTCTTTGTTTTTGTTTTTTTTGTTGGTGCAAGCAACTTTGTTTTCAGGGGTTCTTTTTTTCCTGTGCTTGTTGATCGGCATACACTGAAGGTGGGCCAGGTCCAACTGCCAAACCGTGACAGAGCTGGAACTCTGTGATAGAGTTACGGCTCTATAAAAGTGCTACAGTTCTTTGATAGAGTTACAGTGTTACAGGTCTGTGGAAGTTACATTAAAAGCTCCTTTTAAAAAACAGCTGGCAAAAAGAGTGATACAAAGTAACAATGTGATTAGTGTCTGTGTGCTTTTTTCATACAAAAAAAAATCATAACAGTCCTATGGTTAACTTTCACAATAGTTCAACTTCATGTCATGAAGACGTGTTTTCTTAGCGTCAGAATATTTGTCATAACATCACAGCAAAAAAAACAAACTGGTATTAGAAATGTAAAATAAAAATGGATAAAAAATTTTCGTCCATGTTTTTGCACCTCTGTATTGTGACATATTTTCACGAGGCCACCTATTATAGGAAGAAGGGGAAAGAAACAGACAGACGGGCTGAAGCACCTGGTCCTCTCTCGCTTTTACCGAGAGCACGTGGACATAAGAATGCGCACGAGCGTAAGGCCATTCAGACCGTCAACAGCTTCCTCCTCTCTGAAGAATTTGTTAAAAAAGGACTCACAATTCCAGAGAGAGAGAGAGAGAGAGAGCGAGAGAGAGAGAGAGAGCGAGAGAGAGCGAGAGAGAGAGAGAGAGAGAGAGAGAGAGAGAGAGAACGCTTTGAAAGCCCGACCGGCTCTACCCAAGGACGACGGCATCGATTGAGAGGCCCCCCGTGATGCGTAGTACACAGAGGTGCTGAAGGAGCTCACCCGATTGGCCGGCTCGTCGTGACTCGTCATCTCCTCATTCAGGAACCTTGGCATCCTTTTCACATATTCGTCACGGCAACCAACTGCCGCATTATGACCACGGGCCTGTGCTCATTTCGTTACAGTAGAAAGCGTCTCTTTACCCGATTTTCACATTACAAAAGACGAAGTTACACGTCCATTCTGCTGTTATGTTTACTCTCTCTATCTCTCTCTCCCTCAAGCCAGATGGGATTGAGGTGTTTTATTTATTTATTCAAGTTGTTTTTATAGGAAATAAAAAAGAAAAACCCACTACAGGCAGCACGTCTATGAACCACAGCCTCTTAATCTAAACCCACATCTCTGACAGGTTAGCAAAGGCATTTTCATTGCTGTTGTCTTTTAAAAAAAAGTGCATCACACCTCAGCGTTTAAAAAAAAAAAAAATCATTTTCTCTCTCTCTCTCTCTCTCTCTCCTCATCTCTCTCTCCATGCAGCTCTTTCTCTCAGTCTGTCTCTCTGGGAGCTCGGGCCATTGTTAACCACTTGAGATAGCAGTCTAAGTGAGGTGTCAGAGACTGTTGCAAAATGGCCGCCATTTTTCAGCCGGAATGTGCGAGACGCATGACATCATTAAGTGGACGAGACCTTCAAGGTGATGCCAGCAGTCTCCGGCAACACTCCCCCGGACGATCAATCCTCCTTATAGCACCACTTACCCCCCCCACCCACCCCCGCCCCCCCACCCGCCAATAGACCTCTAATCTATTTTTAATATTACCCAGTTAAGTGCACTCACGCCGTGTCTTCAGAGAGGCCGTCGTTTGTTTTATGGGGGTGCGCTGGAACGACAGCGCCGGCCTGTCGCAGGTAATGCCATGTAGAGCAGGAGGGTTTTCTGCTCTCTGGTTATCCAGCCATGTCCAGCAGTCTCAGTGCTGTTATTGTGTGTGTGTGTCTGTGTGTTTGTGTGTGTGTGTGTGTGTGTGAGTGCGTATGTGTGAGGGTGTATGTGTCTGTGTGAGCGCATGTGAGTGTGTGTCTGTGTGTGAGCGCATGTGAGTGTGTGTCTGTCGTGTCATGTGTGTGAGTGGGTGATGTCTGTGTGATGCTGTGTGTTGAGTGTGGTGCTGTGTGATGGTGTGTGTGATGTGAGGTGTGTGTGTGTGTGTGGAGTGTGTGGTTGTGTGTGTTTGTGAGGTGTGTGGGTGTTCTGTGTGTGTGTGTGTGTGGTGTGTGTGTGGTGTGTGTGTGTGTGTGTGTGTGTTGTGGTGTGTGTGTGTGTGTGTGTGTGTGTAATGAATGTGTGTGGTGAGTGAATGTGTTTGTGTGTTTAGTGAGTGTGTGTGTGTGTGGTGTGTGTGTGGTGGTGCTGTGTGGTGTGATGTGTTCGTATGTGTACTGTCGCACAGGGCGCTGCCCTGGCCCCTGCAAACCGCCCACGCGGCTCTACAGCGGGCCGCCGTTCATTCACCAATCACCACGCGTTATTTCATCAGCTGACCTTCATCCGGACGGCCCTGAATGAAACGTTCGCGAGTGCGCCGCTGTGCCGATCGGCAAACTGTTAGCATGCTGGCGGGAGGGCCGCTATTGTCCCGCGCCGGCTGGAGAGCCGAACGGCGCTCACCGTCCGCGCTCGAAATGCGTTGCCCGGGCAACGGCTTGTAGTGCACATCCTGTCGTATTTCACTCGCTGGGGGGGGGGAGGGAGCGGAGCTGTCCGTCGGGTCAAGGGGGAGGAGCTTAAGTGCAGTGTAATGGTGTAAAGGACCTGGGCTTGAAAATCAGAGGTTGCCAGTTTAAGTCCCAGGCAGGTCCCTTGAGCACAGTACTTAACCTGAAATGCCTCGGTAAATATCCGGCGGTAAACAAACACTATTGTGAGAGTTAAAACTGGATAAAAAAGGATGTGCAGTATACAAGGATATACAGCGGTGTTCATTGTGAATGTCTGTTAAGATCTGTCCCTCTGTGACTGGGAGATTTTGCCTTACGTTCCAGGTGCATGATGGGATTGTTTTAGAACAGCTGCAGGGAGGGAAAACGAAATGAGATAATGGCGGCTGCTTACCCAGTAAGCTCCAGAGGTAAAGGCGATCAGTGCTAAAGTACCCACGTGCCCCGTGTCTCTGTGTTTATTTTACTCTGCTGAAAATCACTCACACTACCAGTATGTACAGCATTACATTATGTACACTGAGCATTACACTATGTAAACAAAAAAAAGAAAAGAATTTAAGCTGTGTAAACCAGTCTGGATAAGAGTGTCTGCAAAATGCCAAAAATACTGTTAGAGGGAAACACTGACAACCTTTAAACTGATGCCCGGCAGATGACACGGTTGTGAGCGTGAGGATTTGGAGGCAACATCAGCGTTTGCACGCGCTCTCAATGTTTCACACCGTCAACGAGATTAAACGCAGAATGCCAGGATTTGAGGATTTGTTAGTCCGTTCATCTGTCCATCTCTATTTAAAAAAAAATTTCTTTCACAGAGCCAGAGAGGGGAAGAGATTTCCCAGGCCATTGATCCTCACTACATTTATATAGAACACAGGCTCACTAGGCTCAGCACAGTTTCCCAGGCCATGGGTCCTCACTATGACTGTATGGAACACAGGCTAGCTAGGCTCAGCACAGTTTCCCAGCCTATGGGTCCTCACTATGACTGTACGGAACACAGGCTCGCTAGGCTCAGCACAGTTTCCCAGGCCATGGGTCCTCACTATGACTGTATGGAACACAGGCTCACTAGGCTCAGCACAGTTTCCCAGGTCATGGGTCCTCACAATGACTGTATGGAACACAGGCTCGCTAGGCTCAGCACAGTTTCCCAGGCCATGGGTCCTCACTATGACTGTATGGAACACAGGCTCACTAGGCTCAGCACAGTTTCCCAGGCCATGGGTCCTCACTACGACTGTACGGAACACAGGCTTGCTAGGCTCAGCACAGTTACCCACGCGCCGCTAGCTTAACGTTTCGCCGGGTGCAGGAATCAGCGCCTTGCTCTACCTCCGCTCCCCTTTTAATCAACACTACCCACCGCGTGCAGATGGCGGCATTATTAGCCACATTCAAATGAGCCCTAATGATGGATGAGGAGCTCGTCCCAATCAATGCCAGTCGCGCGGTAACCGTTCGCCGCGCAGATTATTCCGAAAGCCAAGCGCTTGTGAAGTGCCTCTCCTCGTTTTTTTATTTTATACAATCAGACGCACCTCACCACATGAGCAGATGTCTCTGAGTCTCTCTCTCTCTCTCTCGCTCTCTCTCTCTCTCTCTCTCCACAGATCCAGGCATGAGGCAGGTCGTAATTATCAATTATACCTCAAGCTTGATTTTTTTTCCGAGGTGTCGGTTGCCCGTCTTTTCGCTCGCTCGCTCATTTGCTCCGGCTGCCGAAGAACGTCAACAAAGCGGCACCTTTCATCATCGCGATCAGAAGCCATCTCTGCGCCAAGAGGCCGAAGCGTGAAGTACTCGACCTTCCCGGGAACCGGATAAACATTTGCTCAACCGCTACGAGATTCGCCGCCGTTTAATTAGACAAAACACATTTTTAGGAAGCGGAACGCGACGCGGCCCCGTTCTGCCCCTCACGGCTCGCATCCAATCAACCTCGCCGCTTAACTCTGACTTGAAAATTATTTCAAGTGCTCACTTGAGTAAGGTCGGCAATCACCGAACTGACGAAACTGCTTTGGCGAAGGGACAAAAAAAAAAAAAAAAAAACGAGCACTTGAATTCATCAAATGAAAATTAAGGGAAAATGCTGCCCGACGGTGCATCTGCTAAAGAGCCAGGGTCGATAGCGATACACACAATTTACATTTCGTATCGTGTATTCTGCAATTTTATGAGCAGTCATAAATAGATTTATATTCGTATATTTATTGTAATTATTACGAGCAGCACTGCAGCCAAGACAGGGTCAATTGGTGTAGTCATGGGTCATCACATTTGATGAACATGTGTGGCTGTTTGCCATTTAAGAAACAAACAAACAAAAAAACAAAAAAAAAAAAAAGGAAATTGTTATGGGTGCTCTGTTCGCCACCACGGTCGCTCCCTCCCAGAACGGTGTTTCGCCAGATCCCCCAAAATCCCCTTCTGTTTTGTGTTGATCCTGAAAAAAAAAAAAGGTATGGAGGGGGGCGTTGGTTAGGCTGAGCCTGCGGCAGGGGGGGGGGTGTAGGTGTTTGGGAGGTGGGGGCGGTTGGTTAGGCTGAGCCTCGCTGGCGGGTGGGGGTGGAGGTGTTTGGGGAGGTGGGGGCGGGTTGGTTAGCTGAGCCTCGCTGGCGTGGGGGGGGGTGAGGTGTTTGGGGAGGTGGGGGGGCGGGTTGGTTAGGCTGAGCCTCGCTGGCGGGGGGGGGGGGGGGGGGGTCGGAGAGGTGTTTGGGGAGGTGGGGGGGCGGGTTGGTTAGGCTGAGCCTCACTGATCTGCGGGGGGGCTTCGGTGCCGCCGCTAAGCTCGCTGTGGCGGAAGCCGGCGAAGAGACATCAAACATTCGCCTGGAATGCAAATGCGCAGGTAACACCTTGAGAGGCATGTTTCCTGCCCTGGACCCCCCCACCCCCCCCACCCAAACCCCCCTTTGAAATGCAGAGACCTGGACTGCAACAGCTGAAAGGCACTGCTGGGGGAGACTGTGCTGGGTGCTGGTAGGACGGGAGGGGGGCACGAGGGAGGAGGGCTGTGGGAGGTGGGGTGGGGGAGGGTGGAGACCGAAATGTGTTTTGTGCCTAAACGCCGAAGACCATTTTGATTTGTAGATGATCTATTAACCTCTTCATCAAAATGGTGGAGCTGTAGGTTACCTTGCAGGTGATCCAGAGGTAGGAATACACAAAAAAAAAGATGAAAGAGAGTTGAAATAATATTAATTCCAGATACCAGCTGTGCAGAGGGTACCCCAGTATTACAGTGAGTACTCCAGAATTACAGTGAGTACTCCAGTATTACAGTGAGTGCTCCAGAATTACAGTGAGTACCCGAATATCTGTTTCAGGCTGGGTGGAGAAGTTATGCCTGAGTTTAATGCTTGTTAATGTTTTTTCTTTTGGGGAGAATGTATTTTTTTAAAGGGCAGGGATGGGTTCAGTGCTGACTCTAAATGCAAGATCACCTTGACGAGGAGGAGAGTCCCCTCAGCAGGGGAGACTCTGGTGGAGTAAATGCGTTGATGCTCAGTTGCGTCGAGTCCGCCCCCCCCCCACCACCCCCCACGACCCCACCACCCGTGGTTTATATTACAGTGTCAGCAGGAATGTCTTTGTTTCTTGCCATTTATGCCACATGAAACATAACAGTCGCCCGGGAGACCGTAACCACAGCGATGATGCTGGTGGTCCCTCAACCCCCCCCCCCCGCATAAGAACACGGAAGCATGAAATATTAATGTCTGCATAACCTTGCAGTATTACAGAGAGAGAGAGAGAGAGAGCCATCTTATAAACTCAGTCATACATTGTGATCTGAGAGGTGGTTAGTAAAACAGATCATGGCAGGGGGAGGGAAGGGGGGGAGATGGTCTATCCCACCTGGGCACCCCCACCTGAGCTGCAGGTAAATCGCCTGCAGGGGAGGCTGGCTTCAGACCCGCGCGAGGAGCCCGTGAGTCGGAGAGAAACGAGGGGAACCAGGCGGAACCCGTGAGGGGTACCTGACGAAACCTGCGAGGGGAACCTGACACGAGCGGCGTCCTGAATCCGCTGTAGGTGGCACTGTTCGCCCGCAACAGAGCCGCAGAGCGCTCGCTGCATCAGGAGCTTCTGAAGTTCAACTGAACAGCACCCAAAAAACAGAAGGACAAGAAAGAAAAAAAAGAACAGCGTAGCCTCCCCCCCCCCCCACCCCCCCGACTTCCCTGCTTCCTAAAACAAGCCCCGCTAATGCAAATACAAATAGATTTCTGAAGAGGATAATGTGAGCCCTAATGTGCAAATCCATAAAAATGGAATTAATCTGCGAAGATTTACAGAGCGCGCTGGACGGGCTGTGTGGCGGTGGGGTGGGGTGGGGGGGCGGCAGGCGGGCGGGCGGGCGGCAGGGCTGCCTGTGGCGCTCGCGCGTCTCGGCGCTGAGAGGCCGCGCGGCGATCGAGAGCGGCGGTGAGGAGTTTGAGCGGTTGAGCGGGTTCTGCCGCTCGTCTGGACATGGAGGCGCATCGGGTTCTGATTCTGCTCACCGACGGCGGCGGCGACGGCGGCTCGGGATAAAAAAGGCGTCTGAAGCGACGCGTCCGCTTTCCGCAAACAGAGCCGAGCGCGGTGAGAACGCAGACACAGGGCCTCGCAACGAAAAGGAAGACAACCCCCCCGCCGCCGCTCTGTCAAAACACGCTCAGCGCTAAACGCATCACCGCGACACACCGACGCGTCTACGGCGAGAGAGAGAGAGAGAGGAGAGAGAGGGGGAGAGAGAGAGAGAGAGAGAGAGAGAGAGAGAGAGGAGAGAGAGAGAGAGAGAGAGAGAGGGAGAGAGAGAGAGAGAGAGAGAGGGAGAGGAGAGAGAGAGAGAGAGAGGAGAGAGAGAGAGGAGAGAGAGGGAGAGAGAGAGAGAGAGAGAGAGAGAGAGAGAGAGAGAGAGAGAGAGAGAGAGAGAGAGAGAGGGAGAGAGAGAGAGGGAGAGAGAGAGAGAGAGAGAGAGAGAGAGAGAGAGAGAGAGAGAGAGGGAGAGAGAGAGAGAGAGAGAGGGAGAGAGAGAGAGAGAGAAGAGGGAGAGAGAGAGAGGGAGAGAGAGAGAGAGAGAGAGAAAGAGAGATAGAGAGAGAGAGAGAGAGAACAAACGCAGCGTCTGTCTCCCTGTCTAGAATACCTCCCACTGCTTCCACAGAACCTGGATCTGCAGATGAATTATTTTCTTTCTTTGTGTTGTGTTGTTTTATTTTTTGTTTGCAGTAATGCCATTCTTGGCTGGTGTGGGGGGTGGGGGGGTGGGGGGGGTGGGGGTTGGGGGGGAGCAGGGTTAGGTTCTCCGATGGCCAGGTTCAGTCTGTCACCCACAGTGCCATGGGCTGGGTTTTGGGAGGGCAGCCCCCCGAGACACAGAACCTTCTAGAACTGCTTAAACAAACATTACACTCTGTGGTGGGTTGGGTGGGGCGGGGGGCGGGAAGGGGGGCATCGTACTCTGGGTTACACAGTCGGGGCTGTGCTGTGATCAGGTCCAGAACAGGGACACTCAAACCCTAAACCCCCCACACCCCATAGTCTGAGACCACGTTTCTCTCCAGCACAAAAGAAACATGGGGATGGGGGGCGGTCGGCAGAATGTAGGGAAGGATGGAAGCGGTGGCTGGTGGGGGGGGGCACACAGAAGGGCTTTTCTCCATCGGTTCTCCCTGGTCACAAACCCGCTTGTTCAACGTGCTCCGTTCAGATCACCGCCAACTGACACAGGCGAGCAACAGATACTCCCCTAATACGAGGGCGTTGTTTTTTGTTTTTCTTTTCTATTCACGCAAAATAAAAAGAAAGACCTCAGAAACAGACGTTTCTTCCTCCGCTTCCTCTCGTTACCTTCACTCCGTCTTTCCACAGAATGATGATGAGAAGGCTCGTCTTTTTTTTCCGGGCCTGGACGTTGTGTAGAGGAACGGCCCACGTACCGCGTGCTAGATTGAAGAGGCGTTAAATGCGTGCTTTAGCATCTCCAGGAGCGACTGCACTCATAACAGAATTACCGCTAAACCTCCTGGACGCAGAACCCGCCCCTCTCCCTGCTTTTATTTTTGGAATGGGTGCAGCGCTCAGTCTTCCCCTGGCTGAGGGGAGCGTTGTCAGGACTCGTTCTTACAATGTGGGGGGGGACAGCGGTGCGGACATCACCAAAAACAAAAAAAAAAAAGCTCATCGTCGCTTCCTTTCGCTGCTGTCGATCGGAAAACGTTGGCAGACGCGCGCGACCAGGACACGTGGGGGTAATTTAATGCCGGCATAAAAAATTTGGTGCTGCCCGCAAACTCATTTGTCCCCCGCCAGCTCCTAAGTTGATGTTTTGACGTTTGGGGGTGAGGTGGGGGAGCTGGCGGTATACGGAACGCCGCCACCAGCGTGGGCATTTCACCGGGGCGCCCACACGGGCTGGCGCGCCTCTCGCAGGGCCAAGCCGGGGGAGTCCGGGCGCTCAGCCTGCCCGTCAATCACAGCAGTCACCGTGGGAACCGATAACTGCAGAAAGGCAGTGTGTTGTCAAGGTCACCACGTATTATTATTATTATCTTCTTTCAAAAAAAAAAAAAGAGTGCGGTTAAAAATCCCTTAAATTCAATGATTTATTAATTAATCTATTCTTCACTTATCCAGGTGACCCCACTGAGACTGACACCTCTTACGCTGGCATTTTCTTAGACTGACTGCCATTTTCTCATAGACAGTATCACAGGCCCTCATTTTACATCAATGTAAATTCTATAAACCTAAGGGCACAGTGGTGACAGACAGTGTGCTTCCACAATACACGTGCCAGCTCCGTCCTGCACACACACCCGTTCCTATTTATGGACCTCACAGGGGCAAGACCGGAAAAAAACGTTCCAGAGGAAGCCGATATCAGACGGGCAGTTATGAATCCCCCACTGTCTACAAGCACTTCTGCATGATGAGACGATGTCAATTAAACAAGACGTTAAGCTGAGATTCTGACTTATAATGGCCATCAGCTATCCCATGGTGCTTACTGAGGGAACTGGGGTATTAACCTCTGTGTGTCCCGGACCGATTCCTCTCTCCCTCTCTCCGTCTCTCTCCGTCTCTCTCTCCGTCTCTCTCTCTCTCTCTCAGCCTCCTCACCTGATCATACCCTTTAATGGTTGATCGGCTGCACGATCTATACTCCCAACACGTTTTGTTCTCTTAACGCGTTCGGAAACGGCCTTAACCTTCCTGGTAAAAACAAACGACAATAAGAAGAAAACAAAATCACAGTGATTGTGCTTTACAGCAGAAAACAATTAGCTGATGTCATGGAACCCTGAGAACAGACGAAATTATGCTTCCACATAAACAGAATTCCAAGACACTCCAGAGAGTGACATTAGTTACAAGTTCAACTCAGAAGGACAAATAGAAAACTATTATTAGGAATGCTGATGTGAATATCAGCCTGCTGAACTACTTGCTGTACTACGAGTAAAACTAGCTTAGCGTCGGCCAACCATCATCCTCCATAATTTTTATGTTTAGCATTGATAATATTGACCAGAGACTTAAATATTATAGTATAAACACACACTATACTCTGCTCCCCTGCTTCACCTTTATGCATTGATCAAGAAATGAATAATATTATACGACTGGAATTCATCTGGTATTCCCTTTTCCCCATCAGTCTTTACAAAAATTATTGCTACAAGACGCCGGTGTTTAATCTAAATGGGGAAGATCGCAGAATTCATCCAGGATTGATGATAATAGGCGGTGAAAATGGTAAAACACAGCAAGCCATAGACGCGTCATACTGCTACGGCTGTGATGTCATCAATCAACCGGCCTAATAAACACCAGCTGGTGAACGGCAGGGCAGCCAGCTGGATCGCACCTCTTCATTTAAAAAAGGAAAAACACATACAGTAGCTGTTTCTAACCAAAACCTCCACCTGCGTGTTGGTACCCGTTGCAAAGTCAAGACTTGGGTCTCATTCTAATCGCATATTTTATCTGTCCTCCTCTCCTCTGTCCCTCGCCTGGCCCAGAAGTCGATCGAGGTACGCCATCTTTAAGGACATTCCAACCCGTTAAAATGTCCCTTGGAGGAGGGAGGAGGGAGGACACTTCTGGAGGATGCTTGAGCAAGGAAACACGAGTGCATCCTCTGCGGAAGTATGCTTTTTTTTTCAGGAAGCCTGACGTATAACTCGATCGCCCTGTGGATGCACCTTTCCCCCCATCCGCTTGGGTCCCGACCACACAAGTGTGCAGCTATGCCCCCGATTCTGTACGGTAGGGCAGGAGAACTCCAGAGGGCCTACTTAACTCCAGAGAGTGTTAACCTCAGTAATCTGTTTCTGGGCTGTTCTGTCACTGGCCACGACCTTGAGTATTCATGACCTTATTGTGGGTCATGTGGGTAGAGTCTGTCTTATCACTGGAACACCTGTGATTCTACGCTCCTTGTGTTGACCTTTGAGCAATGCCTTTTTTCGCGTTTGCCTGTTAAACAATGCAGCTACCACATAGAAAGTGAGAACAACAGAGTTTTATAGATATTAATAAGTGTACGAATTAGAGTCCATTTTTTAAAATCTAAATACAGAAGCATCGGCATTGATTCTTGTGCGTGCGTTTGCCGTTGTTCCATGGTAAATTGGCAAATTTGCACTCTATTGTAAAGTGTACAGAGCAGTGTACAATGTACTCTGCTAAGTTTGCCCGACAGGTTTTGGCAAAATGACGATGTGCATTTGACTCAGCCCGCCATCGAATGGCTATTTGTGATAAATCATCACAAATCATAGCCTTTCATCAATTACTCACCGCAGTCAGCGGGCGATTGATTATTGCGCTTTGTCAAAAGGATCCGGTCCAATAGTTTCAGGGGAGTCGTCGCACATTAACACCAAAGGTCATTTTCTCCACACAGTTTGGATGGAAAAATGGCCACAAGTGCCGAGAACAATTCTTCGCAAAATGGGCACCGCTCGAACGGTTTTGGAAACATTAAGACTACATGATTTCCCCTTCCTTTTCTTTGCCAATTTTTGCCAACAAAGGCAGATTTTTTATGTTAGGAAGAGTCACAAAATACAAAGATATATGTGTAGCTTTAGTGATGGCACAGTTATTACATGTTTGATGCCCCCCAAATTTCAAAAGAGAGAGAGAATGGCGAAGCAGACGCGCTTTAGATCACATCGACGCGCACAAACGCTGATTTCTGATCTGTCTCACGATCGCAATTTTACAGCTGCCTGCATCTCAAAGCTCAATAAACTGTGCGTGTGTGTGTGTGTGTGTGTGTGAGAGACAGGCCAACGGAATCATTGAGTAGAATTTACCTTCATTGTCCACCTGGACGTGGAATGCCATCCACCTGTTCTGTGTTCGCCACATGAAAGGCACAGCAGCTCTTGAAAAACTATGGAGAAGGGCAACTACTTTGATTCATTGTATAAAACTGTAAAAGCCTTGAGCTACCTAATCATTCTGGGCCTTGAAAAGGATGGGGGTGGGGGTGGGGGTGGTGGTGGTGGGGGTATTTCATTGAGGCTTTTAAATTCACTTAAAGGATTAACAAAGTAAACTGAAAAAGATTTACAGAATGAGTTGTGTCCACAGAACAAGGGGAGGTCAGTATCTGCATTCCGCGCAGACGTTGGACAGTGCTCTTTTACACAGAGATCTGTCAGCGCGTGGGAGGTAGCCGCGTGCAGACAAAGACCTTCCAGTGTTCAGATCTAGTGCTCAAATACTCTTTCATTTGAAGGCAAATGGCAAGCTCGAATGGCCTGAATGGCCTGTTCTCCTCATTATATAATGTTCTTATGTTCTAGATGGGCTGAATGGCCTGTTCTCCTCATTATATAATGTTCTTATGTTCTAGATGGGCTGAATGGCCTGTTCTCCTCATTATATAATGTTCTTATGTTCTAGATGGGCTGAATGGCCTGTTCTCCTCATTATATAATGTTCTTATGTTCTATAAGGGCTGAATGGCCTGTTCTCCTCATTATGTATTCTTATGTGCTTATGTTCTGTAAATATAACACGTGGGACCAGGACAGAAGAGGGTGGCTTCATCTCTCCATACACGATCTTGAATGGGGATGAGGAAGAAGAAGAGGAGGATGAGGAGGAGTAGGTCACAGCTCATCGGAGGGAGGCGGTCGCTTTAATTCAGACACGCCCGAACGCCCTACCTACCCCAAGCCACATAAAAACCAGACTAATCTCCAAAAACTTTACGGGCCCGCCTCCCTTAATATCGTCCCCCAGCGCGCCAATTCACCGAGGTCACTCAGCTCCATAAACAGGCCGCGTTTCACAACGAGACGAACGCGAGCCCGCCGCAGCCCAGGAGGGCAGAGAGCGCGTCGTTATTCTGACGTCAATTTATTATTATTTTTTGCGCACATTTGTATCGATGCTTTTGCGTGATCTCGCCCGGCGAAGCATGGTTCCTCCTCACCACGCGCACCCGTGTGCACGCACGCACGCGTTTGTTTTCCTCCAATCACAGCCCACACGCGGGCGGTAAATATTCATGCCGCGCATCGCGTCTCCTCCCTCTGCGCCGCAGAACGCGCTCCCTCCCTCCGCTCACATATTTCATTATTAATACAAGGTGCGGCATTAATCGCGCTGTCTGCAGTGCCTCTCCTTTTGTTTTTAATGGGCTTATCTCTCATGGAGACCAATTAAAATAATTTGAGCACCATAGCTTGGCAGTTATATAAGTGAATTATTTAAGGAGGTACATAAATATGAATTGCAGTATTATGGTGAAATTCTCTCTCTTTCTCTTTCCCTCTCTCTCTCTCTCTCTCTTCCTCCCTCCCTCCCAGCTTTAAGTGTGATGTCACAATAGGCCTGCAACAGGAAGTATCCTGAAGGCTATTCTGTTTATCGATTCCTTCTATGGTCAGTAGAAGCTGGGGGGAAATATTTTGTGTGAAAGTTGTCAGACATGACCGCTAAGCACGCTCACAAAAAAATTAATAATAATAATTAATAATAATAAATAATAAATGTAAGTGTTTCAAGTGTAGAGGACAAAGTGCTTTCCAAAGCAGATAAAAAATAAGAATAATGGCACTTCACCTTTAGCAATTTGGTAAAATGGCAGCCAGCATGCTTTACACTCAAACCACTGACTAGTTTTGATGCACCATCGCCAGGTCACTCATACATTAGATCACCGATAAGCACCTCGCCTAAGAGCGCAAAAGGCTCCCCAGCTATAAAACACACAGCACTCAGCAGCCTGCCCATTAGGGGGTTCACTGTCACTCACCACAGCTGTTTCTCCCACCACCATTTTGCAAATTATAACCTGCGGTAGGAAAGAGAAGCCCTGGGGGAAGAAACACAATCAAAATGGAGGGTGGTGACATCATTTGCGCATCACTACCACCCAGATGCACAGGAAGCAGGAAGTAGCCGCTTCAGGCTACACTTGAATGTAAGAATTTTTTTTTTTTTACTAAAACCAATGCATTACAAAACAACCTGTGTTTTATTAAAAACCAGAGAAAGGTGATACTTATTCACAATGTTCAAGAAATAATATTTTCCAATTAAAATGTAAGGGAGCAGGTGTACAGACAAACAACCAACAGCATTCATGCACATGCACTAGCAAATAATGAGGAAACAGGAAATGCCAGGTATCAGTCAGGTACAAATAGGATCAGTTAAAACACTTAAGTGGATGGTATTGATTATAAACAGGCTTACTGAGTGATATTACCCTTTTGTATTGGCGTACTCTCCGGACAATCTGCTGCTAAGCGGTTGTGGAAACTGGAAAGACAAACAACAATACCGTACAATTAAAATGTCTTACAAAAAACAACAATTTAAACTTGAGTTCTGTGGCACTGGGATAACTGTGGCCCTAAATTACTGCATAGACTGTTTATGCCTACACTGTGTAATGAAATGTAATGTAATGTAACGGAAGGAAGCCTTAGGCACTGCTGTTGCAAACATGACATTATGGCGTACACTGTTTCCCATGCAAGCGAAAATGAAATTAAAAGTAAAAATAATAATAAAAAAAACTTTATATAGCACCTTTCCTGTAATAAAGCAGCAGAAAACATTTATACTCTGATAATAAAATAACGATAAAATAAGAAAACCGCAAGATACAGAATAATTTGTAGGGTTAAAAACCTGATTTGTGCATCAGAAATCAAATAAAAACTGCACTGAAAAATAAACATTTATGAAAATACAGAATCCTACGGAGCTGAGAACAGTTGCGACTCAACCAGAAGATCCGGTCCCTCACAAATATTTGCGCTATTGTGGAAGACAGAAATGTATAATTGTGACCGAATAACAATCACTGCTCAGCGTTTCGCGAAACGGTGTGGGGGATTTATTGTTTCAGCACTGGAATATGCATCGGCAGATTCTGACTGAATTATTAAAGAACAGCAAGAAATGCAAAGCCCCCTGTCAGTTCAATTCCTCTTATTTTATTTAATTTTTTATGGTTTTATTTTTTTGTGGAAAAATCGGACGGCTTTCGCCTGCAATCGCGCTTCCTCCGCCGTGTTTGCGGATCGCGCAGCTCGTTCGTTCGCGCATGGTGCCATTTTTTCCCCGCCCGTTAATCGTCGGGGGAATAAGGCGATAATTAGTTAAAACACATATTTAATTAGCTTAAAGAAACGAACAAGGGCACGGCACACGCTGTAATTAAGCAGACGCTTTCTGTTTCAATAGCTGCCAGGGTCACACAGATCCCAATTCCCCCCTCTGCCCTCCAGGAGCATCTGCCTCCTGTTCCAGAAGACAATACAGCGGGAGGAGGGCACGAGAAAGGCGGGGGGGGGACGGGGGACGGGGAGGGGGGGGGGGCGCCTCATGAATCATCTCCCCACGATACAAACAGTAACAGTGATGGATAAATATTAAATATGGCAGAGGGGGCGACGGCTGCAGACAGGCAGGCAATTTTTCACAGACATATATTGCAGATACTGTATCTGTTTGTACTTAAATGCATTTAATGTGATATGGGTCCCTCTTGTCTGCAAAGCACCTGCACTAATATGATTGTAGTTTATAGATACATTTGTCTGGAAGGTGTTTTGGATACATTGAAAACACATTTAATAATAGGGTACTGTTTGCCCTATCCCTGAGTGCAAATATTATTATTATTATTATTATTATTATGCTGTAGTGGTAGTAGGAGTAGTAGCAGTAACAGTAGTAGCAGTAGTAGTAGCAGCAGCAGTAGTAGTTTCAGTACCAGTAGTAGTAGTAGCAGTAGCAGCAGTAGTAATAGTAGATTTCATTGACTGGTTGCCCATAGCAACCCAGACACTTTGGGCAGGGCAGGGTTAGAGGAACACGCCGAGCCCAGCGTGATTTCCCCACTGCGTTTCCATGGCGACCTTGGCAGTGGCACCTGCCCAGGGTAAGGACCATTGGGGGGGGGGGTGGGGGGCGCTCGCGTGCTGACTCAGGACATGCGGCGGGTCAGCCCGGGAGGTCAGATGATTGGGGGGGCTGTCAGGTGATTAATGGGGGGGCGGTCAGGTGATTAAGTGTGGGGGGGAGTTGGGTCAGGTAATTAAGAAGGGGGTGTCCTGACGCTGGGCTCCACATTCCCGCTACGTTGTTCCCCACGACCTTCACTGTCAAGGGCGGCTCATCAGAAAGCCCCCCCCAAAACCACACCCCCACACAGGAGAACAGCTGGCATGCGTCCTGGCAGCTGAACACCCCCCCAGGTACACTCCTACCCAAACTAACCTTTCAATCACTCAATGGACCTCTGCCCATTCTCTTTCGCTTTCTATCCTTTTTACTTCTTTATTTTTCTCACCTTCGTTAGCACTGTCAGTTTCAGATGGGGGGTGTCTAGATGACTGCATTATATGTGCTTTACCCAAGCTTACATTGATGCTCATCGTAGAGCAGTTGGTTGGGTTGGTTCTTGTAGGACACTTCGACACCAGGCGGGTTTGAACGGCAACCCTCCGACTGCCAGACAATCGGTCTTACCTCCTGAGCTATGTCGCCCCACTCAGCCTGGGACGGTTTGGGACCTGAAATCTTCTCCTCCATCATTTATAACTGCACTTAACTGGGGGGCCACAATAAGGAAAACACTCATTGTTGGAGCAGGAGAGAACATGAGGGCAATCTCACCATGTAAGTATAACGCAAAAAGAAGCCGTTTTCACCGCTAACCGCTAAGGTTTTTAGTGCACGTCTTTCGCCCGCTGGCGTTCCCGCCACTCTGCCTCTGGCTCACAGGCCGCGCAGGGTCGCCCCCCCCTCCCCCCCCTGACCGCGGCGGCCTTGGCGGTGGTGGCAGCGGCGAATCGCTCTCCTCCTCCTCCTCATTAACCGCGGCCCCCTGCCGCTGGGGACAGGGAGACTCGCGCCCGGTCACACGACTCAACGGCTGGTCCCACCCACCCCCCCGTCCCCCGTCCCACCCCCACCCAAGCTAATTTGGCTCCCAGCAGCAGTTCCCGGTGGGCAAAGAGGGGAGGGGGGGGCAGGGGAGCTGAAACAGCTCCAGCCAATTTTAATTTCCAGGCTGCGGGAGCGCCACAGATGAGACTGCCGTTTGCCATTTGTGTCAAACCGGGAGGGAGAGAGGCGGAGGTGAGGTGCGGGAGGGGGTGGGGGGGGGGGGGGGCGGGTGCCGGGAGCGGGTCAGGGTGAGAAAAGAGTCACTTAAGGCAGCCGAGCAGGTCTGAGAGCTAATGGATTAGCAATGTGGGAGAGAGAAGTGCGATGACGAGCTCCATGAACAGCCAGGAGAAGGCAGACGTGTGGCAGAGCAGAGCCCTGTATCACAGAGCAGGTTTACTGAGTTAGCTGGATAACTGCACTGAGTAAAACCCTGTATCACAGAGCAGGATTACTGAGTTAGCTGGATAACTGCACTGAGTAAAACCCTGTATCACAGCAGGATTACTGAGTTAGCTGGATAACTGCACTGAGTAAAACCCTGTATCACAGCAGGATTACTGAGTTAGCTGGATAACTGCACTGAGTAAAACCCTGTATCACAGCAGGATTACTGAGTTAGCTGGATAACTGCACTGAGTAAAACCCTGTATCACAGCAGGATTACTGAGTTAGCTGGATAACTGCACTGAGTAAAACCTGTATCACAGCAGGATTACTGAGTTAGCTGGATAACTGCACTGAGTAAAACCCTGTATCACAGCAGGATTACTGAGTTAGCTGGATAACTGCACTGAGTAAAACCCTGTATCACAGCAGGATCACTGAGTTAGCTGGATAACTGCACTGAGTAAAACCCTGTATCAACGAGGAGGGTCACTGAGTTAGCTGGCTAACTGCACTGAGTAAAACCCTGTATCACAGAGCAGGGTCACTGAGTTAGCTGGATAACTGCACAGAGTAAAACCCTGGATCATAGAACATGATTACTGAGTTAGCTGGATAACTGCACAGAGTAAAACCCTGTATCACAAAGCAGGATTACTGAGTTAGCTGGATAACTGCACTGAGTAAAACCCTGTATCACAGAGCAGGGTTACTGAGTTAGCTGGATAACTGCACTGAGTAAAACCCTGTATCACAGAGCAGGATTACTGAGTTAGCTGGATAACTGCACTGAGTAAAACCCTGTATCACAGAGCAGGATTACTGAGTTAGCTGGATAACTGCACCGAGTAAAACCCTGAATGGCTTTTTTTTTTTTTTTACTTCAGTCCGTGTTCCAGATTTGGGAGACTGTTCCGGGTTTTGCGCTGTGCAGTTGTCCAGCTAACTCGGTATCCCTGCTTCCTGAAACCAGGCCCCAGGTTCTGTGAACTGGCAGAGAGTCAGACCAGCTCTCTCTTTTTTTTGTGTTCTCCTCTGGCAATTATTATTCCTTGTTAAGACCTCCGTTCTGTTGCTCATATTTCAGCCCTCCCCACCTCCCCTTTAATGACTTCCTCCCTCCCTCCCCTTTAATGAGTGGCGCGCTGATTGGGCCTTTCTGCCGAAGCTGTGCGCTTCCTGTCTGGAGTGGGATCCTGTAATTAGCACCCAGGCCCGCGTGGCTTGATTAGACAAGCAGGTATAAGTAGGGCTCATTTATACCTCCTGCTGAATCCAACCGCAGTGTGTGTGTGTGGGGGGGTGTGTGTGCGTGTGTGTGTGTGGGGTGTGTGTGTGTGTGTGTGTGTGTGGGGTGTGTGTGTGTGCGTGTGTGTGTGTGTGTGTGTGTGGGGTGTGTGTGTGTGTGTGTGGGGTGTGTGTGTGTGTGTGTGTGTGTGTGTGTGTGTGTGTGGGGTGTGTGTGTGTGTGGGGGTGAATGCGTGTGTGTGTGTGTGTTTGTATGAGAGGGATATGTGTATTTGTAAGAGAGAGTGAGAGAGTATTTGAGGGAGAGCATGTATGTGCTTGAGAGCAGGGAGTATTTTGTGTGTGCGTGTGTGCACGCATGTGTGTGCGTGTGTGTGTATGTTCGTGTGCACGTGTATGTGTGTGCATGTGTGTGCATGTTTGTCTTTTAACATGCAAAAATCCTCACTGCCTGTCAAAAAAATATGCACATTCATTTAGAGAATAAAAAAACTGAAGAGGTAACAGGTGTTCAACTGATCTGTTTTATGTCACTTAACCAACCGCACCCCCTCCCCCCCAAACTCAAAAAACAAAAACAAAACAAAAAATACAGTCTGTGCTCTGACATGCATTTGTTGCCATAGAAACAAGCTGTCAGGGTTCAATCAAAATCCTGCTCCAGACTGGGGTGCTCATTTGAATTAGTCCAATAAGCAGTGAAGCTAATTTGTGTGCGTCTGCAGCGCTGCGCAGATCTCTGCCTGACAAAAACAGAAATGTTCCGGACAGGTGTCACAGTACGGCATCTACCTGGGGAGACTTTCACAGACCTCAGTCACATGACCCGGAACCTGTTTGAGAGCTCCTGAGTGGCTCAGGGAGTTACAGATGACCGGTTCACGGGTTCGAGTCCAGGCTGTGTCCTCATCCACGGATGACTGGGAGGCGACGCTGATGGGACAGCGCTATGATTTCCCACTTGCTGACTGCACATCTATGTGAAAACATGAGTCTACATTTGTTTGTGTACATACAGTAATGACCACACCACATCATACATTTTCAAAAAGCATATGGGACGGATTTGGTTTATGCTGAAAAATATTTCTGTGGTTTAAAACGAGAGGTTTCAAAAGCTGTTCGTACTTGTCAGGTCTTATTCTTTTCTTATTCCGGAACCTTCCGCGGATGAGCTAAACCTGAAACGGCGAAATATCCCCTTAATGATCCGGCCTGCTCAAACGCATTATTGATTTCTGAGAGATTACAGCCCTCGAAGACAGCCTGCATGCAAGCAGAACAAAACAAAAAAAAAAAAACCCCGAGTCATTTATAATGGAATCGCTGCTTCATCTTCGAGTGGGTATTTGATTTAAGCGGAACGCACGCGAGTGCCGGTGAAAGGAGGGCACTTATACTGCTGACGTGTTTTTGAGGAACTGCGGGCGCAGGTGGGCGGAGAGGAGGATCGAGCGCGCTCATCACCGGACGGCGCGGCGGCATTAGCCTTAATCCGCCGGGAATGGAGGAGCGGCGCTACGCGCGGCGTGACGCTAAGCATGAACGAGGCGCCAGGCGGCGCTGACGCGACAGCGAAAGCCAAGGCAGCGAAAAAAAACGGCGGATTTGGGATGCCGCACAGCACATCACGTTACCCTGGCGGAGAGGGCTAACACCACCCCGCCCCCACCCCCCCTCCTTTCCACCCAAATGCCACCCCTCCTGTATTTAGGGCCTGCCGTCCAATCAGAATTCACCACAATTTTACTGTTGTAACACTATAGTAATGTTTCATTTGCACATGACGAAAGAAGATAAGATACCAACACTTAAAACAGCAAACCTATTTTTACAAGCGTGAATGCAATGCCATTAGTGTGAGTGTGATTAATATAAGTAATGTAGTAGCTAAATATAGGAAAGTCTATTTTATTTTTTACTAGTGATGTAATGGAGAATATATTAATATTATACATGTGAGGAATTTGTACGCTGATTACATGTGCACGTGTTAACACGCTTGTCTCCAAATGGGTTTAGTCACAGCTGGTGGCTGCCTGGGGTCATAAGACAGAGAAAACCTGAACGAAGACCAACTAAAATCAGCCATAAACAACTGGCCTGCTTCACAAAAAATGTCCTTGTATTTCAACTTAAACAAAATCTTAAGATTCCATTTCCCAAGATGCACTTATTTATTGGTTGAGTTGCTTGATTTATAAAAATAACTCAGACCTTGCTTACATTGGTTAAAAGCGTCGTGTCTGCACCCTATGCACCTGTGATACATAAATCTCAAAATGACTTCACTTTGAACTCCAATAATGTGAATGCAGCCATGATTGAATGTTAGTTTCCCCATGCAGCACGCTGTTTAAAAAACGCCTCATCATGTAATGTCATGATTGATCACGAGTCTCTCACTCTTCGTGCATAAAACGCATTAATTAAATATTATTCTGAAAGCGTGTCCACAGAGGATTCACACACAGCCCTTAAACATGTAGCAGGTAATTAACTTAAAGTCTAGTGTAAACATTACTTAGGGATACGATTATATCCGAGTCAAAGTGGGATTTAATAAACAACTACTTAGTCATGGTTTTCTGCGCAAGACACTACTTAAGATGCGCAAGATGCACTGATCATAAGCCTATTTCATAAACGAGGCCCCTGACAGCTTTCTCGCCCCCTGCTGGTTCTCGCGGATAACCCCACCTGCGGTTTTAAAAACGTCCCACTGGGGATTCCGAGCAGCAGCGTATCCACGACAACCATCGCCATGGTGCAGGGGCGACACCCTGACCTCAACGTGCCCTCACCCTGAGAACGGTCGCCCTGTGCTCACCACCCCTTCCCCTCCTGAGAGACCGACACTGCGCCACCTAGAGTCTGGAGGACCACATTGCGTTTGTGGTGAAAACAGCCTGAAATTCCAAACAGGAATAATGACACTGTCAAACAGAGGTAATGTGCAGAGAATGGCGTAGTGGAGGTGCTGTTTGATGTTTTTATTTGTCATTCATTTAACAGAGAAAAATGATCAAACTGCTTTTTGCAGGAGAGACCAGGTCCAACTCTGCAGCAAGAAACATATTTCAAGGGCATGACACAAGATGAATCATCGCTCACAACAAATACGGTTTCTCACTGTAAAACCGATAGCAAACATGTATCACCACCCAGCCTAAGCTCTGGTCCAACATCAATCCAACAAATATCACACATAGAAACATGTAGAAATATATTAATATCAAACCTACAGCGACTCCCCCTCCCCAGCAAAAAAAAGGTAAACAAATATTCTTTAAAATCTGAAAACATTTGTTTAAATGTTATATTCCGCTCGGCTCTCTTTTGCCCTCTGGTCTTGGTCTAAGGCTCCGTAGCAGCGCTTCGCGTTGGCAGTGATGTAACAGGCGTCACCGCGAGTTTTGCTGCAGTCGTCACGGCAACTCACTTATCGTCACCTTGTTCCCGCCGAGGCGAGAACGGCGAATCGATTGCGAGCGCGCGGCCCCCGTGAACACGCCCGCCCTCCGCCCGGGAGCCAATGGCTGCACAGCCTGACAAAGACAGACAGGCCCGGGAGCCAATGGCTGCGCGGCCTGATAAAGACAGACAGGCAGAACAAGATGGAGGGAGGGGGGGGGGCGGGGAAGACATGGGGAGATATGGGGTTACTTATTTTGGTTTGTTCATATTTTATGTTTTTTAGATGAGGTAGGTGTGTGTGTGTGTGTGTGTGTGTGTTTTGAAGGGCCTTGTAAATGTAATCTGTGTGTTGAGTACTTTAACAACAGGTGTTCCCTTGTCATGGAAAATAATTAAATTTGAATTGGAACTAGGGAGAGAGAAAAAGAGAAGTGTGAGGGAAGGAGAGAGAGGGAAAGAGAGGGAGAAAGTGAGAGAGAATCCTATAAACACCTTGCATGCACAATTTTGCTGAACGATACTAAACATCCAAAGGAAAAAACCCACAAATTCAGAGAGAGGGACAGAGAGAGAGAGAGAGAGAGAGAGAGAAAGAGAGGGAGAGGAGAAGAAGAGGGAGGAGAGAGGACAGAAAGAGGAGAGGAGAGAGGAGGAGAGAGAGAGAGAGCAGAAGTGAGTTGAGGCTGAGAGAGAGAGAGAGAGAAAGAGAGGGCGAGGGAGAGAGAGAGAGAGAGAGAGATCAATCAAGGTTTATTATTTTGGATCAGGCTATGGCAGTAGCAATGACAACAGTAATGATTGTTATTAAGACGGCCATGACAAAGCAGAATTAAAATGAAAACTCGATTGATGTTTTATTTGCTTTCCTTTGTGAAACAACATTAGCTCTACCACCGGTATTAAAGAGTCCTCAAGGACAATTCTAAGAGCATCACTGAGGAAATGACTTCATCCAAAACTCAGAGCCATGCTCATGGAGGGGGATTAGGAACTTAAATCTGAGTAAGCATTGCGGTTGCAGCTTTTAATGAAACGGCCAGGCAGTCCGACCGTGAAGTGTTTTCCTTTGCTCTTCACTCTACATGATGTTAACAAAAACACTAATACAATAAAATAAGCAATGATGATAAACCGGGTTGCACATGCAGTGCGCATTTCTGTTAGATATGTATTATGCTCAAAAGAAAAAGGAAAGAACGCATCATTGTTTAGCATACTTCTATTCTGCAGGCCTTTTCAAGTGCGCTGCGGAAGAGATGGGGGGGGGGGGGGGCAGGTGGGCGGGGGGGAGAGCGGTCCTTTGGACTCTAAATAAAAGCCCCTCTTCAAGCATTTACCCCAGCTATTGATACACCCCTCTTCCCCTCTCCACATTCTCCCAGATGGAAACCTTAAAAGGCCAGGGACGACTCCCAGGAGACCACACCGAGCTCTGTAACAGGAACAATCCCACCAAGGCCAGCTGCTTCACTGCTCTCCTAGAGCATTCTGGGAAAATGAAATAAAAAACTTTCTTTCTCCACACTTGAAAAATACTTGGGGAGGAATTAGCTGCGTGACTTGTAGAGTCCTGACCCGCTCGGGGGTTGACCTGTTATTGAACGAGCACACGTTCTGGATCAGTCGTTGGAGGGTTTTCATGTGTGCTACAGCTGCTATACGCACTTATAATTAAACATTAACAAGGTATCGATCAGGCGGTCATACATTGATGTGCCCTATGCTTTGATTTGGAAGCCATTTGCCTAATGAAACCCTTACATGTATTTCTGTACAGCCCAATAGTCAGAATTATTTTTAGGGTAAACTTGTTATTCTGTTGCTTGTTACTCTTTCTGTGTCACTCTCTCTCTCACTCACACATACACACACCGAGGTTTTACATCTCATTGTTACATTACAGAAAAATTTCTATGTTATTGAGAAGGGATGTGAGAAGAATTAAGAAATGAAAAAAGAGAACAGGCGGGAAACTAGCCGCTACTTCACACCACTGTTTCCACGTCCTGACTCGGTCCGGTGGAGTGCTGTGTGCTCTGTTGCCAGGGCGACCATACGGCATCATCGTTTGTGCACACGGCGAAGGGGGGGGGCTGACAGGCCGTACCTCGGTGTTCCGGCGGGGGGCAGCTCCTAATAACCCCCCCCCCCCCGCCTCACGGGAGGACCGCCCCGCCCTTGGGGCGCTGGTTTGAGATTAATGGGCCCTTCCTCCTCCGCCGCGCCGCTGGGGGAAGCCGCCGTCGCCACGGTCACCGTGAAGTCCCGCGCACCTCGGGCTTCACCTGCGGGGGCCCGTGAAGAAAAATCTCCTCCCTCCCTCCCCCCCCTTCCCTCTCTCCCTCCCTTTCCCCCTAATGGATTCACCTCTACGCGATCATCGCCTTTCGCCACACGAAGGAAGGCAATCGATAGTTTTCTAAATGCGGCCGAATCGTTCATCATAATAGACTCCACCGCTCTCTCTCTCCCCTACCTACCCCCCACCCCCTTCCCCACCATTCCCCCCCGCCCCGCTCCCTCAAATTGCTGGAGATTCAGATTCAGAGTCAGTAGACTTTCCATTTGCGAAAACCCTGGGGCTCATCCCCCGATGGAGGATGCTGGATATGGCATCTGTCGGATATATTTATTAATTTATTTATTTCAATCTTTTTTTTTCTTCTGTTTTCCATTTTCCCCCTAGAGGCTTCAGATAGAGCAGGGGAAAAAGGCGCTATTCTCAAAAAAACAAGGCCACAATGGCTGGCTGAGCCGGCTGCTAATCTTAACTGACACAAATTAATCTCTCTGCTCCCGCAAATTACCAGCAGTAATACACCCAACTACAACAGCAACAACAAAAATACCAAAACAAAGCAAACGGCATCCCGAATCCAAGTCGCATTGGAAAAAAAACAAAAACAAATGTGTGGAACAGAGATAAGTCATTAACACAGCGGCAGTGCATTGTGCACAGATAAATATTCTATGTACATGGATTCTCTTATAAATCAAAGGGAGCATGTATTTTTAATTTTCACATTTGTTTTTTTTTTTTTTACATTGATATTTTTAATTAGAACCTCATCTGAATTCGTGGATGAACCGGGCATTGCATAACAGGCACTGAGATTCCGAGCCGCGTGCTGCTATTATCAGGAACGCTGATTTGCATGCGGAATGTTCCGGACCCCCCCAGACCCCACCCCCCCCCGTGCTCTGGCTGAAGGCCGGCTGGCTCCTGCCGTTCATCGACTGGCGCCTGACAGCAGCGACGCTTTCAGAGAACGCCGGAAGGGAGGACCTCCAGCTGTGGCAACAACTGCGCCTGGAACTGACTCCACGTCTGCCACACGCAAGCCTTCTCCCTCACCCACACCATCCCTATCTCCACACCATCCCTAACTCTACACCCTCACCCACACCATCCCTAACTCTACACCCTCACCCACATCATCCCTAACCCTAACCCTCACCCACACCATCCCTAACTCTACACCCCCACCCACACCATCCCTATCTCCACATCATTCCTAACTCTACACCCTCACCCACACCATCCTATCACCACATCATCCTAACTCTACACCCCACCCACACCATCCCTATCACCACATCATTCCTAACTCTACACCCCCACCCACACCATCCCTATCTCCACACCATTCCTAACTCTACACCCTCACCCACACCATCCCTATCTCCACACCATCCCTAACTCTACACTCTCACCCACACCATCCCTATCTCTACACCATCCCTAACTCTACACCCCCACCCACACCATCCCTATCTCCACACCATCCCTAAATCTACACCCTCACCCACATCATCCCTAACTCTACACTCTCACCCACACCATCCCTAACTCTACACCCTCACCCACACCATCCCACTCTACACCCCACCCACATCATCCTTAAACCCTACACCCTCACCCACACCATCCCTAACTCTACACCCCCACCCACATCATCCTTAAACCCTACACCCTCACCCACATCATCCCTAACTGTGAGTAAATTTAGAATGAAGTTTACAGTACAGCTTTGGGTGAATAGTAGAGGATTGATTTGACTTGGCGTAAAGTTTAGAGTAAAGTTGAGAGTAAAGTTTGGAGTTAAGGCTGGTGTAAAGGTCAAAGTAACGTTTGAGTGAAGTTAAATTACTCTTTTTTTCCAGCTGTGTTGAAGACATTGAAAAAGTGGGAGTAATATATCAAAGGTGAGGTGTTACTCATGAATACAGAAAACTCCTTTCACAGGGCAGCACAAATCCCATTTTGCTGTCAGCTTCCAGGAGAAAAGGCATTTTAAACTCCATTCTCTGTCTGTTGGCGAGTTACATATTTGTCAGGACATGATATCAAAATGTAGGCAGAGGAATCTCTCTTCATTTTACCCACAATGCTGATAGGGAAGTATTAAACAGCACAAGTGCTGCTGTCACTTATGAATAACAATAATATACATATATATATTTTAGTGCCAGTAATTGTAATGGTTAATTTGTCATGATGATTGGAGAATTAACCAATCATTCTGTTTTATGTGGAGACCACAACCTTTTTGATTGGTCGAAACAAGCCGTAAATGACTGACAGGTCATCAGGGCTATGCCCATTTAGGGGATCATGAAGCCTCACTCTCCCATCACAAGGGGTTGATTTTGACTTAACTTTTGCCTTCATCGCCACGGCAACAAGCCCTGTCCACTGTGACCACTTGCCGCATGGTTACCACAGTACTTTCTGCATACACATTTCAAATATCCGCACACACACACACAAAGAAAAGCTAAAAAATGATTATGATTAAAAGGATTATCTCCTGTGCTGCGGACGGTTTCATTTTCTTTATCACTTGTCCCCTGAGGGGAAATCAAAAAACAGAGAATTTAAAAAGGAGAACTGCTGAACACTGTCTGTCTGCAGATTAAATCAGACTGTAATACTTCACTCTGTCTCTGAAACACATAATCGAGTCTGCGTATAATACGCTTAATATGATGCTTAACCTGACGGAAACCCGAGTAAAGTTGTTTGGCAATGCATCAAACTTAATTAGCAAACTGCTTCAGCATTTGACCAAGTCCATTTTTAAAAAGTTTTAATTTTTCTAATAAGAGGGGAGCATGAATATTACAATGACATATAGCTGTAGCTACAGATAATACTACTACTACTACTACTACTACTACTACTAATAATAATACATTTGGTTTTTATCATCATAAAATCAATTACTGAAATGTGAAAATTTATTTATAAACGGTATGAAAACAATATAAATAAGAACCATCTGGAAATGAATAAAATGGGGGCACATACCTGCTTGCTGGCAGCTGTTCAGCCTGCTCCCTAACCCCCACATTTTCCCTCTCCTCTCCCTAGACTCCCCATAACATCCCCTACGGACCCCACCCCATGGCCCCACCCTTTAAAACGGCAGCCCTCGCGCGGCGCGACAGAGGGCATCGCCCGCCGGTGTCTGGCTGGCTGGCGGAGAGAGCGCACTAATGACAGAGCAGCTGATAATCTCGTGCATCTGCATCGGAACACAGGCTTTCAGCGCTATTGGCCATTCGCCGAGAGCGAGATAACGAGCAGCGTCATTTCGATCCAGGATTTTTTTGGGCAGCGCTGGTCCACCACTTCAGCAGGCAGCACCTGTGTGAACACGTCATTCTGGGGTCTACCTGTGCCACAGGTTTTCACCTGTGGGGTCCACCTGTGTCACATATGACGTGGTAGAAAAGCAGAATACTCTGGTCATTTTAACTGCTGAATAACATGCACAGGTTCACTGTGGAGCGAACAGCACTCTTCTCTTTAATAATTTAAACATGGACAGCGACCCACCCTTTGCAGAGTTCTTCTACTATTTCTTCCTTGGGGCCAGAGTCTTAAAAAAAAGCTGCATACGCTGCAAACGTATTCCAAAAACTATTTCCTGAAGGTAATTATGAATAAGCTTTACTGTAAAAATATATTTTCATTCTCATTCACCATCATGATGGTCAACACTCACCCCCAAACTAACCTTTGTAGGAGTATTTAATGTGTAAATAGTAAATGGCATATTAATGCTTTACAGAAAACTCCGCATGTACTTGTTTTGTTGTGAGAGATAAAATATTAAAGTCCTTTGGCATTCTGCCTTCCAGCAGTCACATGATTTCACTCTCCCGGCAAACTTTCCCCAACTCCGAATCGGTACGGGTTCATTAGAGAGGAATCTTCCGGCAAGAGGCCGTAAATTCTATCAGGGTGTTTTCAACGTATAGAGAGAGAGAATCAATTCCAGTTCCACTTTGAAGTGTACCCTGGCAGGGGGGGGGGCGGGGGGGGTAGATAAGAACGCAGCTGTTATTGGATTCACACTGCAGAGCCCCGGCCCTCCGATGGACCCCGATCTCTGTCGGTTCCTGGAGCAGTGGAGAAAACCCTACATATTTCTGCATGCATAGAGCCCCTGAGGGCCTCAGCATTATACGCGGTACAATGTTGTGGTATTGATCCGGCGCTGCGGGTCAGAGACGGATATGGTAAGTGGACCACATGACCTCGTTGACCTCCGAACGTCGCCACGCGCTCAAACGAACGGATTTGAGAGCCCAACAGGCGACCTCTCACAGGCAGAGTTCGATCGTCACTGAACATATTCAGGCAGCGCAAATCACGCGCTGTTCTGAAAGCAAGGTGGGAATATTCACGCTTTAGTGCATGGATAGATGGATGTATAAATGGATCAATAGACAGATATACTTTATTGAGCCCTCTGGGGTAATAGAGTTGACCCCATTGAACCCACCCTAGCTACTTAGGATTAGTGGGCAGCCACAGTGCAGCGCCCGGGGACCAACTCCAGTTCAGAGGCCAGTGCCTTGGTCAAGGGTGCCCCTAACCTGACATGCATATTTTTCGGTGTGGGAGGAAACCCACACAAACACAGGGAGAAGATGCAAACCGGCCGGCTGGGATTTGAACCCGCAGCCTCCTTCTTGCCGCAGTGCCAACCACTGCACCTCCGTGCCGCCCCGACCGCAAGAAATTGGGGAATGGGCCGCACTCCCACAAACCAATTATCGGACAGACGGAGTAGCATTTCATCTAGTCAGCCTTCCTCAGAGCGCTGGTTCATTTTCCAAACCTCAAGTTCAATATTGCACACAGCCCCTTTGAAATGAACACATAAATATGCATTTGCTCATTCTGATAACGCGATAGTCCGTTACAAATCTTTCCTCATCTGCAGTCACAATATTATTGCAATGCTTGAGGGACATAATTAGCATTGCAGGAGCCGCACACAGCTACACTTGAGTTTCGCTTCCAGCTACTAATTAACACACGCACACACACACATACACACACACACATACAGTACACATGCACACACACACAGACACACACGCACGCACAGGCATGCACAAACACACGGACAGAGGCACGCACACATGCATGCACACACACACACACAGACACACACACATACCCACACATACACACACACACATACAGTACACATGCACACACACACAGACACACACGCACGCACGGGCACACATGCATGCACACACACACACATGCACACACACATACAGTACACATGCTCACACACACATACAGTACACATGCACGCACACACACACACACGCACACACACATACAGTACACATGCACACACACACATACCCACACATAAACACACACACATACAGTACACATGCACACACACACACACACGGCACGCACAGGCACACACAAATGCATGCACACACATACAGTACACATGCGTGCACACGCGCACACACACACACGTGGAGTGACTGAGGTTGTGTGGGAGTACATTAATCTGCATTTCTCCGTTTCTATGATGGAACGCACAGAATGGTTCAGCACTGTTCCAGTTCTACAGGCAGTTATCTGTCACAGTTAGATCACACAGCGAATGTGTAAGCACTGCATACAGACAGGTGCACGCTAGGTTAAACCAAAACAAAGCTTACCTGAAGTACAGGAAACTAAAAGAAAGCCACTATCAGACGTTACCCTAAATGTTCCAGGACAGAGCATTTCCATGAAATATGCCCTACTTTCCGATCACTAAAAATACTTCCTCAGTTGAAACTTGGAACTGTGCTAAAGCAGCCCACAATCACTTTCAGCAATTAGACTAATTATACCCTGCATAAGAGCCTTCTTCTGTTTGTTCAGCACTATGACACATTTCAATTTGGAAATCAAGGATGTGAAAGGGGTGACCGTTAAGCGTTCACCGATGCCTCAGTTCCTGCTGAAACAACGGCTACATTCTTAATGGCATTTGATTACACTTCACGCTTTTAACAAATTCGGAAAAAAAAAAAATATATGAGTTTCTAATTAAAATGTGATTTTATGAAATCAACTCACATCAGACCTCACCACCCCCGAAAATTTTGAGAGCCCCTGTTAGTCAGGGCCCTTGGAATTATCCAACTCCCCCCCCCCCCTTTTACAGTGCCATTGGGTACAGCATATTTAGTCATTTTCTGCAGTTCACCCAAAGAGAGAACACTGTTCATTTACTTGAAACTGATAATTGTACTGCACAGGCTCGTAGATCAGAGTATGCTATTAATTCATGTACCGATCAGATGATCGAACGTGTGTTTGAGAGGCCACCTGCGCAAAGACAGTCACGCCCGGGTGAGCGTAAACACATCTGCGTCATCGTGTCTCATCCGTTCGCCTGGAAAGGAGGAATAACTGTGGGACGGGGGAACTGCGCTCGGTCTCGTATGCGCCCAAAACAATGTGCTGCGCTTGGCAGAGCTTCTGTCCCTCATCCGGTAGATTTTATTCTGCTCCAGGAAATGAATTATTGATTTTTGATTTTTTTTGTGGTGAACCACCCCCCCCCACCCCCCACCCCCCACCACCGCCTACTCTCTACTCCATCCAAGTCCAAAATTCACCCTTATCCATCTCTGAAATAACTCATTGTTTGTGTTGGGGCTCAAGCTGATACTATAATCTTAACACATATTCACTTTGGCTCTCTGATACCTGTGGAATAACTCAGGCTGTCAGTTTTGTAATGTGTTTGTTTTTTTTGGGGGAAATACACACACTTTATTACAAACATTACACTTGAAATGTCCGGATGTAATATCTATAGAATTTTGGAAGCAATAACATCTTAAATAAGCTTCTAAAAACTTCCGTGAGTGTCCTGCTATAACCTGTAGCTTTAATATGTTACAAGTAAGAGCAGGACACAATAAGCCCTGGTCCTTAAACAGACACATACCCATGCCCACGGGGTGATTTAACTAAACAGTAATTACATTTTTTTACCACCCCATCCCATACTAGAACATAAAAACATAAGAATACATACTGAGGAGAACAGGCCATTCTGCCCATCTAGAACACAAGAACATGCAGTATGTTCAGTATGAACATGGGTTCTGGCCCACTGGCATTCATTCATTCATTCATTCATTCATTCAACCTTTAAATGTCAGAAATGAATTGAGGGAGAGAACCTCATTCACTATCCTTGCACTGTTCAGGAGGCGGAGCTTCTTGTGATGGCCCCGCCCCTTATGGGGGTGGGGGGTTGGGGGTTGGGGGTGGGAGTAGGGGGTGTGGGTGGTGGTTGGAGGTGGAGGGTTTGGAGTGAGGGTGTTGGGGGGGGTTGCTATGGACAAGGCATGATTAATTGATGCATTGAAGCTCATTAAGGAGATTAGGCGGGAGTGACTAGAACATTATCGATTGCTGTCCCTTAAATAACCTCAGTGTGAGTATGTGTGTGTGTGTGTGTGTGAGAGAGAGAGAGAGAGAGAGGGAGAGACCTCTCATGTGTATGTATGCATGAGTGTTAGCATGCTGAGATTTGAGTGCATTTGTGTGCGTGTGTGTGTGTAGTAGTGGGTGTGTGTGTGTGTGTGTATTTGTGTGTGTGTGTAGTAGTGGGTGTGTGTGTGTGGTGTATGATTGCTGTTTGAGTAGGTATGTAATGACTGTTCTGGATATGTATGTATGGTAGGTAGGGTACTGATAATGACTGTACTCTGAGATAAGATACAGGGCTATATTTAGGAGGTAGGGTACCAATAATGACTGTAGAGGTAACAGGGCTATATTTAGGAGGTAATGATTATGACTGTACTGTTACAGAGCTTTATGTACTGTAGGTGGTACGGTACATTACACAACTGTGTACTGCGTGGATATTTTATTTTGTATCATGTTGGAACGAAAACATTCTCAGCCATAACACCGTTTTATTATTTCACAGTTCTGTTGTCTCCATCTGATTTTCTGCACTACAACATGGCCTGCCGAGCCTGCCATCAGCTTTAACTGTCAGGATTTGTCATTATGGATACGACATGAATTATGGGGTAGTCACACAAGCTCTGCGTAGGCAACGCAGCGCTTCAACTGCGCACTTCAAGCAAAGTGTTTGTCGCTGAGAGAGACGCCGACAAGTTTGTTCTCAAAAATTCAACGTGACTGTCACCTTTTTGTGCTACACACTTTCAAAACATCCTCATTCCTGCCTCTCAAATCTCTATATTTGATCAAACGCTTTTTATGTTACCAAAAAAAAAAAAAACATTTTACCGCAGAGTTTCCATCCTAAACTTTAGCACCCTTCAAAATATTATGTAATCTCCTTACAAACATAAGTCTCCTGCCTCAAGTTCTGACTTCTGAAACATCACAAAAAATAAAATAAAATAAATCTTTCACTTGTGTATCTCCAGTAAAATGCCAAAGCACCCCCCCCCCCCCCATCCCCCTCCTCATCCCCCTGCCCCCCTCCCGCCCTACTCCCATTTCAAAAGAGTGGAATTTTTTATCACACCTTGCGAGTCTGCTTACTTTCCCCATCTAATGAAAAGTAAATCCTTTTAAAACCCTCTCATGGCTGAAGGCTATCGCTCCCAATTTCCCCTCCGTTCCTTATCTCCCCGCTTACACCTCGTCTCTTAAAATATCGAGCCGGGCGCCGTCGCGCGGCCCGCATTAACTCCGCGCGTTAAAAAAAACGGCGCCTTGTCTTTTCTGACAGGCATCGCCGTGCCGCTCCTAATGGATTCGGCACCGGAAGGGGAACCGCGCGAGTCGCTTATCAGCGAAACCGCCCCTCCACTGCCATGCAAAGTGCTGGAAACAGGGGAGCCATTGCAGCTCTGCGCGGCTCAACGGCACTTTGCACACCTGCCAACACACACTTTTAAACACTCTTTTTTTTCCCCCCAAAAGCAGGAGGGCCCTGAACGTGGAAAGCTCTTGACGAACGTCGGCGTGTAAGATGGCCGGGGGGGCCCCTGCTCACGTGCACCCGCGCCCTGCGCTGCGTTTGGGATTCCGTGGTTCCTGAACCCGTACCTCATACCGCGCGGTGACCATGACCCTGACGCCCATCAGCCCCCCTGACAGATTTAATGAGAGTAAGAGTCCTGAAGCCCGGACGCCCTGTTAAAAAACAACCCGCCAAAGAGGCGGCTCCAGTTTACCCCGCCAACCGAAATTAAACATGGCAGCCAAGTCCACGTGCTGCCCCTCTTTCACAAGCACCCAACACTGGATTCTGATTGGATGCAGGGCAGGCGTCTCGCTCGTCGACCCACAGACAGGAAATAACACACGCGTTAATGGCGGTGTGCGTTCGCGGGTTTTCGCAGGTGAAGGTAACCGAAGGTAACCATCCCCAGGGAGCCCAGAGTCGCCGTGTTCCAAACGCGTCTCCAGGAGCTTCGCCAGACTGCAGTTAGAGGGTAATTATTTTAATCATAAGCACACAAAAAAAAAACATGATTTTTTTCTTCTTCCCCTCATGAGCTCCTGTGGAGCTTTTGCAAAGTGCGTTTATAAAGGCGCCGCAGTCTTTACCTCTCCTCCCGGCGGTGTTGTTGGGCGAACGTGATTGGAGGGGGGGTGGGGGGGGCTGTTTGATGGGGAGGGGGGGCTGGGCGGGGGTGTGAAAGTTGAAATGGCAGCCCCTTGATTGCGAGGCCAGAGTGCCGCGGGCGTCGGCATGGTTACGGTAACGCGGGGGCCTGCAATCAGAGGCAATAACAAATCAACCCCCCCCCCCCCCCCGTACCCACGCCCCCACCCACTCGAGCCAAACGCCATCAGTACCGCACGAAAGAGGGGGGCGAGTGACATGGTACGATGGCGCCATTTTGCCAGCCCCGCCGGGAGACTCTGGCTCACCTGCCGAACCCGCAGGCCTCGCGCCGCGGCAAAGCCAGGAGCCCGGGCGACGGTTTGTTTTCGCGGACAATGTCAGGACGCCAAGCGCGCTTCTTTCTAATGCGCGCGAGCGAGCGTGCGAGCGAGCGAGGGAGGGAGGGAGGGAGGGAGCGAGGGAGAGAGGGCGTGTGAGCGAGTGAGTGAGGGAAGGAGGGAGGGAGGGCGTGCGAGGGAGGGAGCGAGGGAGGGAGGGAGAGCGAGGGAGGGAGGGAGGGAGGGAGGGTTTCTCTTTTAAAAACAGCCGTGGCGTCTTCATGTTGCTTTTCCTCTCGCCGTTTGGCGGTGGAAGCTGGAGTGGGGCATTCTGGGAGCGTGGGTCTGATAGCGGGACGGCGGGGCGCGCGTCCGCCAGGCTTATCGGGCGCGGCCAGCAGCGCTCCTCCCGCTTCAAACGCAGGTGGACCGCGGCCGCCGCTGCTGTTACCATGGCGTCAGAGCCACCGCACCGCGGAGGGAAGGATGGAGCATCGGGGCGTACTGCCTTCGTGTACGGGGGGGCAGAGAGAGAGAGAGTAGGGGGAGAGAGAGAGAGGGAGAGATGAGGGAGACCCTGCTGTTGCACTGTCCCCACGCTGGTCAAAGTGTCAGTGAGCGTGGCTCCTGTTTGTCTTTTTTTTCGGTGCTCGAGCAAAAAAAACAAAAACAAAAACAGAACATGGGGAGTGCTTCTGCACGGCCTGCCTGTCGGGCTGGGGGGACTCAGATAAGCAGCTTCATCGACATGCCGGTCACCCGCCTCCCCCCCCCCCACCCCCCAGTGACCATCACACTGCATTGATCTCCGAATCACCGGAAACACCCCCTACTACCGCCCCCCCCCTTAATAAACACTGGGGATCACAGCCGTGCCCCGGCCCCCGGCCCCCGCCACGCGTATTAGTAAATCTTTTCATTCCGTGAATTAAACCGGCGCGCAGCTATGTTAATGCCGCACAAACTCAATATCCTCATTAAATCAACTCCTGATCACACAGGGTTTCTGATATATGGAGTGGGTGGATTTAGCCGGCTTAGAAATGTTAATTCTCCCCCAAGTCTCAGGATTAAGCTTTCAAAGACTCCAGTAATTCAATATCACACTCATTTTCGCCTTACATCTCTTTACTTTTTCAGCGGTTGATATATATATATATATATATATATATACACACACATTACATGGCCAATAGTATATGGACACCCCTTCTAATTAGTTGGTTTGGCTACTTCAGCCAAACCCATTGCTAAAAGGTGCATAAAAGCAAGCATGCAGCCATGCAATCTCCACTGATAGCCACTGGCAACGGAGTGAGTCGTACTGAAGAGCTCAGTGAATTTCAGCATGGCACTGTCGTAGGATGTCACCATTCCAACAGGTCAGTTTGTGAAATTTCAGCCCTGCCAGGGCTGCCCAGGGCAACTGCAAGCGCTGTTATTGTGCAGTTCACTGTCTGGCAGTTTGATTGACGATTCTGGGTTTGGTGAAGCAGGAGACCGCTACCTGCCCGAATGCATAGTGCTAAAAGTATGGTGGAGGAGGACTACTGGTCTGGGGCTGGCTTGGGCTCCTTTGTTCCAGTGAAGGGAAATCTTAATGCTACTGAGCACAATGACATCCTAAAGAATTGTGTGCTTCCAACTTTGTGGCAGCAGTCTTTGGGAAGGCCCTTTCCTGTTTCAGCATGACAATGCCCCCGGGTACACAGCGAGGTCCATACAGAAATGGTTTTGTTGAAAAAGGTGTGGAAGAACTTGACTGACCTGGACACAGAGCCCTGACCTCTACCCCGTCCAACACCTCTGGGATCAATTGGAATGCCGACTGCGAGCCAGGCCTTATCGCCCAATCAATGCCCGACCTCACTAATTCTCTTCTGGCTGAATGGAAGCACATCCTCGCAGCCACGTTCCAAAATCCAATGGAAAGCCTTCCTAAAATAGTGGAGACTGTTACAGCAACAAAGGTTCCATGTCAATGCCCATGGTTTTGGAATGAGATGTTCAACAAGCACATATGGGTGTGATGTTCGGGTGTCCACATACTTTTGGCCATGCGCTACAGGTATTTATATGCATAATAAATTGAAAATGTATGTGGATGGGGGAAACATTTTAATATTTAACTCAGAAGGAAAGCCAGAAGATTTTTTTTTAAATCCAACTGTATTTTCATTCAGTCCTGTTCATGCAAATGAACTGATTCTTGTGCTTGAACTGAAGGTTATATAAACCCATTTTAGAGTTATTCTTTTCCATTTTATTGCAGTGACAGTTGGTGCAATATGTGTAATTATCTTTCAAAATACACCTCTACATGCAATTAGCAATAATAACAATGACAGATTTGTTAAGCCACAGGCCTTATTATAAGTAGAACATTCTTAGTAGCAGGTCTCCTTATTAGTAGCTTGAAAGAAGCAAAAATCATGCAGTTTAAGAGAAAGACATTGCTTTACATTACAGGCATTTAGCAGATGCTCTTATCCAGAGCGACTTACACAACTTTTTACACAGCAATTACACTGCATCCATTTATACAGCTGGATATATACTGAAGCAATGCAGGTTAAGCACCTTGCTCAAGGGTGCAACGGCTACAGCCTACCCGGGAATCGAACCCGTGACCTTCAGGTTGCAAGACCAGTTCCCTAGCCGTTGCACAACACCGCCGCCCACAGAGCCATCTAAATAAACGGGTGAATTATGCATCTGGCGATCACTCTCCGTCTTCTTAATTATTGAAACATTTCAGTGTGAAATTAGATAACGAGGGAGGAGAGCGACGGCTAAGCACCGGCGTGTGAGAATCCCCGGCGGAACGTCGGTGAAAACATCACCCCGGGTCTCCTGGACCGGTGATCAATCACCGGTGTCTGACAGGGGGGGCCCCCGCTCCTGTTCCGGGGCGCTGTAAGACACTCTTCCTCGGTCCGGATCTCCGCTGTCCGACAAGCCGTATCGGAGCTGCGGCGATGTTCCCTCGCCGCGGCGACGGGGGGAAGAAGCGCCCCTATCCGACGTGCGATCGCCGCGTCGCGGGGACGCCGGGCGGCCGTGATTAATGGACGTCGCCGCGGTAACAGGCGGGCGGAGCGCGGTTTTCGAGCTACCCGCCGTTTTTTTTTTTCCTGCGACGAAGGACAGCGAGCTGTCAGGGAGGAGAGAGTGTGGGAACGGGAACGTTAAGTGTGATGGGTTGTGCTACTTTTCCACGCGAGGGCACTTTTGGGTTAAAGACAAAAACATATAAACAAACTGACGACGGCACGTCATGTAAACCTTCGAGGTTTTATTCATTTTTGAGCATTGTTATTTAACAGTGTTGTGGGAATTCTGGTTTTATGCCAACGGCAGTTTATGAACACCTGGAACATATTCAAAAGCATCAAAACTTTAGCGTAACAGTTAAAACAGCAAACCATTCACAGAGAATTTCCTGTCCAATAGATGGACCATTGAAAATGTAAAAAAAAAAAAACGTTTTTGGAACTGAATAAGACCCCAGGATTTACATTACATTGCCTAAGGACATCATATGCAAACAAACAAACAAACAAGCACGACATATTTAGATTATTAACAACCACCACCCCCCAGCCTACCTTTGCAGGAGACTAATATACAACATATGCCAGAACACAACCCCCTCGAAAAGCCTTGCATTTAAATTTCCCTTCTAAAGGTCAAATATAGATTAAGATTAGTATATTTAAACTGAACACGGAAATTTAGGAGGTTTAATTTAACTTTTTTTTTTTTAACCGGCATATTTCGGTGACCTTCTCCCAGATTCCAGTCAAACGATTAACATGAAAGCACTTCAGGCGGGAGGCAGAGCCTGATTTGAATCTGAAGTCGAGTTCCCAACCGTTTAAATCGGGCTTTGAGTCTCCCGTCGAATCTGACGCCGCCTTGAACAGGCGCAGAGTTAATTTGGAGCGGTTTTTATCCCTCCTAATTTGACTAACAGAAATTACCCAATGGCAGGAGTTTATCAGTCACCTTAGCCGGCGAATCAGAACCCCTCCCTCAGATTTTAATTAAAAGCCTGACTGACAACTCAGCCTATTTTTTAAAATTTATTTATTTATTTTGTCCTGCAGCTGGTTTCAAATTAAAATAAAGATAAGAAATTATATTTAGGAAGCTTTATCAACCCCCATCGACTTCCTGCTGGCTAATTTCTCTTTTCTGTTTTTGTAGATGAAGGGAAAATGTTTCACTAAAGCAAGCAAGGATATTGTCTCACCACATGCTTTGGGAGATATCGGTGGTTTGCACTGCTGCCTTGCAAGGAGGAGGTTCCCGGGTTCAAGTCCCAGCTGGCCCAAATCCTCTCCGCATGGAGCTAGCATGTTCTCTCCTTGTTTGAGTGAGTTTCCTCCAGGCACTCTGGTTTCCTCCCCCACAAAAAGACATGCATTTCAGGGTTAGATACATGCCTGCTATTGCCCTTGGACCAAGGCACTGGCCTCAGAGCTGGAGTTGGTCCCTGGGTGCTGCACTGTGGCTGCCCACTGCTCCTAAGTAACAAGGATGGGTCAAATGCTGAGGACAAATTACCCCATGGGGCAGGGGGGCTGGGGGGGGCTCAATAAAGTCCATCCATCCATTATCTATAACTACTTGTCCTGGTGAGGGTCGCGGGGGGTGCTGGAGCCTATCCCAGCATGCATTGGGCGAGAGGCAGGAATACACCCTGGAAAACTTGCCAATCTATCACATGGCACACACCGTTCACTCACACACGCTCATAACTATGGGCAATCAAGAGTCTCCAATTAGCCTAACCTGCAAGTCATCTTTGGACTGTGGGAGGAAAGCGGAGTACCCGTGGGAAACCCACACGGACACAGGGGCCAGTGAAGTAAAACCGGAGACAGCTGGACCTCTCGATTGAGCGCAAGGACAAAACGTGAGGCTACCAGCCAGCGAATCTGACGAAAACAACCTGAAGGAAGCATCCGGAACCACATCTACGCTGCGACACAAGAGAATAACTGAACTGCGTTTTTTTATTTTTTATTTTGCTCGTTTATTTCAACCCAACAGTGGCACGGCTCGGCATAGCGACACAGCGACTCATTCTGGCCATGTGTGCCTGGCTGTTATTTTATTTTTATGTTTTTTATGTTTCAAACGTTTTTCTAATCGTGTCATCGAGGCTGAAAGCTACAAGCGGCGGGCTCCCGCCACACAAAGCGACGGCGTCCGACGGCGTCCGACAGCGTGCCGCGCGATCTCTCGGCGCCAGTCGGATCCGATACCGAGCCGGCGGCCGAGGCCGATGGCGCAGACCCTCCGATCCCGCAGACAGCCCGCGTTAAAGCCGCCGTGCCTCCAAAGCGGCCTCTTCTTTCTTCTTCTTTGGCAGTTTATTTTCCGAATCACAGTTTGGTGGCACTTTATCTGTTTTCCTTTTCTTTTTTTTTTTTTTGCCTGACAGGGGAAAAAAGCGGAGGGATGAAATTCTTCACCGAGCGTTCAGAGGCTCAGACGGAGAGAGCCGGCTTCACACGGCGCCTCTCTTCTGCCGGGCATTAAAGAGCAGGCTGCAGCTTTTATGTGTCAAATCCAAAATAAATACATACGTAAATAAATAAAGAACATTTCCAAGCCATTTAAAAAAAAAAAAAGTGACAAAATGCACATTCAGAATCATAGCACTTTAATGATACTACAAAAAGGTAAATAAATCTCCCTTATTTCAGAACGCATGTTGCAACAAACGAGAACATGGAACATGCTGCCTGTCAACACGTACGTTCCCGTAGCGACGGGCCCAGGCTTTGCGCACAACAGCGGCTGCATCTTTGAGTCAGCACGTTAGCACGTTAGCCTCCCCCCTTCATCTGCGGCGATGACCTTGCGGAGAGAACGGAAAACAGCAGCCCGCCTGCAGACGGAGGCTGGATCTGCGGACACTGCCCTGTTTTCATCTCTCTCCCTCCCTCCCTCCCTCCCTCCCTCCCTCCCTCCCTCCCTCTCTCTTTCTCGCTCCCTCTCTCTTTCTCGCTCCCTCTCTCTCTCAGCCGGGAGGGCTGCGCTACAAATGGTGGGATGTGGAGGACGGGTCAACGCCTTCCCTACAGATGGCATTGCCGGGCTGTCTATCTTCTCCCACCACATTATCTCAGAGAGAGAGAGAGAGAGAGCATTTGAATTTGAGAGAGAGAGATTCTTAGAGATAGAGACAGATAGAGAGATAAGAAGATGTAGAGAGACGGAGAAATAACGAGAGATAGAGAAAGAGGTAGAGGAGAAAGAGACAGAGAAAGATAGATGGAAAGAAAGTGTGATAGAGATAGTGAGAGATAGAGAGAGGGAGAAAGAGATACAGAGAGAGAGGTAGAGTGATAAATAGTGTGAAAGAGAGAAAGATAAAGTAAGAGAGGGAGCATGTTTAGGCTGGCTGCACAAAGCTATCGTCCTTTGCTACAAACAGTGCAGTGCATCGATCTCCACTGCCCCAGTGTTTCTACACAGATATCTCTGTTTCACATCCATGATTTCACTGTTCCAGTTCATTTCAGGGATTCCCTATTTCTGTTTCCCTTAATGGCGATGGCTGAAAAATATTTTCATTTAATGTCAAATAAAAAATTATCTAAAACTAATGTATATGGGGACAGGACAAATCAATCTTTCATTTGATCAATGTGTTGATAAATTAACGTTCACATAAATTAATGTTACAAAAACATATGCGCTATGTTGTTAAAAAAGTGTTCATGTCTAACAGCTCATCATTTCAATGATAGCAAGAATCAATGATGACTGTTATAATTATTCTTCATAATAATCATTGGCATCATCATTATCATCATCATCATCATCCATCAATTGACTGTTCAATACTAGTGGAAACTATCCATAGAACGATACACTTACACACGTGATTATTCATTTACAAAGTTAAAAAAAAAAAACAAAGACAGAAAATGAGACTCAAAGCAATGGTGTTTGCGAGGGATTTCTGCACAGCACTGGTCAGGCACGTCCTTGACGAGTTTTAATACCGTCTCCTCGCCGAACCTGTCTCTGCTCTCTGTCCTCCCCCTCCCCCCCACCCCCCCTTCAGCCCCCCCCCCAAGCCTTTTCTAATATCCATTACTTCCACTAGACGGGTCAATGCAATCGCAGAGGGTCTGCCGGAGACCAGCGAGGTGAAGATAAGCTCGGCTTCCTCTCGCACACTCTAATAAGTTAACAAATCCCCGGCTGACCCGCGGACCCCGTCGCCAGAACACTCACCCCCCCTCTAATTACTCAACACCGGCATTACTGCACACCTGCTGTTGTGGAAAGGTGAGGGGGAGGGGGGCATCGGCAAGGTTATATGTACATCTGGGCTTTTTCTGGGGAGGGAGAAAGGGAGAAAGAAAAGAACAGAGAGAGAGAGTGGGAGGGAGTGTGAGAGAGAGAAAGGGAGACAAGAGTGCAAGAGCGAGAGAGAGTGAAAGGGGAAGGTGTGCGAGGGATAGAGGGATGTAGACGGAGAGAAAGAAAGCGGACTGAAGGGAAACTGGGGCACGGCAAACGAGAGAGGGGGGAACTGAGAGAGAGAAGAGAAGGGGAAGAAAGAGAGAAAAGAGGGGGTGAGGGCAAGAGGGGGAGGGAGGAGAAAGAAGAGGGGGAAGAGAGGTGGAAAGGGCAGGAAGAAAAAGGGAGAGAAAGGGAGAGGGAACAGACAGAACGCAGAGGCTTATCTATAAACATGCTGTACGAAGAGTGGGCTTGGAGAAATGGAGTGCTGTCGGGTGTGTGTGTGTGTGTGTGTGTGCGTGTGCGTGTGTGTGTGTGTGTGTGTGTGTGTGCGTGTGCGTGTGTGTGTGCATGTGTACAGTATGTGTGTTTGCACGTGTGTGTGTGTGTGTGTACCATATGTGTGTGTGTATACAGTATGTGTGTGTACGTGTGTGTGTACGTGTTTGTGTGTGTGTGTGTGTGTGTGTGTGTACAGTATGTGTGTGTACGTGTTTGTGTGTGTGTGTGTATATGTGTGCGTGTTTGTGTGTGTGCGTGTGTGCGTGTGGTTGTGTGTGTGTGGTGTGTGTGTTTGTGAGTGTGTGTGTGTGTGTTTTTGAGAGTGTGCGTGTGTGTGAGTGTGTGTGTGTGTGTGTGCGTGCAGAAGACATGTTGTTTGCTCGATGCGCCCGTGTGATTGCAGGTCCTTCAGCTAGGCACATATGTGGAGCTGACTTTCATTATTCCGTATCTCATTCCCCCTCTTCCATCCCTCCATCTCAGCCTCTGTCTCTTTCCTCCTCTTATCTCTCATTCCCTCTCTCTCTCTATCCCAGTGCAATTATGGTGCTCGTCTTACAGCATCAGCCCAAGGCTCTCTCTCCCTCTGTCTCCCTCTCCCTTTCTCTCTCTCTCCCTCTGTCCCCCCACTCTCTCTCCCTCCCTCTCTCTCGTCCTCCTCCACCTCCCAGTCCATTCGCATGTCAATCATGCTTTGTCCCCATTCAGTGGCCGTGGTGTTAATGATTCAGTTTTAATCCCTACACCCCCCCCCCCCGCCCCGCCCACCCTCCCCAGGCTGATAAGCACAGGACCCAGATGGAGTTTTTTTTGGGGAGGGGGCCTGCGGTGTTCATTGTTTACGGTATTATTTTACGCCTCGAGTAATCCCACCCCCTTGACCCGCTCTGGGCTCTGATATCCCCCCCCACCCACCCCCACCCCCCACCCCGCCTAAAAGTGGGGAGACATGATATTACAGCCACACAATGAGAGATAAAACTCGAGCCCTAATTAATTCCCTCACCCCCCCCCCCCCCCCTTTTTTTTTTTTTTTTTACAAGAGTTTAAGGGATATCTAAATGCCCATGCCAGTCAAACACCCGTAAGAACATTCTCAGCACAATGGGAGCAGTCAGTGCTGGCTCTGTGCAGACTGGCCCTCACACAGGCTCAGCACAATGGGAGCAGTCAGTGCTGGCTCTGTGCAGACTGGCCCTCACACAGGCTCGGCACAATGGGAGCAGTCAGTGCTGGCTCTGTGCAGACTGGCCCTCACACAGGCTCAGCACAATGGGAGCAGTCAGTGCTGGCTCTGTGCAGACTGGCCCTCACACAGGCTCAGCACAATGGGAGCAGTCAGTGCTGGCTCTGTGCAGACTGGCCCTCACACAGGCTCAGCACAATGGGAGCAGTCAGTGCTGGCTCTGTGCAGGCTGGCCCTCACACAGAGACAGCGTAAAGCAGAAACGCGATTTCAATATGCACAAAAAAAAAAAAGAAGAAAAAAAAGAAAACAGCTGAACGTGTCTTCTCACATGGGTATCGTTGGACAGTTTGGAAGGAGTTCGTGTTGCAGGTCAAAACGGGCCTTTTGTGCATTTATTTATTCTTATTCTTTCTTTTCTAATCTTCTGCACTGTGTATAGACCCTCAGAGGCAGGAGAGTTTAACAAGTCAAACCAGTCCTGGACAGCCACGGCATTTGTGTATATTTATGGTTTCCTTTCAATCAGCAGTCAATGTAGGCCTAGGAAACACGGTGCACGACTCTCGTCCAATAAAAAAACACATTTTCATTAGTGATGTGTAGGCAAGAACAAACTGGCTTTCCTCAGGACAGAGGCTTGTTTTTGTTTTTTGCTTGTCAAAAAAACATCCAATACTATGTCCTTCCCCCTTGGAGAGGACCGCAACTCCCAGGAACGCACTGCAACATCGCATTTTAAAACGCTCGCTTTATTGTTACAAACTGACGTGCTTCGACATCTTGTCTTTGTCAAAGTATATCTACCACCATTCTACTACCACTATATATACTTTGACAATGACAAGATGTCAAAACACTTCAGTTTTCAACAATAAAGTGAGCGTTTTAAGATGCAGTGCATTCTTGGGAGTTGCGGTCCTCACGACGTGGGAACTACATGGCATCAAATATATTTACTAGTAGTGATTTCTTTAAAATATAATTAATGAATGTGTCTATTATCTATGGTAAACACACCAAAAAGCCAGCAGATACAGGACTGGGGTCTGACAGGCGTCTAACTCTCCTGCTCCAAGCGAAGGCTCATTTTTAAAACTTCCGTGTCAAATGTATATTTCATAACTTTTGCGGGACGCTCAAACTGCACACGGTACATGGTACACACCGTGTAAAAGACCCACAGAGTCTGGCTCTCAAAGCCCTGAGCGTTTGAGATGCTTGTGGATAAACAGACTGCATTATTTCGAGTCCTGCCTGTCTCTCATAAACGTTGCGGAAGTCAGAGCCGCTCTTCTCTCCCGGGCAGATAATCGCGCGGCTGCACTCGCGGTCCAGGAGTGGATGCCGAATTTAACGGAATTATGCTCGAGCGCACTTCAGATGCGGAGTGGTGGCTCCGATTGTTGCGCCCCCCCCCCTCCCCTCCCCTCCCCGAAACAAAGTACAAACTCTCCAGTCAACATGTTACCTCAGAACTGAACTGTGATGAGGCATGGACTGCTGACGGTCAGGTCAGTAATGCACGGGTGGATCGGAACAACGCGGTAAGACAAGGACAAGCGACGCGTCCGTTAGCCACCGTGTGGCCCGGGGACGCTTGTGGCCCCAAACGACAGCATTGAGTGTTCATGCCAAACGACCCTTATGTGCTGTCAATGCAGTTGAGTTGGGTTAGGATTGATAATAGCAATTAAATAAACTGAAGCTTTGTTTCATTTTCAGCCATTTTAATAATGTCTGTGTGTCTTACTAAGCATTTTGGACATTTTGAAGATTTTTTTCCCTCTTGATTTAATACATTTTTTGACATTTGTTACGCTTACATACCATTGAGTATGAGAGTATGAGTGACTCCATGTTTGGGCTCCTTGTTAATAAGCACAATATTCTGGCATTTCGGCGACCAGTTGCAAGGCACAGCAGATGCAGGGTGATATAATTGCTCTGCTCTTTCTTTTTTGGCGGGGCAAGGTGAACATCGCTACCCTCGTAAAGACATCAGGGGACAGCATCAGCGTCGCAGCGTCGGGGGGTAATAGCCAGGTTCACGAACCCATAAATCTGGCTAATCTAATGATGTGGCATCACCTGCAAAGCAGGCTGATGATGTCTCCACGGTCTCCGATTTGGCGGTTCAAGGGGAGACAACACCACCCCCACCCCCCCACCCCATAACCAGCAGAGGAGATTCATAATCATAAACAAATGATTATGATTTCCCCTCTTGCAGGGACACGACAATAATGTGTGTCTCCCTGCACGCTCGTCTGGGCTTCTGTCGCCAGTTGAATCTGCTCCCCGAGAGCTGCAGACGTTTTTCTGAGGGTCAGACGTCAGATAGACCCCCCCCCCCCCACCCCCCCAACCCCCTGTAGTACAGCGGAACTAAATTAAGGGCCCTTTTGTGACGACCAAGCGCCGAAGGAAGGCGAAGACACGGTCACCGCGACAGTGGCGGACAGGCGCGGCCAACTTCAGTTCATAAACGCGCCCGCGACTGTGTGTGTGTGTGTGTGTGTGTGTGTGTGCGCGTGTGTGTGTGTGTGCGTGTGTGTGTGTGTGCGTGTCACCCGTTTTAGAAAGCTTCTATTAAATCTCCTCTCCTGAATTTCATCGATTTTGTATGGACAACAAAATTTCTGCACAATTTTTCCACCAGAATATTTGGTTCGGCTATTAGATAAGCATCGATTCGTCTTGCCCGGACTTCATGTAATCATTTGTCAATATTTCATCAAAAGAACAACACATTGTCTTGTCTCTCTGAAGAAGAAGAAGAAGAAGAAGAAAAATAGAGAAGAGAAAAAGTTTAGAAAGTGACTCAGTTTTCTCTTTCTCCACTTTAAAGGCTCATCCCAAACTTTTCCACACAGTGGCTGGGGCCACCAGAGGCCTTTACACATAACATGCGCCAGAGGAAAAAAAAAACAAAAAAGAGATGCTTTTTAACAGTGCGGCTGGAGTTTTGAGCCAGCGTTTATGTTCATAAAGAGTGATAAACGGTACTTAGCAGTACGGCGCGGCGCGGGTTTGATGCGCTGTGAGAGAGTTACGAGCCCACAGGCAGCGCTGGCCTCGGCGCTTAGCGTCCCCACGGCGGTGCGCTACCCAAACGCGTTAGCGCTAGTGCTAGCCTCGGCGCTTAGCGTCCCCACGGCGGTGCGCTACCAAAACGCGTTAGCGCTAGCGCTAGCCTCGCGCTTAGCGTCCCCGCGGCGGTGCGCTACCCAAACGCGTTAGCGCTAGTGCTACCTCGGCGCTTAGCGTCCCCACGGCGGTGCGCTCCCCAAACGCGTTAGCGCTAGTGTTAATGGTGTGCTGGCCTGCCGCCGCCACCCACGCCGCTGAACACCCCACGCAGCGATTCGCCGACGGTGCGCATCCGAGACCGCGCTTAAATTACACCCCACACCCCCCACCCCCACCCCCCCCGGCCGATACAGAGCGCGTGCTCCGATGGGACGGAGAGAAGCTGCCGAGCCACAGTTTCATTTAGGATGTGAGGATGTGGGATGTGGGGGCGGGGGGGAGGGGGTTGTGGACTGGGAGTGTCTTGGGGGGCTCTGGGGGGTTGTGGAGTGGGAGTGTGTGGTGGGGAGGCTGGGGGAGTGTGGAGTGGGAGTGTGTGGTGGGGGAGTTGTGGAGTGGGAGTGTGTGGTGGGAGGCTGGGGGAGTGTGGAGTGGGAGTGTGTGGTGGGGGAGTTGTGGAGTGGGAGTGTGTGGTGGGGAGGCTGGGGGAGTGTGGAGTGGGAGTGTGTGGTGGGGGGTTGTGGAGTGGGAGTGTGTGGTGGGGGGGCTCTGGGGGGGTGTGGAGTGGCAGTGTGTGGTGGGGGGCTCTGGGGGTGGCATAATGCCACAGCCAGCACCTGCCATCCGCAGCGGTATCGACCCCTCCGTCCCTCCCCGGTCCGGGCCTGCTTTTAACGAGCACATTGTCGCGACCATAAAAGGTCGGTGCATATGGTCGGTTGCCAGATATCCTGAAAGTCACCTTAGCAGTTTCTTTGCTGTCTGAGCATCCCGTTTTATTCTCACACCCGCCCCCCCCGCCCATCCCCCTGTCCTCTCTTCCCCCAAACCCCCTTTAAGGACACATTCAGGTCCTGCGCCCTCTCTTCTTGGCTTCTCTCTCCACTCCGCCGCCCCCCCCCCACCGCCCGCCCACCCCCCTACACACCAAAGGCCTTTTGAGACCTGCCTGAGATTTGTCCCTCTTGATGTCCCCGTGGCAACAGCGAAGGCTTTCTCAAGCCTCTACTTCAACACACAACAGAGAGTGTTTATCCCCAATCCCCCCTGGGTTATATGTGTGAGATCCTGCCCCTTAATTTCATACTTTTAACACACTTTCGATAGACAGACGCCGCCATACTCAGGCCAGACAATTATCTCCTAAAAAGTTGCGCTACAATCCGCTCTTCAGTTTGAAGCGGGTTGCTGTATCTGTGGCTGAGCCTCTTTAAAAAGTGGATGGTTTCCGTGAAGCACTGCGGAAAGCCTGGGAATCTGTCTGCTCCAGGAACGTCTGTCTGTCTGCTCCAGGAATGCCTGTCTGTCTGCTCCAGGAACGTCTGTCTGTCTGCTCCAGGAACATCTGTCTGTCTGCTCCAGGAACGTCTGTCTGTCTGCTCCAGGAACATCTGTCTGTCTGCTCCAGGAACGTCTGTCTGTCTGCTCCAGGAACATCTGTCTGTCTGCTCCAGGAACATCTGTCTGTCTGCTCCAGGAACGTCTGTCTGTCTGCTCCAGGAACGTCTGTCTGTCTGCTCCAGGAACGTCTGTCAGTCTGCTCCAGGAATGCCTGTCTGTCTGTCTGCTCCAGGAATGCCTGTCTGTCTGCTCTGAGAACATCTGTCTGTCTGTCTGCTCCAGGAATGTCTGTCTGTCTGTCTGCTCCAGGAATGCCTGTCTGTCTGCTCTGAGAACATCTGTCTGTCTGCTCCAGGAACGTCTGTCTGTCTGCTCCAGGAACATCTGTCTGTCTGCTCCAGGAACATCTGTCTGTCTGCTCCGGGAACATCTGTCTGTCTGCTCTGGGAACATCTGTCTGTCTGCTCCGGGAACATCTGTCTGTCTGCTCCGGGAACATCTGTCTGTCTGCTCCAGGAACGTCTGTCTGTCTGCTCCAGGAACATCTGTCTGTCTGCTCCAGGAACGTCTGTCTGTCTGCTCCAGGAACATCTGTCTGTCTGCTCCAGGAATGTCTGTCTGTCTGCTCCAGGAACATCTGTCTGTCTGCTCCGGGAACATCTGTCTGTCTGCTCCAGGAACGTCTGTCTGTCTGCTCCAGGAACATCTGTCTGTCTGCTCCAGGAACATCTGTCTGTCTGCTCCAGGAACATCTGTCTGTCTGCTCCAGGAACGTCTGTCTGTCTGCTCCAGGAACGTCTGTCTGTCTGCTCCAGGAACATCTGTCTGTCTGCTCCAGGAACGTCTGTCTGTCTGCTCCAGGAACATCTGTCTGTCTGCTCCAGGAACGTCTGTCTGTCTGCTCCAGGAACATCTGTCTGTCTGCTCCAGGAACGTCTGTCTGTCTGCTCCAGGAACATCTGTCTGTCTGCTCCAGGAACATCTGTCTGTCTGCTCCAGGAACGTCTGTCTGTCTGCTCCAGGAACGTCTGTCTGTCTGCTCCAGGAATGTCTGTCAGTCTGCTCCAGGAATGCCTGTCTGTCTGTCTGCTCCAGGAATGCCTGTCTGTCTGCTCTGAGAACATCTGTCTGTCTGTCTGCTCCAGGAACGTCTGTCTGTCTGTCTGCTCCAGGAATGCCTGTCTGTCTGCTCTGAGAACATCTGTCTGTCTGCTCCAGGAACGTCTGTCTGTCTGCTCCAGGAACATCTGTCTGTCTGCTCCGGGAACATCTGTCTGTCTGCTCCAGGAACGTCTGTCTGTCTGCTCCAGGAACATCTGTCTGTCTGCTCCGGGAACGTCTGTCTGTCTGCTCCAGGAACGTCTGTCTGTCTGCTCCAGGAACATCTGTCTGTCTGCTCCAGGAACATCTGTCTGTCTGCTCCAGGAACGTCTGTCTGTCTGCTCCAGGAACATCTGTCTGTCTGCTCCAGGAACGTCTGTCTGTCTGCTCCAGGAACATCTGTCTGTCTGCTCCAGGAACGTCTGTCTGTCTGCTCCAGGAACATCTGTCTGTCTGCTCCAGGAACATCTGTCTGTCTGCTCCAGGAACATCTGTCTGTCTGCTCCAGGAACATCTGTCTGTCTGCTCCAGGAACGTCTGTCTGTCTGCTCCAGGAACATCTGTCTGTCTGCTCCAGGAACATCTGTCTGTCTGTCTGCTCCAGGAACGTCTGTCTGTCTGCTCCAGGAACGTCTGTCTGTCTGCTCCAGGAACGTCTGTCTGTCTGCTCCGGGAACGTCTGTCTGTCTGCTCCGGGAACGTCTGTCTGTCTGCTCCGGGAACGTCTGTCTGTCTGCTCCGGGAACGTCTGTCTGTCTGCTCCGGGAACGTCTGTCTGTCTGTCTGCTCCAGGAACGTCTGTCTGTCTGCTCCGGGAACGTCTGTCTGTCTGCTCTGGGAACGTCTGTCTGTCTGCTCCGGGAACGTCTGTCTGTCTGCTCCAGGAACGTCTGTCTGTCTGCTCCAGGAATGCCTGTCTGTCTGCTCCGGGAACGCCTGTCTGTCTGCTCCAGGAACGTCTGTCTGTCTGTCTGCTCCAGGAACGTCTGTCTGTCTGCTCCAGGAACGTCTGTCTGTCTGTCTGCTCCAGGAACGTCTGTCTGTCTGCTCCGGGAACGTCTGTCTGTCTGCTCCAGGAACGTCTGTCTGTCTGCTCTGGGAACATCTGTCTGTCTGCTCCAGGAACGCTGGCTATCATATCCTGGGTGCTCACACAGAGCAGCCGTGATGATTTGAAAAGGTTTGTCTTAAGTTGCAGTGAATAACGATCAGATATAATCTGAAAAACTGTCAGTGTTTTTTTTTACCCTCCCTCCCTCCTCTCTTAGCTTTAAGTTCTTTTCAATTCTTATCAGTTCATTTTAAAGCTTCCCTTTCAGTCCGTCAAAGTGAGGGAAATAATTACTTTCTGTTCACTTTTCTCACATTTTTTTGGGGGGAAAAACTGGGACACTGCCTCGTTTGGCCATTTACATTTCAGGCATGCAGGAGATGCTCTTGTCCTCGGCCACTTACAGTACACAGATTACGCTCTTCAGATTCCAGCCAATCATACGGCAGGATGTGTTTACTAAAGCAAATCAGGTTTAGCACAGTACAATGGCTGTGCCCCTCTTAGGAATCAAACTTGCAAGCCCAGCTCTCTACCCATTATGCTACTGTTTGTCCTCAGCATATCTACTATTATATGTTTACTGTACAGTCTGCTGCATATTTGAATGTAACATAGCCTTGCTTTATTTTCAGTTGGCTAGCAAATATGTTTTTATTTGTTGCATTGATAAAAATGTCAACATTGTTAAGGCAATGAAGTAAACATGTTTCGGTAAAGAAAAAGAAACAAAAAAGTAATAATAAAATAATTTAATTATTATTAATTATCTTATTTTTTGGTTCATCAATCTAGCGCTTCAATCTAATGCGTTCAGGGCCATGTGCAGACCTACATAGCTTTGTGGACCGCAGTAGGGGGGCGTGGGTGACTGTGATAAACGTTTCTGTTTTCTGTGAAGGTATCCCCTCTTCCTTTAAGACCCCAGCCTATACCGCTGCTTTTCTGTCAGCGTGAGAGAGAACAGAGAGGACAGCCCTTACAAAGCTGAAGGGGAATCAGCCGCTGTCTGTTCTGTGCTCACAGACGACTCGACCGCTAATAAAAAAAAGAGTTATTTATGCAGAGTTACTTATATTTCCAGCCCTGCCATGCTCTCTACACATCTGAGCGCACTCCCATGATTCCTAGCTGTTGTATGACACTGGGCCCTGGCTGCTTGGCAGACCCTACTAATCTCAGCCCCACAGACACTTTTAAATTAGAGTGCAGTTACTGTGACCCGTATCAACTCAGTCAGAGAAGACTGGGCAGGGTGGGGGGGGGGTGCGGGATCGTGACTGGATTCGCCCGACAGTCTAGCTGGCCTTCAGGTCGCGGAGAGAAACGAACGCTGTGGTCTCCGCCATCACCGCCATCGCCGCCGCGCACTCCACCATCACCACACTCTCTACAACCGCCACGCAATCCACCATCACCGTGGTCTCCACCATCAGCATGCAATCCACCATCACAAGATCCGCCATCACCGCCACGCAATCCGCCATCGGCGCGGTCTCCACCATCGGCACGCGGATCGAGCCACGCGGCACGCTCTGCAGCCGCCGCACACGCGGGGAGCGGAGACACCGTCGCTGAGATTTCATTTCATTTCGTTTTTATTAAACCAAAACAAAACAAAAAACCCGGAGACTCGCCGTCTCAAACGCGTTTAGGCTCCGACAGCTTCCACATCAGATCAGAGGGAAGGATGGGTTTCACACAGAGAGAGAGAGAGAGAGAGAGAGAGGGAGAGAGAGAGAGAGAGACGGAGAGAGAGAGAGAGAGAGAGGGAGAGAGAGAGGGAGAGAGAGATGTCAGACAGGCCGAGCAGAGGGCTCTTTTATTTCCGCTGATCTGGCAGCTAACGCCCTCGTTACCGCCGGTTCCAGGACCCGGCAGGGCAGGATTGGGCAGGGCTGGGAGGGGTGGGGCTGGGTTTGGAGGGGCAGGGCAGGATTTGGCAGTGCTGGATTGGGCGGGGCTGGGTGGGGCAGGGCTGGGTTTGGAGGGGCAGGGCAGGATTGGGCAGGGCTGGGTGGGGCAGGGCTGGGTTTGGAGGGGCAGGGCAGGATGGGCGGGGTGGGTGGGCAGGGCTGGGTTTGGAGGGGCTGGACTGGGCGGGGCTGGATTGGGTTGAGCAGCGAGGCACGGGGCCTGTTCCCCAGCGATGTCAGCACAGCGTGTGATGCAATATTTACCCCCTCACAGCGGAAACAGGTGGAAAGGTCGCGTGTTGACTTTACCGCTCAGAAACAAGACAAATCACCTGCACTGCCGGCCATGACTGCAACGCTCTCTCTCTCTCCCTCCCTCTCTCTCTCTGCCTTTTCTCTTCACCCCTCTCTTGCCCTCCCCTCCTCTCTCCCTCCCTCCCTCTCTCTGCCTCTTCTCTCCTTCCTCTCTCCCTCACTCACTCTCTCCCTCTCCCCTCCCCTCTCCTTCAGTCTCCCACTCTCTCTCTCTGTACCTCTCATTCTCTCTGTCATGCTGTGCCGCTCCCTGAAGACCATCTCTTTCTGCATCACTTGCAGCGTTCTCTTTCTCTCTCTTTTTCTATTCTCTTTCTCCACACCTCTCATTACCTGCCTTCCTCTCTCTCCATCCCCCTCCCCCTTTCTCTCTTCTTACATCTTTCTGCCTGCTTCTCTTTCACTCCCCCCTCTACATCTGCCTCGTTCTCTCTCTCTCCACCTCCCTGCTTACCTTCCTCTTTAAATTCTCTCCCCCCTTTCTCTCACTTTCTCACCTCAGTCTGCCTCCCCCTCCTCTCTCTGTCCACCTCTCACTCTCTCTCTCCCTCCTCTCCCCCTCTCTTCCTCCTCTCTCTATCTCTCTCCCTCCCTCCCTCCCTCTCTCTCCCTCCTCCCTCTCACTGTCTCTCTCTCTAAGCAGAGGTGTGATTTGGGTGCTGGTGTGTGTGGGTAAGGTCTCCTCCTTGCAGTACTCAGAGGATCAGAGTGAAGCTCACGCAGGGAGAAGGCCCCCATCTTACAGCATCACCACAGACCCCTGGTTACAGCAGCCTGCCAGGTCCCCAAACCCGAGCACACCCCCCCCCCCAAATCATGCCATGAACCCCCCCAAACATGCACCCCCCCCCCCAAATCATGACGTGAACCCCCACCCCCTGCCCAAACATGCCCTGCACCCCTCCCCCCTAAAACACGCCCTGAAAACCCCCCAAACACCCACCCTGCACCCCCACCCCCCAAAAAAACCTGCTCCCCCAAACGAACCCTAATCCCTCTAAACACACACCTGCACCCCCCTGTCTCCAAGTGATTTCTGCTTAACCATAAGAGGGTGTCTGAGAATGGCCACCTCACCTGGGAAAATGCAGCCCTTCCAATCACAGGGCTTCAAACGTCAGGTGAGACGGAACTGAGGAACCGGGAAAGGGCAACAAAGTGCCCTCACCTGCATGACGGCCTTCTCAGGTAACACCACAGCGGCACCCCCACAGCGGAACGCTACAACGCGATCACGTTCCATTCCTGTTCCTGTGAGCGCGGTTTATTAACTCCACCAAGCTGCTCGAATGTTTACATTGCGGCAGTCGACAGTATTTGAACACAAACTCAAGGCGTAGCCAGCCATTGCTACGCGAGGGTGTTATTTTGACTGTAAACGTACGGTAACTGTTCAGGATTAACCGCAGCGAGGTAAAGAACGCCCCTTTCAGTGAAATGGTACACAATGCCCTGCAGGTCTTTGGAATAAAACAGAACGCTAAAATGAAAAAAAAAAAAAAAAACATTTCTGTAGACCCGGGGGCCATTGACACAGTGCTGGAGAGGGATGAGTTGCCGATTATTAAAAACAAAAAGCATAATGGCAGATGACAGGTCCTGTGTTTCGGGACGAGGCCAGGCCTGAGGGTGGAACTGTGACTGGGTTACTGAATTAAACACGGATGAATCACGCTTATTTTAAACTCAAAATTCATACGGTTACATGACAAATGCAGGCGTTTGAGATCACGGGCCAGGAAGAATTCAGTGAAGGCTTCAGTGAAGATATTTGCGATGGTTGTTTTTTTTTTCCCCTCTTAAAAAGTTTTAATTGTTGTGGTTGTGGTTGCTGTTGTTTGGTGTGACTGGAACTGTGAGGATTAAAGCTCAGATCTGGAAAGCGTTTGAGGCGGAAGGCGGTTTCGTGGAGTGTAATCAGAGAGGAGCTCTTTAAATCATAGAGGCGAGCTGATTCATAAATGCACATCGTCGACCTGCAGAGGAGACCGTGGGAGGGGGTCCTAAAGCACTGACTGAAAGTGCCGAAACCGAAACAGAATTTAAAACAGAACATTTAAAAATCGGAGCAGAACATTTGAGTGATAATACCTGAGACCTGAATTTACATTCTGTTTTAACAGGTTGCGTTATGTAATTCCCATCCCAAAATAAATATAATGATTCTCCCCTTTCGTCCGCTGTAATACTGCGTGGATGTTACCATTAGTTTTCCCTCAAACCCTGGAGGTGAAGATCCAGAAGGTTTCTGTAGTGTGCAGGAACATGCAGGTCAGCTATAGGGCAGGAGCACGATGGCTAATCTCACCTGACCGGCTCGCAGCACAAACTGATTGAGGCGCTTGGTCTTGTAAAGCTAAAAAATAAATAAATAAGTAAAATCCACTCAAAAAAGGAGAAGAAAACGAAAGGAAAAGACAAGCGAAAGGCGAGCCGATGTTCTTAAGCTGTCAGCCGTCAGCCAGGTAATTTATTTTATCTGCTCCATCAGCGCAGGTGAGCGTAGGAGCCCTGAGCCCGCAGGTAAAAACACCTGTCAGCACACTTAAGCCCCAGTGCCGCTAACGCTCAGAGCTTCAGACGCACAGATACCATCTCCCCCCATCACCCCTCGCACCCATCCCCACCCCAGCCTCTCCGCACAGATACCATCTCCCGGCCTGAGCAGGCCTCTCCACCGTGGGCAACTCCCCCCCCCGTCACCCCCCCCCATCCCCCCCCTCCCATCACTCCCCCCCCCCCCTCCCCCATCACCCTGCCCCATCACCCCCCCTACCCCTCTCACTTCCATGATTGAACCAGCAGATGACTCATCTGCTGAGGGGACCTTATCTGGAAGTTTTTGCGAAACGAGCCCGTGTCTCTCCACCAGAGATTCCAGGCTGAAGCCGCAGCTGGAGTGCTGAACATCCCGGGATCTTTTATTCATTTACTGCTTTTTATTTTACCCTCCGGATATGTCAAATATCATAATTAGCGTGAATAGCGGCTATGCCTTTCATTGCATGTACATTTGTGTTTCACTTTTTTTCGTTTTTTTTTGAGTGAGGAAAATCACATCAGATTTCGTGCAAACAAAGACCATCTTTTTAGCACGTTAAACGTCACACCTGCAATTCTGAAAGATCGACATTCACCATTCGCTTTAAGCTCCAGACGGTATTAGCTGTGCACTTCAGTTTTTGCATATGGAGGGTGGGGTGGAGTGTGGGCGGGAGAGTGTGGGGGGGGTGATGTGGGGTGAAGTGAAGGAGGACTGGGGGGGGAGTTAATGCAGAAATCATATTTTCCCCTGTTCCTTCACGACTCCCCATAATGATAAACTGTCAGGTCCTTTAAGAAAAAATAAAAACAAAAATGAGGAGTTCATTATGCAGCTGAGCTCCAGTGCGCAGAACAAACACCATATTAATGTGCTGCCTAATGGATACAAAGCAGCACGACAGCCATCAGGGCATGAGAGGGAGAACACGCAGCCGCCTGAAAAGGAGAAATAAGAAAATATAAAACCATCTTCTTCAGCGTCAGCTCAGATGGAAATGTGGGAAAACAGACTTGAAGTGCATTAAAGAGAACAGTCAGCCTCAGCACGTCTCCAGCGCAGTCACCCTCAGCATGTCTCCAGCTCAGTCAGCCTCAGCACGTCTCCAGCACAGTCAGCCTCAGCACGTCTCCAGCACAGTCAGCCTCAGCACGTCTCCAGCACAGTCAGCCTCAGCATGTCTCCAGCTCAGTCAGCCTCAGCACGTCTCCAGCACAGTCAGCCTCAGCACGTCTCCAGCACAGTCAGCCTCAGCACGTCTCCAGCACAGTCAGCCTCAGCACGTCTCCAGCACAGTCAGCCTCAGCATGTCTCCAGCTCAGTCAGCCTCAGCACGTCTCCAGCTCAGTCAGCCTCAGTCTCCAGCTCAGTCAGCCTCAGCACGTCTCCAGCTCAGTCAGCCTCAGCACGTCTCCAGCTCAGTCAGTCAGCCTCAGTCTCCAGCTCAGTCAGCCTCAGTCTCCAGCTCAGTCAGCCTCAGCACATCTCCAGCTCAGTCAGCCTCAGTCTCCAGCTCAGTCAGCCTCAGTCTCCAGCTCAGTCAGCCTCAGTCTCCAGCTCAGTCAGCCTCAGTCTCCAGCTCAGTCAGCCTCAGCATGTCTCCAGCTCAGTCAGCCTCAGTCTCCAGCTCAGTCAGTCACCCTCAGTCTCCAGCACAGTCAGCCTCAGTCTCCAGCTCAGTCAGCCTCAGTCTCCAGCTCAGTCAGCCTCAGCACGTCTCCAGCTCAGTCAGTCAGCCTCAGTCTCCAGCTCAGTCAGCCTCAGCAGGTCTCCATTATAGTCAGTCAGCCTCAGCAGGAGGGAGAATGGAAGTGAGAGAAAGAGAAAGGGGGCAGAGCGGGAGAGAGAGAGGAGATGGGAGAAAAGGAGAGACGGAAGATGAGAGAGAGGAGGGAAAGAAAGGGAGAGAGGGAACAAGAGGAGGAGAAACAGTGGGGAGAAAGAAGCATACAGAAGGAGAGGGGGAGAAAGAGAGAATGGGGAGAGAGGGTGGGGGATGGGGAAAGTGATAGGAAGGAAAGAAAAAGAAAGACAGAAGAGGGGTAAGACTGAGAAAGAAACAGATGAAGAGAGAGTGGAAGAGAAAAAAAGACAGAGAGAGGTAGAGAGACTGGCAGAGGGAAAGAGAGAGCAGAAGGAGAGAGAGAATGAGAGATAGAGACAGAAGAAGAAGAGAGAGAGTATTCCCAGAGGCGACGTGGAGAGTGAATGATGGTGTGTGTGCTTTGGTCTGGAACTCCATTAAGGATTAAACATCATTAAGACTTTTAGATGGGCTTCCTACTGGACATACTCCAAGTTTTTTTTTCTCTTCCTGTATTTAATTTATTTAAACCCATTGATTGACCTATTGATTGAAGTGCTCTACATTAAATAAAGCCTCTCCCCGCTTCCCCGAAGAACGAGGTTCCCTTCTGTTCCGAAAACGGGCTACAGCTATCCTTTTCACTTCGCCCGACTCCCTCTAAGATCACCGTCTGTCAGGAAGAAAAAAGGGCTCTAAATACTAAAATACTTTAATCTCTGTCCTACAAGAGCCTCCCGGAGCTCAGGCAAGCCACGCTAGCTCCACGGGGCTAACGTTAATTTGATCTGCGCGGAACCGCTTTTTTAAAATTGGCTCGTGAGTTAAGACCCCGAGGATTCCTGTGGCCTGCAAAAGCCTGCTTTGTCTGTCTGCATCGGGCTCCGCGAAAAACAAGAGAACGAACGATCTGCTATAAACGAGGCAGGTCCCGGAGACGCCCTCACCCACCCCCACCCCCCAACCAACCCCTGAAACGCATCACAAGGAGCTGAGAAATGGCCCATTACAGGCATTCAGCAGACGCTCTTACCCAGAGCCTTACTTACAAAACTTTTTATACAGCATTTACACCGTGTCCAGTTATACAGCTGGATATATACTGAAGCAATGTAGGTTAAGTAAATTGCTCAAGGGTACGATGACAGTGTCCCACCCGTGACCTTTAAGTTACAAGACCAGCTCCTTACCCATTATACTACATTGCCGTCCAAAGATGTCGACACATATGTGCTATGACTGAGTATCTGTCAAGACTATCCGTGAGTGCGTAACAGTTCTAATGTGAGATTTGGGCTATTGCTACTCTGCAAAAAAAAAAAACAAGAGATATGATTGGCCTGCTGAGCTGAGGACCACGATCCCCAGCTGGGGGAACCAATCACACTCTCGCTGTGACTGTAGTGGACATTTACATGTTAATTTGCAACTTGACCTCAACTAAACGTGAAGTAGCCAATTGAGTTAATTAGTGAATCAAATTACAGTGCCACCTGTAGTTTCATGGTATAGCTAAAATTAAATGATGCTTGATTTGAAAAAGATAAGCCCCGGTAATTAGCTTTCTACTGGGACCAAATAAAATGTGTTTATCCCACAGAAGACATTGCAGGCCCCTGTATCCGTAACTCTCCTGGAATTATATTTAGCGCATTGCTAACAAGAAAAAATAATAGACTAAATACATAAATTTGTTGCTTGTCTATCTTTAATTTTACAATTAAATAATAAAAAAACATTGAATGTATTAGACTATCCACAGTTGCAATGCTATGTTTTCATAGGAAAAGAAAAAAAAAAAAGAGATTAATTTCAATGAAATGCACATTCATCAAATAGGAAACAGGGCCTTTTGATAGATTATTATTCTTTAATCTTTCTGCATTGCTGCGGTTTGTCACGCACAGATAATAAAAATTCATCAACTAATGCGATGAATTTGGCGGTTTTGATTATATTCTGCCTGCTCATCTCTCCAAAGGCCTCACCACCCCCACCCCCCCCCCACACCCCCCGCCCCCCCCTCCCTCATTCTCACCTTCCGAAATGCGTTCAGAAGCAGGAAATCGGGACGCCGTCGCCAGGTTTTTGAAATTCAGAACAGCGAGCCGGCGCTTTGAAAGGTACCGCCTGTCTCAGTCACCGGCGACAGCGCCGCGGAGATTTGGGCTGTCGGATGTGTCCTTCCCTCCTCCTCAAGCCTCATCCAGCCTAAAGAAAACAGAACACTTGACACATTTTAAAATGACTTTCGGCTACGCCAGCTCACGCTGTGCACGCGCTATGCAATATGCATTATTTATAATTAAGTTGTCTCCTTAAGAAATATGCCAGGTAGTAATGATTTAACTAGCTGCAGTCACTGCAGTCATTTCTCTTGCATGTTCCCAGCTAACGTTTAAACTGAACAGAGCTCAATAAAGCAGTTTTCTTTCTTTATAAATATAATCCTGGGATACCTTTTCTTATTTATTTATTTACTTACTGACTGACTCACTTTATTCATTGACTTAAAGTTAAAAGTCACAGTCTTCTTAACATCAAGATTTACCCAGAATATTTTATGTTGCCTGTTTTTTTCAAAATATAAATATCTATTTATATGCTTTTACAATTTTGAAAGTACAGTGTAAAAGGAAGAGAATATTTCCTGGCGATGCGGCTGAGACACACGCAAACGCTGAACCCGATCGGCGTAGCGTGGAACTGATGCACTGTGAATCGCCTCCTGTTCACCCCGCAGAACACCCCAGCCCATCACTGTCAGGCCTCGTGCTGTCTGTAGGCCTGAATTATTTATGCAACACGGAGTAGAAAGCAAACAACACAATGTGAAATACTGACACGTTCGGAACAGCATGTGCATGTTTTAAATTCTTTTAAAAAGACCTGGCTATAGGCCCCAGCATTAGCACTATTGGTTTTTTATGATTAATATCTCAGATTATGGATTGATTAAATTATTTTTACTGGCCGCTTCTCAGTGGATTTTCACAGAGCTCACCAACCTTCAGCTGCACCCCCTGCATCTCCCCAGGTACAGATGTAACCTTCCTACAGGTGGAACAGGCTCTGGCACAACCTTCCCACAGGTGGAACAGGCTCTGGCACAACTTTCCTACAGGTGGAACAGGCTCAAGCACAACCTTCCTACAGGTGGAACAGGCTCTGGCACAACTTTCCTACAGGTGGAACAGGCTCAAGCACAACCTTCCTACAGGTGGAACAGGCTCAAGCACAACCTTCCTACAGGTGGAACAGGCTCTGGCACAACTTTCCTACAGGTGGAACAGGCTCTGGCACAACTTTCCTACAGGTGGAACAGGCTCAAGCACAACCTTCCTACAGGCGGAACAGGCTCTGGCACAACCTTCCTACAGGTGGAACAGGCTCAAGCACAACCTTCCTACAGGTGGAACAGGCTTGATCACAACCTTCCTACAGGTGGAACAGGCTCAAGCACAAACGTCCTACAGGTGGAACAGACTCAAGCACAACCTTCCTACAGGTGGAACAGGCTCGAGCACAACCTTCCACAGGCGGAACAGACTCAAGCACAACCTTCCTACAGGTGGAACAGGCTCTGGCACAACCTTCCTACAGGCGGAACAGGCTCTGGCACAACCTTCCTACAGGTAGAACAGGCTCAAGCACAACCTTCCTACAGGTAGAATAGACTCAAGCACAACCTTCCTACAGGTGGAACAGGCTTGATCACAACCTTCCTACAGGTGGAACAGGCTCTGGCACAACCTTCCTACAGGTAGAATAGACTCAAGCACAACCTTCCTACAGGTGGAACAGGCTTGATCACAACCTTCCTACAGGTGGAACAGGCTCTGGCACAACCTTCCTACAGGTGGAACAGGCTCTGGCACAACCTTCCTACAGGTGGAACAGGCTCAAGCACAACCTTCCTACAGGTGGAACAGACTCAAGCACAACCTTCCTACAGGCGGAACAGGCTCTGGCACAACCTTCCTACAGGTGGAACAGGCTCAAGCACAACCTTCCTACAGGTGGAACAGGCTCAAGCACAACCTTCCTACAGGTGGAACAGGCTCAAGCACAACCTTCCTACAGGCGGAACAGACTCAAGCACAACCTTCCTACAGGTGGAACAGGCTCAAGCACAACCTTCCTACAGGTGGAACAGGCTCTGGCACAACCTTCCTACAGGTGGAACAGACTCAAGCACACAACCTTCCTACAGGCGGAACAGACTCAAGCACAGCTCACAGCAGTAATTACAGTGCTGAAGCCATCCCACAATTCCCTCTGTTTGAGTACAGCAGACAAGCGCGCCATTCTTCTGTGTATCACTCTGTTATTCAGGACTGACAATCCTTCTCCTAATTATTATCATCTGTCTGTTCCCATTGGGAAATTCTCACTGTGTGGTGGATTATCTTGTAACACTGGCAAACGGCGCAGTACACAGAAAATATGGATTTAGAACCATGGCACACGGAACGGCACGGAACCAATAAATCAATAAATAACACCCGCGCATCGGCCGCGAGATCTGCCACGATGGCGCGCTCGCGACAAGCGACTTGTAATCGGACTGCACGCTGCTGTCGCGCCGGCGCCACGTTTGTGTTTATTTATTTACGGAACCTCGGCTGCGGAATTACAGCTTACAGTTTACAAAATGGCAGCCGGAGAGAAACCGGGGGGGGCGGAGTCCGCGCCCGTCGCGGCTCGCATTAGCATACGCTAGCGTGGCTCCCTGTCTGCGCAGACTGAACGCACCCTTCGATCCCGACTCTGCGAAAAAGCCTGTAAACTGACGCAGGGAAAAGTCTGTAAACACCGTATTTTGTGAATGGCGTGAACTCTGCTCGTGCTCCGTTTAAAAAAAACAGAACAGAGCCAGAACAGACCCGTGCAGCTTTGCAGATTAGCTTCACTGCTGGAAGAAAAACAGAGCCATGTACACAGGCACAGGCACACAAAGACATCCAGCACGCACGCACGCACACACCACACACCACACACATGCAGACACCTGCACACACCACACACACATGCAAGTACACGCACATGCACACGAAGACATGCCGCCCGCACACACAGAGACACGCACGCGCACACACCACACACACACACACACACACACACACACAGCAGCAGTCAGCGCCTGTTTTGGGGCCTGCATCATGTCATCCTCAGAAACATAAAGAAGTAAACAGACTGATGGAGCAGGAGAAGGCCGCATGTGAAATGCAGGCATGCGGAGAGGAGCACAGTCTGCAGCCTCACCCCCTCTCCTCCTGACGCTCGCAGCTAGGGTGCAGCCAGGCCGACGCTAGGTGAAACAAATGTGCGTTTCCTGTTCTCATTCAAATTTTCAGCAGCTTTACGGATAAAGAGAAAAGAGACCCTGCACTTCCTCTCACACATGTGCAGGGGGGGGGTGGGGGGCGCCTGGGGTTCGTTTAATGTGGGGGCTTCTCTGAGCTTAACGTCACCTGGCACGCACGTTTTAGTGACTCAAACGCGTTTACAGAGACCGTGGAAAAAGCCCATCGCCATCATCACGTGAGTGAGAAACACGCATCACGTGGATTTATTTATTTTTTTCCTCTCTCATCGATTCATCAGAGAAAACACGGTGTAAAATACAAAAATGGTAAAAAAAAGAAATTAATAAATAAATTTTTTTAAATCCCATCCCAAATTTTTACTCGAAAGATGAATACAGATCGCTGATTGATGTTTAAAGAAATGACCCAAAACAGGCTGGGTAAAAAAAATGGGGGGGGGGGGGGGGGATTGGGGGTGTAATATCATTTAGGCTGAAAATGAACAAACTGCAGCCCCTCACACCAGCACAGAAGCACAGGTTTTTTTTTTGGGGGGGGGGGGGGGTGTGTGGAATTTTCAACGACAGAGCGATGTCCCTCAGGGTTCTGTTGCATAAATTAAAGGGGTGGGGGGGAGGGGGGGTAGCGGGCAGGAGATAGAACAAAAAACAATCAATATGCAACAGAATTATTTAACAGTTCCAATCAATACAGAGTTAATCATTTGAGATTGGAAACGGCAGTCGTGAGGGGGGGTGAATGGAGGAGTGGGGTGGTGGTGGTGTAGGGGGGGGGGGGTAATGCTAATGTAAATGACTTCAGCATGGACTGCACTGTCTTGTCCTTGCCCAGGAGTGTCACACTCCAGTCCTGGATGCATGGCTACTGTGCTGTAGTTTTTCTTTTGTCCTTTCAATCAGCAGCCAATCACACCCCCCCCCCCCCCCCAAACCACCCGCCATCCCAGAGTTCAATGCAGTAATGTACAGATGGCGGTCTCATAATCATCATCGCTAACAACAAACACGCAGTAGCGCAGAGGTGCAGCTCTGCTACTTTCATGCTCTGTGACTCGGAAGCACGCACACACACACACACACACACTTATTGATTTTTCTTTTTCTTTTCCCAGGCCGGTCAGGCTGAGTCCTGTACAATTAAAGTGCTGAAACAAAATCTCGGGCAGCGCGCGACTCGTGTTTAACAACAGTGAGCCTTTTATGACAACGCCGGTCGGCTTGATTAAGTTTTCAACTAACAACTGACAAAAGGGAAAATCGATACACAATTTTGGGCCCTGGTTTTAGAGCGGCACTGGTCAATACCGCGGAGGCCGTGAAATGATTGCGAAGGCCCAGGGGGGGGCCAGGGTAAAGGGATTAGCTCACAACTGCCCTCAGACTCCACTCTCCTGTGATTGCCACTGAATATAAACTAAGAGCAGGTGCTGGGGGGGGGGGGTTCAACAAGTTATTTGGGGCTGGACCTCTTGTCAAATTAAATGAGTGACAATGAGATGTGCCCAGCCCCCCCCCCCTCTCTGAGAGATGAAGGTTTGCTTTTCATCACTGCCAAATAAAATGAAATTCTTTTTTTTTTTTTGTCGTCGTTGTCGCACATTATTAACTTTCCCCATAGAAATGGGATCAGCAAATTGATTCACTTACATTCTGAGTGCGTGTGAATCGGATATTGGTCGATATTCTCAACCAGTGTTCTCAGCATGCGAGTGTGGTCATTGATTATTATGAAGCTAAGCTGTATCCACACCCTTGTAAGCTTTTGCAAAGTATTGCTCACAAATAAACTTTGACCTGCTTCTTAAGACAGTTTTCATTGAAGTGGACTTTTTTATTTATTTTATTTTAATTTATTATTTATTTTGCTGAGGGGGAAAGCTTGCAATATACGGTCCCGTGCGTCTGTCGGTAAGTAGACAAACGATCGCCAGCCAATCGGTTCTCTTGAGACTGGCAGAGATTTAAACCGAGGACAGGCAGTATTTCAAACACACGTGTGCGCGTTATGTATTTAGATGTGTGAATTGCAATACAGTTTGCTGTTTTTTGGGGGGAGGTATGGTTTGTAGCACATTGATACAAAATTGCCAAATAGCTCCAAAATAACAAGGGTAAATAAAAAATAAAAAATATTTTTTTATTATATATTTCCCATCCCTCTTTACATTACATTACATTACAGGCATTTGGCAGACGCTCTTATCCAGAGCGACGTACAACAAAGTGTATAACCATAACCAGGAACAAGTACGACGAAACCCCTAGAGAGAAGTACCGGTTCAAGTGCAGGGAACAACCGCATAGTTCAACTTGGACCCTGAAGGTTAAACTGATTAACACTAACAACGAGAACTTTATCGTTCTCTTTATAGGAGACCAACTCGATTCAGCAGGAGAAACTGTCAGAAATGTGTCGCTGCAGAAGTGACTAACCACTAGCGGGAGGGGTGAGGGGGTTCCTCTTCTGGCAGAATTTAGCGGGGCCTTTGCGTAGAATTCGCGTGATCCGAGCGGTCCATTGTTTTTGCCAAAAAAAAAAAAAGGCACCTCGCTCTCGCAACAGATTATCAGTTTACGTTTTTAAAAAAAAAAAAAAACAGCATCAGTAACGCACTTGCTGGCGAATTCCTCTCCCCGCTGTCACGCGGTCTCCGTTCTCCCCCCTCCCCACCCCCACCCCCCGCGCCCGCCTTCGCGAACGGCTCGATGAGGTACCGCGCCGTCACGCGAGAGACAATCACTTACCAATGACTGATTGCTATTCTCCCCGGACAGTTCAATAACTCCAAGGTTAATAGCGTTATTCATTTTGGATTAAATCCTTTTCTATCAAAAAACGGGGCATTAATTGGTAGCTTAATAAAGGCATTTAAAAGCTATTGTTAGCTGATCTATGGTACTCTTTTGTTCTGGTACAAAAGGTGCCCGATTCGGCACGAGGCGTAATTCTTCTGAAATTGTTACCTTTATTGTTCTTCCCGGGTGCGAGGCAGTGCGAAGGGGAGGCTCGGGCAGCGGCCAATAGAAATGGAAGCTACTGATGGGTTTTTTCTTTTTTTTGGGGGGGGGGGGGGGGGGGGGAGAAAGCACCATCCTTAGTGAAGTTTTTTGTGCATCAAGCTAATTGTCTGTCTCAATGGACCTGAAATGATGGTGCTTGATTTTTCAGCCACTGCTCTTCATCCCACCCCCTCTTTTCTCTCTCTCCCTCTCTCTCTCTCTCTCTCTCAGAGATAAATGTAACTGACTGGGCTGACTGGAGCACGTTTGATTCGTAATATGACAGAAACAATATGTTTCCTGAGAGCATTTTATCAATGCCATACACACATAGACATACGCACACACACACACACACACTACAGCATTCACTAGACTTGGGCAGCAATGTAGTATAATGGGTAAGGAGTTGGTCTTGTAACCTACAGGTCACAGGTTCGATTCCCCGGAAGGACACTGTCGTTGTACCCTTGAGCAAGGTCTTTAACCTGCATTGCTTCAGTATATATCCAGCTGTATTAATGGATGCAGCATAAATTGAATGTAAAAAAAAAAAAAGTTGTGTAAGTCACTCTGGATAAGAGCGTCTGCTAAATGCCTGTAATGCAATGTTTAAGAACACATAATGTTTGGATCCTGAGAATGGATTAAATAAAAAGCTTGAAAAAATTTCCAGTTTTCCAGTGTGAGAAATCTCAACAGGTTTGTATCCCCAGTACTGAATGTACCGCCATTCAAACATCACACTCCGCGATATGAACTACGAAATACTAAAGGAACTAAACTGCCATTTGCATGACGGAGTGCAGTGGTGTTTAGGAAGGTCTTGCGGGTTTAAATCCCAAGAGCAATTTGGCTGCTGTACCCCTGAGCTTCCAGTTTACCCTGGTGCTGAGTGCTTCTCCTGAGTTTTTTCTCTAGATACCAAGCAGCACGAATATTGAAAATGTAAACCAGCTCAGGGCACTGGTTGTCCATTAAACAAATAAATAATATCAACGGATACAAATAAAGAACAAATAAATAACAACCACTACCAAAGTTCGTTTTGAGCTTCCGTTTTTATACTGCAGGGAACTCCAACAGTTCCTTGCTCTTGTGACAAAATTTTAAAGAACGAAATCACCGGAAATAAAAACATCACATCACATCCCCCCCCCCCCCCCCCCCCGAATTGACATTCAACTCAGCACAAACGTCGCCTCCATCAGGGCACTGCTGCCGCGACAACAAAGATCATCCTCGTTTTCAAGGCAGGACCGCTCCTTCTTTCTTATTAAATTGGCCGGTCCGCACCTCATTAAGCACCTGTCCTCTGTCTCTTCCAATAAGCATTATAAATAAATGAGCTGGGTAGGCAGGTAGCTGCTAATTTAACTCCCAGCAACAACTATGAGCGCAGGAAAAATACACTCTTAAAACAATAACCAGTTTACCAATTTCCCTTGCAGTCTCAGCAGTCCCCGAAATAAAAGGGCTGAATAATTGAATGGCTAAATAATTTATGAAAATCTTATTTTCTAAAGGACAGGAGGGCATAAATCAGAGGACGCCACGCACGCGGCTCTTTAGCATCTGACGGTGTGGCGGAGCTGTGGAGAGGGTCTGGCTGCAGGATGGGCGGGGTGTGTGTGTGTGTGTGTTGGTAGTGTGTGTGAGTGTGCGCACGGGGCATGTCTTTGTGTGTGTGTGTGTGTGTGAGTGTGGGGTATGTCTTTGTGTGTGTGTGCGTATGTGCATGTGCGTGTGAGACAGAGTGTGTTTGGTTCTGATCTTGTGACCTGCTGTTTCTTTGTTAGCCTCTTTCTGAGCCCCAGACTTGACTGGAGCCACTGGAAATGGGGTCAGCCCACCTGGATGGAACGATAAGGGAGTGAAAGCTGATTGGATATTATACTGAATGAAAGGATAAGAGAGTGAAAGCTGATTGGATATTATACTGGATAGAAGGATAAGGGAGTGAAAGCTGATTGGATATTATACTGAGCGATTTCACTTTGCCTCTGGCTGAGGGGTGAGAGACTGAGATTCACCACTTCAGACCAGCTGGATGAAAACATTCAAATGTGTGAATGGCTTAGAGGCACGGGCACACACTCACTCTCACTCTCACTCACACACACATACACACACACACACACACTCACTCACACACACACACTCGCACTCGCTCACGCACACGCACACGCTCACACACACACAATCACACTCACACACACTCACTCACACACACACACACACACAATCACACTACACACACACACACACACAAACCACACACACACACACACACACACACACACACACAGCATTAATCTTCACCACATTCAGACCACGCACAGCGTTTAACGCAGTATTAACGTCCGCCATGTTTTCTGTTATCCTCTCCTCCCTGGAAGAGTGTTTTATATCTTTACCTCTCCATCCCTGGAAGAGTGTTTTATATCTTTACCTCTCCATCCCTGCTCTGTGTAATGCTTGTGCCCATGTCTTACAGGAATCCGTTTCTATGGCTCCCCAAAAACCAACAGCATCATTAATAACCATCATTTATTGATGGAGTGATAAATACCTGAATTATTTATATCAAACACCAGCACTGTGTTTGTGCGGAGATTATTAATTCTTTTGAAAGATTATTTGTTTATTTATTGTTTTTGCCTGTTTGATGATGCACAGTACAGACAGATTCCCCCCCCCCACTCCCAGGGAAAAACGTGTCTCATATATTAGCATGTAAAAAGCTGGGACAGTCACATCTGCAGCGTCAGCATGCCCTGGTCATGCAAATATGTCCCATCATGCCCCAACCAAACAAGTAAAACACGACTCCTCACAGGACTCTGGTGACTCCTGTGCAGTACCTGCACCCAAACGCGTGTGTGTGCGTGTGTGCGTGTGTGTATGAGTGTGTGTATGAATGTGTGTGTGTGTGTGTGTGTGGGGGGGGAGGGGGGGCCAGACTGAGGTAATTACTATGATTAACTCCGCGTCTGTGAGCATGCCGATGACGACGGGCAGGCCGCCAGGCCCACGGCGAATGGATTTTCTCTCCTCCTCCTCCTCCTCTCATTTTCGCGCCCGCCATCGATTTTCAGTCCGCGGCGCTCTTGACGACGCCCGAATCGAATGAGAAAGAGAGAAAGAGCGGGAGAAGGGGTTGAGAGAGACAGACAGAAAGAGAGAGAGAAAAACATTTTATATAGTGCGAGCTTTTATATGTCCTCTCTCTCTCTCTCTCTCTTTCGCCCCTCTCTCCCCCCCTCTCAAAATCAACAGCAGTGAGTGTCGGCCATTGTGTGCCGCCCCTGGCTGGAGGGGAGAAAGGGGGCCCGGCGCGCTGCAGAGTGCGCTCCCCGTCTCTCTGCCGAGGGGCTCGAGGAGCGCCTGATTGGAGGGATTTCATCGACAGGCTCATCTCGAGAGAAAATGGCCACTCCACACTCCAGTGCTTTTCATTTTCAATGGAAAAACACCTCTGCCCGAAATCTCCATTCGAAAAAACAAGCACTTCGACCCTTTCTAAACACAATGTGTGTGTGTGTGTGCGTGCGTGAGTGTGCGTGTACGTGTGCGTGTGTGTGTGTGTGTGTGTGTTTATGTCTGTGGGTTACATATTCAGTGTTTGATGTAGGCCACAGCATTGACCCCCTTATTATTATATTAGTATAACTATTAGTTGACAAAGTGAGCTAGCTAGCTTCTTGAAACATAAGACATAGTTGGCTATCTAGCCCTTAGTTACGAGTCTGTTTAGCTAATGTCATATCAGTAAGTTAGCTAGATAGTGACTTTACTAGCAGGGTAAATTACCTAGCTACTAAAGTATATTAGCTATAGTAGTGAATTTGCAGCAGCAAAATCACTAATGTTAAGTAACTTCATTCAAACATCACTCTGGCAAACTTTATAAATCTAACCTTAATTAACAAGTATTTACGCATTTATAAATAATCCTTCAGCAAATGCAAGTAAAAAAATGCAAGTAAAAAAAAAAAAAAAAAAAGAAACATTTATAAAGATGAATTCAAATAGTACCCAGGTAATGAAGATCTCAGAAATATGCATTCAGTGCTGCATGCATTTCCCACTAAACTTTTACTATACCCTCGCACGAGCGATTCTGGCACTTCCTGAGTCTGAAACAGAGTCTCTGGACGTCACCGGTTATTCTTAACCGTGAAAAGTCAAGGAAGCTCACTTACAAACTTACAACTTACAGCTTCATCACTACGAGCTTTCAGGCTTTCCATAAAAGCCCATTTGTTCGTTGCTCACATGCGTGTCCGACCCGGAACAATTACCCAGACAACAGCGCCTGATTGCAGCGGGCTACCTGGCAATCAGAGAGAGCCGCCACGCAATCAACTGCAAATCACTCCCGCGGCGTCTCCCATGGCAACATCGAATCCGTCACGCGCCTCGCCCGGCTCGGCCCGCACCCCCGGAGCAAGAGCGTCCGCGCCCGCTGCCCGAATACCGCAGCCCCCGTTCCTGCCGTTAGAGCCACCCCCCCCCCCAAAACGAAGACCCAACTGTGTGTAAATCATGCTAACGGGTGGGGCCCAAACTCCACAGAAGGCAAAGAAATGTGACTATTCTGCATTTCTGAAGTCACGGCAGAGGAAAGGATGGACCATCTGACTGAGGTTAAAGGATTAGTTAAACTGAGGTTAAGGGATTAGTTAAACTGAGGTTAAAGGATTAGTTAAACTGAGGTTTAAAGGATTAGTTAGACTGAGGTTAAGGGATTAGTTAATCTGAGGTTAAGGGATTAGTTAATCTGAGGTTAAGGGATTAGTTAAACTGAGGTTAAGGGATTAGTTAAACTGAGGTTAAAGGATTAGTTCAATTGAGGTTAAGGGATTAGTTAAACTGGATTAAGGATAGTTAAACTGAGGTAATGGATTAGTTAACTAGGTTAGTTAGTCATTGGGCTAAGATCGTTAACTGAGGATAAATCTCTTTGAGCCCTAAGATGATTTTGATGGGTTTTTTTTTGTACTATTCCGTTTTTTATTTTATTTTATTTTTTTACAAATGGCAAAGGTTTATGTAATAGATACGACCCGAAGCACCTCATTTTGTTCACCAGACCAGAAAATGTCAAGCACAGGCCTGAATACGATATGGATTAGCTAGGGAGGCCATATTATTAGAGAAAAAAATAATTTACACTTACTAAAATAAATCTGTTCACTGGGGTTAGGAGGTTAGTTAAACTGGGGTTAATGGTTTAGTTAAACTGGGGTTAATGGTTCAGTTAAACTGAGGTTAAGGGATTAGTTAAACTGGGGTTAATGGTTTAGTTAAACTTTAGCAGCTATTATGTAAAATCAGGAAGAATGTCCAAGTATTCAGTTAAAAACAGAAAACTCGACATTCCTGTACAACTAAAACCTGTTTTTAAATGAACAAATGTGCAAACAGCACCCCAATGATGCATGCATTTCCCCCCTAAGGATAAGGATTTTCAAAATGTCCTCACTGTAGCAGCAAGAGGTAAACTAACAGAGGAACGTATGAATTTGGACTTGTATTGCTCTTTAGAAACAGCACTTTACCTACTGCGAATTGACAACACTTCACCAGTACTGGACTGGGACTGGTGAATTCATCAGTGTTTACCGCTCTCTCATTGCATTTCATTTCATGTTTTCACATAATTAAAGAACACAATGGAAACGTCTAGAGTTCTTGTTTCAGAAGAGGTTTTGCTCTCAGCCGTTGTTCTCTGGGGCCAATTATGACTCACCAGCGCTGTACCCTCAGTTGCCTGATTTGCCCTCTCATTTAGGAATAACATCCAACTGATTTGTTAACTTCTGTGAGCACCCATTATTTCCATGAGGCATAGAGATGCATTTTTTTTTTTTTTTGCTTTGCTTTGTTTGGTGGCAAAGCTGCATTTTTCTCCCCACACGATACGGTTCTTCGTCAGCAACTGCAAACGGTTTTAAATTAGGCGAGAACGCCGACGAGGTGCCGTTTCTCAACGACAAATTCCACCGCAAACGCGGTTTCTTTCGGAATTTCACGAACGGTAACAAAGGGAGTGACCCGCGAACCGAAACGAGTAAACATTCATTGGCACATTACAGTCAGGGCAAAAAAATAAAAAATTAAACATAAATAAATGAATCTGCAGGCTCCTGGAAGATGAATGACACTGAGAAATTAAGTGCACCTGAGGTGAAAAGGTGGGCTGCACTTCACAAAATAAAAGGATAAATGGACAGAATTTGTGAGGCCTGTCAGACAGCTTCTGAATTAAACGTCCATCATTTTTTGTACTGGAGTCGGCAGTTTAAGTTTAATTCCGGGCTATATTTATTTGCTGTAACAGTTCAGTATTTTTCTAAATGTTGTTGTCATGGTGCTAACTACACACACACTTCCGGAACACGCACGGGGGGGGGGGGGGGGGGGGGGGGGGACAGGGGACTGCATATCTTTTCCTGGTGGCGTAATAATTGAAATTTTAAAAGTGCACGGAGTCAAACTCACTCCGAGGCTGTTCTGGAGTAATCTCTCCGCCTGAATTTGTTAAGACACAATTTCATCGGCAGGAATGAAGACGATGGGACAAAGCAAGCTCACGGGGTCAACTCCACACTGTAAACGGGGGAATTGCGGCGCTCGGCTGAACGGGGAAAAGGGTACGCAACACAACCTCACACTCTCGTTACATTCAGACCGCTGGCAATTATCCAGACTGACAAAGGTGCAGAAAGGTAACAGAAACACATAAAAGGTTTAGGCATGGAACAGATAGAATAATTAAGGCAGTGTCATAACATGACAGCAGTGCATGAATCTATGACATAACGCTAAGGGTCAGAATACCTGTGAGGAGAGGGGACAGGATATTTGAGGTGCTTTAATAGAATTTGGGGTCGGCCGAACCGAGATCCAACGTAAACAAGGTGAGTTTTCAGTCAGTGGCAGAAGATGTCCCCATGTGTGGACGTGTTTTCCAGAACGGAACGGTTTTTCAATTTTACTTTATGAAACTTAAAAGCGTCACGGGGCAGCACAGTGGTACGGTGGCTAGCACTGTCGCCTCACAGCAAGAAGATTCTGGGTTCGAATCCGGCCTGGGCCTTTCTGTGTGCAGTTTGCATGTTCTCCCCATGTCCGTGTGGGTTTCCTCCGGGTACTCCGGTTTCCTCCCACAGTCCAAAGACATGCTAAGCTAATTGGAGACCCTAAATTGCCCAAAGGTATGAGTGTGTGAGTGAATGGTGTGTGTGCCCTGTGATAGATTGGCGGCCTGTCCAGGGTGTATTCCTGCCTCTCACCCAAAGCATGCTGGGATAGGCTCCAGCACCCCCCCGTAAACGGATTTATTCCAAGTCTTCTTCAGATCATCTACAATGATGTTTACAATGTTAAGTGAGCTTATAAAAAAAGAAATATATACAAAATACAAATGCTAAGTGACAAGAGACAAGAAGACCAATGTGGGGGAGGGTGGGGGGGATTCCCAGTAAAACCACCCCCTCTGGGCGCCCTCCTCTTTGACAAACAAAGACTGACAGCCCATGTTTTACCCCCGTCTCTGGCAGAATGCAGAGCGCAGGCACGTTCCCCCACAGCGCAGAACCTCATTTCACGGCCTGAACTCCGAAACGGGGCTGATCAATACGGGGACCCCCTGCAGCTGCCTCTGACCGCAAATTGATTTTGAATGTTTGGGGGGGGGGGGGGGTTTGCTCTGTCACCTGTCAGCATCGCTCGTGAATCTGTTACAACGCCAGACACACCGTCGGAGTGAAAAGACGCCGTCTACGCGGAACTACGCGACTGACACAGAGGTCACCGCGTCTGTGCGAAGGAAACAAATCTACCTCGTTATCATTCAGAAGAAAAAAAAACAAAAACGGATTCTGCCCCCATCCCCCACCCCCACCCCCACCCCTTTCCTTCTATCCATCTAATTCTCTCTCTCTCTAAAACTCCACCAATGATGCCTTGGTGTTTAATCAGGCAAGTTAATATTACAAAATATAAAATAAAATAAAAACAGTACTTACAAAAAAAAAAATGTTTCGTTATTTTCCTACAGTGACAGAAGGACAGTTTTTTCGCAGTGGTGCCAGCTTTGCTTTGCTTTTTAAAAAAATCATTCATTTGGTTCATTTCTGCAGGTCAACTATGAGAAAAGTACACAGAACTGAACTGATCTTCCGTTAAATCGAATAATAATAATAACAATAATAATAATCATAATAATAATAATAATAAATGTACCGTTCATACATCTGTTGTAGCCCAAAGTGCATTCAGGAAAACAAATAATAGCAATCAATCATTCTGCGCGTGAGGTTCGGCGGGCTGGGAGGTGGGTGTGTACGAACTAATGATCCAAACACTCGTAATCATTACACTTCGCAATGCAAAGAGCCTCTTAATTTCAAAACTAAAAACTCAGCATGAACTGAAATACAAACACTTATGCGCGAGACTGTAATGAATTTGCTAATAAGAAACAGCATGCCCTGTTAAAAAAAAAAAAGTTATTCTTACAGAAACTTTCAGAAACATCTGCTTTAGGCCCATTTTCACGACGCAAGTTTATTCAACCACTATTTGCTGCCTTGTGCGCAGTGTCACGGTCCATAAACAGCCACTATGCAAATGTTTAACAGGCAGCGGCACTGGAAAGTACAAATCATGCCATTTTAAATTTGCTCATGTATAATGTATAATGTTTACCGGCGCAATAATTGAGCTCTGTAGATTCAGGTATGGGTAGGTGTTTGTTCTCCCCTCCCTTATTGCAGTAACTGACCTTTTTATTGAGCCAGAAAGTGCCAAACACACACAAAGCAGCAGGCCCGGGCCTAGACGGCGAATCGCTGAAAATCGGAAAAAGAAAAACGGGATTCAATAAAACACGCCGTCGCATTATTTCCAGGGCAAATGGATTCCTGTTATTATTCCGGAAAATGCGCAGTTACAGCACTGTTGTGTTTATTGTTGCAGGAGAGAAAAGAGGCAGTGCTGAAACCGGGCTCTGGGACATTACCATACAAATGCCGATCCTCAGCGTTGCCGTCTCCCCGGCTGTGAGATTTACCAGAGCGCAACAATCTCACGCAAGATGCTTTCTTAACGGCGCAATGCCCAAGCCCGTGAAAAAAAAGTCGTTTGGACAGGGCTGGAGGGTAACTGCGCACACAGGCGTTCGGGAATCTGAATTAACACGCAGAGAAAGGGAGGGAGGGAGAGGGGAGGCGTGTGCGTGGTAAAGAAAGCAAAGTGGATTTTCGGGCAGGTGATTGTGATCTGCTTAGGACAGAGCAGGAGGATGCGCGGCGACTAATCCCGTTTGCAGGCAAGTAATGAAAACGCCCCTACCTCCAACGGATGATTGTTTTGGAGAAAACACTTGGGAGAGCTCCATTTCCATTCCCGGGAGGCTCACATCACCATCCGTAAAGACTGCCAATCATTTTAAGACTGAACCTAAAAAAAAAAAACAGCATGTGACCTACTGGTGGTGCAGGTCTGGACATGATTGGCTGGGCTGGGGGGCGAGCGGTAAATCAATGTAATTTGTTCTCGCGTCTTGACAACGGGCAGAGGCTTCAGGTAGCGCTATTATATATTTAAAAAAATATATTTCCATAAGCGGTGCAGACAATTAATAACAAGGGAGCGATCGGGCGCCCTTTCCATATTCGTTTCGGGACCCGCCTGTTAATCGCGCGGGCACTCTGTTAGGACGGTGGCCGCGGAAGGGAAACTGCTGCCCCGCCCGTTTAGAAGAAAAGACAAACGCGCTAAGGCGTGAGGTCACTGGTCGCCTATGGGCTCAAATTAATGCCAAAAGTATTTTGTATTTGTAAGCAATGACTTGTGCTTGCAACTTATGGTTTGTGTTTTGGCATTCATTTGAGCCCATAGTTGCCACCCATAAAGAATATATATGTAGCTCTACAGGGCTTCTGCTAGGAGGAGGAGGTCACCCAGAGACCATTATATTATTATTATTATTATCCTGTTAACTACTATTCAAACAATCTCCATTGGCAATATGTATGTATAATATAATAATGCTTCTTGAATCTGAGTGTGAGTGTATGTGTGTGTGTGTGTAAGAGAGAGAGGGGTGAGGGGAGAGTGAGAGGATGTTTAAAATGCCATTGTTGTGGATGATTTTATTTATTTATAAATGTACTTTTTGCTGAGTGCGCATTTCCTTGTATCGTCGGTCTTGTGCCTCTGCCTCATCCTGCGGTTTGAGTGAAAGGCTCGCTCACGCCGTCTCTATCCGAGCGGTACAGGTACCAGGCACTCTGAAGCCCGCGCTTCAAAAGCAATACATACTGATGCTGCCGCATACCCCGACTCTGGGAAGCTTATTACGGAATTTGCTGCACATCTCATGCATAATGTAGCGTGCTGTTTGGGGAAGCAGAAGTGCGCACCTCTCTTTAATAATTCCGGAAATAATGGGGGATCATTGCGAGCAGCAGATGTTGAATTAGTGCACAACCAGGTAGCTCCAGCCAGACAGACGGCGAGGCTGCTTCGCGGAGCAGGCCGCGATGTAACCTGTTTTTAATTAGCGGGTCTCTGCTGGCTTGTGGGAGCAGTCAAAAAAATAAAAATAAAAACGCACACACGACTCCCGACTCCTGGTTTTTTAAGTGAACATCTGCTTGTTTTTGGTGATTGGGAACAGAGAACACGTGTCGTCGGTGTTCAGAGGGAATGCTTTCAACGCTACACCCAGAATTCATGCGAGGTGTCGCCTGCAAATGTGCACACTGGAGGCGATGTTGCGTGAAATTTAGCCGGGGGAAAAACAGGCACAACAACAAAAACAAAAAATTTGGGCTGAAACCAACATATGCTTTCAGTGACTCTTGGATTTCCATTGCAGCATCTACCCAGTTACAGATCCACAAAGCCTTATTCTCCTGTCAGTACTTACATTCAATTTAATATTTTGCTTAAATTTTTTGTGAGGTGTGGTGTATTCACATATGAAAGTGTCTCTCACAAACAGCAAATAGGTCTAATAAAACATAACATACTGTGTACAAATGTACATGATGCTGCACTTATTCTGAGACAGATGGTAATAATTTTGGCTTAATGCTGCACATCGCACAAAATGTTGGTTCAAATGGCGTCGGTCCGAAGGGCCACTGGGAAAACAAACTGTACACAATTCACAGGGAGTGAGACGGAGTAAAGCAATGAAGAACTGAGGGCGATTATCGCCATGGCAATGGGGTTCCTATTAGTGTAACATAAAGAATAAAACACATGAACTGATTGTGGCAAAAAAGCAAAAAAAAAAAACCATTTTCTGCAAATGATGAAGACTTGCACTGAGAATAATCCTCCTTGTAATATAAAGGCCCAAAAGCATAATGAACAAAATCTCGGAGTAGTCGTAAACTTCAAGTCTTCCGCCCGCCATCATCTCGCTAGTCTGCTCCTTCATTAGCGGAGTCATTCATGTGCACTTCTGAAGACGCTTTTTGAAGTTGAAAGATTTTGAAGTTGTTCTTGAGCTGTTATTTAGAGGTTTAGAGGCAAGGAAAATGGGGGGGTGGGGTGGTGAGACAAGGTGAAAAGCAAACGCTACAAATTCCTCTCAAGCAAATATATTTGCAAAGACGAGCGGCAGTATTTGGGATGAAAATGGCTCACATTGCAGTAATGAATTGCAGGATATGATGGCGATGCGCACAGTAATCAGCTGGGTGGGTAAAGGTGGTTTGTTTCATCTGGAAATCTGACAACCTTGCAAGCTTTTCGAAGACTATTTGGAAGTTTTCTCACCAGTGTTCTGGGACATATGCACTACAAAAGAGTTTATTGTGTTGCACTGGAACTACAATTAATGCAAATGACATTTGTAGAATACATATTCAATAAAATCTCTCATTTTATGATAAATATGGCACACAGTTTTGTTTTTTTACTTCCTGTATCTGCCCAGCTGTGGAAATCCATTACAAAAAATTCATTTCATGGCATGAAGTGATAAAGATGCACGCCCTCTCTTTTTGGCTGGAAAGGGCAGCTCTCAGCCGCTGCTTATAAATGGCTTTTTATAGGATAAACGGGATTGTGAAATGTCACCTTTAAAGCCATTTATTTGTACTGCAAATATCCCCCTCCCCTCCCCTCCCCCCCCCCCCCCCCATTGCTGTGATGTCACTAACACCTTTTGTCCCAGGCACTTAGTGCATGATTTGTAATTTCTTTGACAGGACACATGGAACCCAGTTTGACTCCAGTTTGAGTTTCAGTCTGAATCCAGTTTGCCTTCAAGCTGCAAATTCCATTTTGTTATATCCCACTTATTTCTAATATAAATGTACATGCATCAATATTACAAATATGGAGGCCACATTTTTTCCTCAGAGTAGCATGTCTTTATTATTCAATTCCAATAATAGAACGTCAGAAAGAATAATGCAATTTCCAGACGCGAGTGTAGACGGTTTTGCGGGGTAAGTTTTGCATTCTGAGAGAGGCAAAAGCACTCACCAAGCATCCGTTAACCCACAATGCACCCTGCCCCCTCCTTGTCCACTTTTCTCTCTCTCTCTCTCTCCTTCCCCTCTGTCTCTCTCTCCCTCTTTCTTGCAGACCTTCTCTCTCTTCCCTCTCTCTCTTCCTCTCCCGCTCTACATCGCTCCCCCTCCGCCTCTCTCTACCCTTTTCCAATCTCGCCCCTTATTCTTATTCTCTCTCTATTTCTCTCCCTCTCTACCTCTTGTTCTCAATCCCTCTCTCTCCGCCCGTCTCTCTCCCCTTTCTCTCTCTCTCTCCCTCTCCCCCTTTCTCTCAGACCTTCTCTCTCTCTCTCCCTTTCCACTTCTCTCTCTCTCCCTCTCCCCCTCTCTCTCCACCCTTCTCTCTCCCCTTTCTCTCTTTCTCTCCCTCTCCACCTCTCTCTCAGACCTTCTCTCTCTCTCTCTCTCTCTCTCTCTCTGTCCCTCAGTAAGTCCGAGCCTCTTACACTGGGACAGGGATAAATAGACGCTGAATAAATTCCAGGCGTGTTCCCCAAATCCGCCGCGATTTGTCCTAAAAGCGGCTAAGTCACCACAGAAAAAAAGGCGGGAAAAAGCAAACGGCGGGATGAATAATGCATGCGCGGCGCTGAAACTCGATTATATAAACGCTATTTATCTGATAGACGCCCGCTTGCTCACACTTCATAACTTCTCATTCTGCGATCTCCAATCTTCAAATTTAAGAAAGTGCAGGGCCCTCTCGCACCCATCCCTGACCCCCCCCAGCCCCCCCCCCCACCCCCACAGCCCTCCCCCGGCTGTCAGCTTGAAGGCCGCAGTTTCCATTTTCACATTAAAACACTTTTCATGTGCATCCTCACACATTATATCTGTTTGGTTTTTTTTTTGCCCTATGAAATTTGAAATAACTTAATTTTCTCCAACATGCAGCATCAAAAAAAATTTAAGAAATGTAAACAGCATTATCTTGGTCCATTCAGTTTCCTAAAAGAGACAGAACGACATGGTGCAGACATGGTATTTATACAGCTACATACTGTAAGTAGATTCTGTGAGGGTAAAGTTCTGTTTTGGGCGCACTAGTTGTATTTTAGTTATTTTTGCTGCCGAACAGGGGATTGTGGGTTCAAGTACCAAATCATACCCGTTAGGGATTTGCTCTGTTTAACAAATTGGTTGCAAGTTGAAATCCTAAAGCAGTTATATTTTTCAACGGATGCCGTTCAAATCCAACGACTGACCACAGTTTTTGGTTTGAATCTCTGATCAGTTAGGGATTTACGCTCTTCAGAAGTTGTTTATGGATTCTAATCTCAGCTGTCTCATGCTGAATACTTCACAAGAGCGGGTGTGGTAACTCAGTAGCCATGGAGACCCTCAGACCATTAACAACTGTCAACGAGGGTAAGCAACTTTAATACACAAGACAGAAATAACAGCTTATTTCATTTGCAGGACAGAGAGAAATGGTCTTTTCTGTCCTCATCAAACGCGACCATCAGCAGCCACACCTCCAAAGATGGCCGCCAGACAAACAGAAGCCCATCGGTTGTTTTACGCGGCGTTAAGGGCGCGTGGGTGACATCATGACAAGCAAAACCCCGTGACGACGGCTTCCATAGCTTCCATAGCTGTTTATCTATAAACGCACAGAAGAAAATTAATAGTTTTATTCCTCTTTTTCAAGATAATTTAAGTCTGGAAATTAATTTAATTTTTTTTTTTTGTGTTAGGTTGTGGTTTTATATCAACCTTTAATCTCCCTTGTGTATACGCCGACGCCTTATTTAGACTTAGCTGGGTGCAGCGATGCAGATAACCGGCTGTGTTCTGCTCACGAATTGTCAGGAGCACAATGCCCCGTCGAATGATTTTTTAAGAGCCCGCGGATCCCCGAACCGGGGCTCTCATACCTCCCAGATTATTCAATCTCACACCGCTCTTGCCAGACCCAGATAAGCACGGCACCATGTATTCAGCTCCTTATCTTAACTTAACACTTGCACCCTGCAATATAGGACTCCTCTGCAGCTCCTCAGTGTAGCAGGTGTGACCCAATTAATGTGGGGAATTCGCTTCTTTTTTTTTTTTTTTTTTTTTCAGATGTAAAAGCCACGTCAACAGCGATAAGAAGTTTCCCTCGTTCTTTTTGGAAGTGGGGTTCAAACTTTTAGTTGACACCTCCCATGCTCTCTCTCTCTCTCCCTCTCCCTCTCTTGCTCCCTCTCTCTAAGCATTTATCAATCAGCATTTATCCTTAGGATAAGGGCTGTATTCAATCAACATTTATCCTTAGGATAAGACCTGTATTCAATCAGTATTTATCCTTAGGAAAGGGCAGTATTCAATTAATATTAATCCCAAGGATAAGGCCTGTATTCAATCAGCATTTATTGGTAAGGCCTATATTCAATATTATACACTGAAATACGATAGTGCTTTTTCTGACAATCACTAAACAGCATTTCTAAATTAAAATAATTAATAGTAAGTCAAATTTAAAAATTAACAAAAGGTTTCCAAATGATTCAAGCATCCAATATTCAGCCTTTGATTCTCAGCACTTTCGAATCTTTATATTCCGTTGAAAAAGAATAAACGGACAGCGTAGTTTTGATGAGTCCAATTTGCACACATTCCCAGAGAAGGGCCAGTGACTGAGACCTTTTAACCCACGTCAATTGAAGTTTATTCTTTCAACAGGTGTTACTGTGTCGCTTCGCATCCTTCATCCCTCCCCCCCCCCTCTCTGTCTCTCACTCGCTTTCTCTGTCTCTCACTCTCTCCATCTCATCGGCAGAAAATCAGGCGGACTGTTAAAAATGCTGACACAGTATGAAGATGGCTTCATTACAGCGGAGTGTGTGTGTGTGTGTGTGTGTGAGAGAGAGAGAGAGCTCCATGTCTGTGTGCTCTCTCAGAACACTGTGTGTGTGTATGTGTGTGTGTGTCTGTACGTATGAGAGTGTGTGTGTGCATGTGGATGTGTGTGTTTGTGTGCGTCTGTGCTTGTGTGTACATGTGAATGTGCATGTCTGTGTTTGCATAAAAGAGAGAGTGTATTTCTGTGTGTGTGTGTGTGTGTGTAAGTGGGTGATGGGTTGTGTGTGTGTGTGTGTGTGTGTGTGTGTGTGTGTGTATGTGTGTGTGTGCAGGTAAGTAGGTGATGGTGGGTGTGTGTATGTAGAGGACTGAGATTGGTGGGTGAGATTCCCCATGCAGATTCCCTTTCATTAATCTTACCTGGAGCCTGCAATCGATTTCCCATCAGCTTACCAGTCACAGAGACAGCCTACGTGAGGACAACTGAGAGCCCCCCCCCCCCACCAAAAAAGGTGGGGTGTGAGGAGAAGGAGGGGCGGCTCTTTCTTTATCAGCGAGCGCCAGGATCTCCGTGATCAATGCCAACCCTACAGGAAGTGAAGGAAGAAAGCAGGAAGCCCAAATTAAATTCCGAGGCAGCTACGGAACTTGACATTAGTTCCCCCGACGATGTCCTTTGTGCTTCACTTCTCATGAGAGGACTCACGCGAAAACCTTTCCGGTTCACTCTGACAGGACAGACGACAGAGACTACATTTCCCATGGTGCACTGGGACAAGCTGCCCCTTTTCATTCAGTGTGATCCGGCAAGGAACTGTGACCTTCTGGTACTGGAGTCAAATCAGCAGACACTGCAGCCCTGAAGGACTGAAGTTTGGGACCCAGAGTCTGATATACCTCAGGATTGGTGTTTTCGTCCCATTTGATATGCTTCTACTGTTCTGTCTCGAAAGGAACGGGATTGAAATTTACTGGAACATTCTTCAAGAGTATTGCTTTATAACTGATACAACAGAGCTACGTAAATCCCTCTTTCCACAGAAAGCTTTATTTTATCTGCTTGAAAAAAAAGGCTTGTCACAAAAGGTAGGCATGTACTTCAAATAAAAATAATGAAAAATGACTGAATGCAAGTACACCAAATGTCAGTTTGTGTTAGCCATACAAACCAGGCCAACAAGCCAGCTCACCTTTATAAAACAAAGTTTTAAAGAAAGCATGCACAATAATGAAAACAAAAATTCCCAAATGAACAAATGAATGAATCATTGCATTCATACAACGCTTTTCCAGAGGCTCAAAGTGCTCAGAGGAAAAACTCACCTCAGCCACCACCAATGTGTGGCCCCCACCTGGGTGATGCATGGCAGCCATTTTGCAGCAGAACGCTCACCACACATCAGCTGAAGTGGAGAGAGAGAACAATTTTTTAGCCAATTATCCCAGGGGATGATTAGGTGGCAGGTTGAGAGATCCAGTTTGGGAATTTAACCAGGACACTGGGGAACCCCGTACTCTTTGTGATGAGTGTCATGGGATCTTCAGCGATCACAGAGAGTCAGGACCTTAGTTTAATGCCTCATCCGAAAAACGGCATCTCCTACAGCACAGTGTCCCCATCACTGCACTGGGGCATTGGGGATTTGACCTCGCTACCACTGGCACTGACTGCAGAGACGGGCTGCTGGAACCTGGCCTGATTGTGGTGTTTTGTTTCTACAAGCCTGTGATGGCTCTGTGTGTGGCCCCAATTAACAAGGTCAGAACACAGCGAAGGACTCACTGTTAATGTACTTTACTGTGTACACACACCTGTCATTTCATTTCACAAACTATTCTCCCTCTGTGTGTGGCTTTTTTATGAGTTTGCTGAAGAGACTACAAAGCACACGATTGGTAGCTGTGCTTAAATGTGTCAGTGTTGGCATGAAATCTGCTGACCCAGATTTTTTCCCCGCTCCATTAAGATAGTCCAGACGATCAATGATAAATGGATAGTGTATACACTACTTACACATTTCATAGTGCAAAAAATATTTGCATATCCCTTCCGCGCAACAACAGCACCAAAAAAAGGTTAACAGGCCATTCATGAAGTAAAAAACGTGATCTAAAGAATCTGTTTAGCTTTTCTTGTCATGTTGAAGTCACATGATCTGTGTTTTGTGGTGGGGGGGTGGGGGGGGGGGGGGTGGTGACCCAGTCTGCTGCTGTCTCTAGCCTCCTTTCATTCCACAGCCAATTAAGACCTTGCCAACAAGGTGTGCGGACTCTTTAATGGGACGACGGCTTAAATTAAGCCCTGTTGCCAAAACTCATCGAAAAAGCAGCAGTCACTGTGGCCCTCCATGGCTGGATTCACTGTGGCCCTCCATGGCTGGAGTCACTGTGGCCCTCCACGGCTGGATTCACTGTGGCCCTCCATGGCTGGATTCACTGTGGCCCTCCACGGCTGGATTCTGTCACACGTAGACTGGCATGCACATCCAGGGGTGGGAGGGTGTTTGTGAACAAGAGTGGGAAATATCACCAGGTGTTGAACAAATATGAGCCTAAAGCAGGATCGTGCAATTTTAAACCTTGGAGGGGGTGGTGTATGTAAACGATTACCCCCTGGCCCTAATTAGCTAATTAACTAATTATTTTTTGCACCACTGCAGTTCACTCACAGATTGAGCTCATACTGCAATATTTTTTCACACAGGGACACGAGACCAGTTTTTAGCTGTCATACACGGGCTTATCAAAACCTTTAGCTGAAATGTCAGATCACATTACGAACTGGAATAAGGATTAAAAAGAAGGATTAAAAGCCAAAGTCACACTTCCAGGACATTAAATCCCGAAACAGAATTCTCCCGCCCACCTCTGTCTCAGAGTTTTGGTTTGCAGTATAAAGCCTGGAAAGTCTTAGCGAAGCACAAAAAACCAAGAACGTGCATAAATATATATTTTCGCTTCGGTTTCTCTCTTTCCCTCCTTCCTTTACCTTTTTTGAGAGAGAGCCCAGCGCATGCCGTGTGACAGGTCGACTGGACTCTAATGAGAGTTTAATGATCTGACTGCGCTGTCCAAATCCCCCTTGCTTAGTGATTAATGGGCTCCACGGAACCCCTGGCTGTGCCCCTGTCACTTCTCCAGTCCGGTTCTGACCTGATCCGCCCGCACGGGCTGCAACATGGAGGTCAGGATCTGTACAGGAGGAAGACAGGAACTCCTTTTTTTGTCTAACCTTGTTTCCCGTTGCTGTCTTACATTAGGAAATTAGCACTTTCATTCACTGCCCGGAACAGGCTGTGCAGCTTCCAGACGCTGTTAACAGAGTTAAACCTGCAGCCACTGCGGCCCTCCAGGACTGGAGTTAAACCTGCAGGCACTGCGGCCCTCCAGGACTGGAGTTAAACCTGCAGCCACTGCGGCCCTCCAGGACTGGAGTTAAACCTGCAGACGCTGCGGCCCTCCAGGACTGGAGTTAAACCTGCAGACGCTGCGGCCCTCCAGGACTGGAGTTAAACCTGCAGACGCTGCGGCCCTCCAGGACTGGAGTTAAACCTGCAGACACTGGGGCCCTCCAGGACTGGAGTTAAACCTGCAGTCACTGCAGCTCTCCAGGACTGGAGTTAAACCTGCAGACACTGGGGCCCTCCAGGACTGGAGTTAAACCTGCAGGCACTGGGGCCCTCCAGGACTGGAGTTAAACCTGAAGACACTGCAGCCCTCCAGGACTGGAGTTAAACCTGCAGGCACTGTGGCCCTCCAGGACTGGAGTTAAACCTGAAGACACTGCAGCCCTCCAGGACTGGAGTCAAACCTGCAGGCACTGCGGCCCTCCAGGACTGGAGTTAAACCTGCAGGCACTGCGGCCCTCCAGGACTGGAGTTAAACCTGCAGTCACTGCAGGCGTCCAGGACTGCAGTTAAACCTGCAGCCACTGCAGCTCTCCAGGACTGGAGTTAAACCTGCAGACACTGCGGCCCTCCAGGACTGGAGTTAAACCTGCAGACACTGCGGCCCTCCAGGACTGGAGTTAAACCTGCAGACACTGCGGCCCTCCAGGCCTGGAGTTAAACCTGCAGACGCTGCGGCCCTCCAGGACTGGAGTTAAACCTGCAGACGCTGTGGCCCTCCAGGACTGGAGTTAAACCTGCAGTCACTGCAGCCCTCCAGGACTGGAGTTAAACCTGCAGACGCTGCGGCCCTCCAGGACTGGAGTTAAACCTGCAGTCACTGCAGCTCTCCAGGACTGGATGCTTTGACTTGCAGAATTGGCATAGAGCCATAGAGTGATGGGAAAATCATGCACATCCACACACGTGCACACACACATTCACACACACACCTACACACACACACACACACATACACACACACCCTGCTCTGAACCAACACACACACTTTGATTAAAAATATAATATATAGCTTCATTACAGTCTTTTCAGCGCAGTTTTGCATTTTCAGTATTACTACTTATGCAAGGAATATCAAATATATTAATGCCGTCTATACAATTCTGCTTCCTGGAACTTGCCTGAAACAATTCTTACACAAGGCTGCAATTAGCGGAAACTGTAGCCGAGGCGTTTTATTACGTTTCCCGAGTTCGCTGGGAAACATAATGTTAATAAGTTCCCGAGGTTGCCCGGGAATATTACTGAAATCGGTTTAAGCGGAGACTGTTGCAGAGAAGCTGCCGTTTATCTGAAACACAATAGCTTTTGTCTGCCTCCTGTCAGGCATGATCATTTTACCTGTTGAAATGCGATTCAAACAGACCCGGGTCAAACACTTCATCTGAAACACTTTAACCCATTCCCAGTAGATTGCTGAAAACGACAAAAAAAATAAAATAAAAATAACTTCTTTTCACAGATATTCAGAAAGAACATTTCTGAAACGTGTTTGTACAATTTAGATTGGCAGCGTGATCTGTTGAACATTATCAGGGTTCTGCAGTAGTGTTTGGAACATTTGCAGGCATCTAGAGAGAGAATTACACGTATTTCAAACCAGGTATGGATTCAAACTATTCTCAAAACTTTGAACTGGTATCAGCTGTTAGGTTGGGGAACATGTAATATAAAATTTTGGTTAGTTATGTCGATAGTTTTTCTATGATCACATTTTGAGAAGATTTTAACCAACTTGCTAGCTTAGCGATCTTTACCTACCATAGCATTCCCATATCTTTCATCAGCTGCAGTAAACTTGACAAAACTTACGACATCTTACCGCACATCAATTTCTGAGATGCCAAAAGGCAAATTAAGAAATTATTTACAGCACAGGTTTTCATGTGTTTTATTCCCAAAACAAAACTTTCAGCATCAATAGACATTAGTCCATCTGCTGATTGTACTGTCTGATAGGAGAACCTTTATCCTGCTGCTTGTGGGCCTGCTGAGCTTGCTCTCTGAAATAAATGAAATAATCTCAGTTCTGGTTAGCAAGCGGGGGATGACTGACAGTGAGCGATGCTAGTATTTCCCTGGAAGCATTGGTGCGGTTTTAGGAGTTTCTCTCCACACAAGGCAAAGCTGTGGAGCGAATAACAGCCGTTATAGCCTGTTGCTCAGAGACAGAGCTTTCTCGCTACGCTACGCTAGGCTAGGCTACGCTACCTGGTCACCGCTGCTGCGGGCTGAGGGATGCTGACTGCTTAGCATTGTGTGAGCGCAACTGGAGCCGACGCACATTTTCCAGTGCCTGTGATGAAGTGCTTCCCGGATCTGTGACATGACTGAGCTGTTCCGCGCGTGAGTGTTCATAATTGTGCTAGTCTGCGTGTGACTGCGCAGCTCTGCATGTGACAATGCAGCTCTGCTTGTGACTGCACCTGTCTGTGTGTGACTTCGCAGCTCTACGTGTGACTGCGCATCACTGTGTGTGACTGCGCAGCCCTGTGTGTGACTGCGCTTGTCTGTGTGTGACTGCGCAGCCCTGCGTGTGACTGCGCAGCTCTGCGTGTGACTGTGCAGCTCTGCGTGTGCGCCCAGCGGTCGGCTGCGCTGATGGATGAGAGTGAAAACAGAGTCCAGGTTCTCAGTGGATGTCAGCCAAAGCGCTCTGCTGGGAGTCTCGTTTTTCATTAAGATTAAGAGCAGCGTGGAGGAAGAACATCTCTCCTCTCCTCCCACCTGTCCTCCCTCCTCTCCTCCTCTCCCTCCCACCATCCCTCCTCTCCTCCCTCCTCTCTTCTCTTATCCTCCCTCCTCTCCTCTCCTCTCCGCTCCTCTCTCTCTGTCCTCCTCCCACTTCTCTCTCTCCCTCCTCCCTCTTACCTAGCAGCCCCTCCATGTCCTGTTAGTCGCAGGGAAACCATTACATGGGCGTCGCCACTAACAGACATCACCTCAAGTGATCCAGTTTTTAAAAAAAAGTAAAAATAAAGATCCTTAAACGAAAATATGTGTCCTACCTCACTCCTCCCAGGAGAGGTTAACTTACCAAGGGCAGACGCCTGGCGACCGAGCCGCCCACGGAAAGAGGAACGTTTCGCATTCTTATTTCGCGAGCGCCTGTCTCTCCTTCAGAGGCAGCGACAGACGGGTTCCGCAGCCCAGGAGGCCGGGGGCGCGCGAGGCCACCTCTCTCCCGCGCGCGGTTATCCACTTCAGCGCTGACGCTCTCACCCAGAGCGATTTACGCAGAGCGCGTCTCTGAGGGAGGACGCCGGCACCGTATCCAAGCTCAGCGCAGTGCAGTACGTGGGCAGCCATTTTGCGTGCCTCATCTGGGTCACCTGGTCATTACAGCAAACAGTTCACCAACAAAAAAAAAAAACCAGCATTATGAACTAGATGTCAGTTCTTATGGACAGCAAACAGTTTCACTTATGTCACACCAATGACATCACTTCCTGATGCCCTCATCCAGACGTATTGGCGCACGGCAGCCAACTGTGAGCGCACGGGACGCTGCATCCAGTGGTTGCGTTCGGGGTACAAACCCCTCTGCAGCTTGGAGGCGTGCGCTGATGCCCCCTGACGCTCCGCCGACGGGCTCTCGCGCGCGGACGCGTCGCGAAGGAGGCGTAGGTGCGCCTCAGCCAGCGAGCGGCCCGATGCCATGGCGACCGGCACTTTTCGGGTTCGAGGAGCCGTCATCAGCGCGGCGTAAACGACAAAGAGGCGTTTTACACCGAGGCGCTCGCCGCAATCAGCGCTCGAATTACACCCCCCCCCCGCTCCGGCCCGGGCCTCGGAGTTAGCGCTGTGGAGTGCCGTTTAAAAAAAAAGAAATCGAGAAAAAGAAAAAAAAAAAGCTGAACTTAACACACAGCGGAGGAGGAGAAAACTGAGGAAGTATTAACTGTGAGAGGAGGTTTATTCCTGAGACCACTTTACTGCTGAACAAAGGGAGCTTGGGGTGGGCGGGGCTTGTTGTGGGCGGAGCCTGCAGTGGGAGGGGCCATCGCAGCGGGAGGGGGTTTATCCACTAATCTCTCCGCCCATTTTTGTTGAGGTTACCCACAGACCAAGGAGGCACTGGAGGGAGGAAGAGAGAGCACGAGAGACAGAGGAAAGAAGAAGGACGTCAGGATGCGTTTAAATTCTGCCGAAGCTAGATGGAGCAGTTGGCACAGGCTGGCTGAGAGCTCAGGCGCCCGTCATGTGTGCCCGTTATCAACCGGGCACCCTGCGCTGCCCGCGGAACCACAGGACCCAGAACAGAACCCAAACCCAAACCCAAACCCGAACACGTCTTCCCTCTTCCTTCAGCGGCACGAGCACAAGCACGAGCACTGCCCCCCCCCACCCCCCCCAGTTCATAAACGTTATCGCTCCTCCCCGAATAATTAAGACAAACGTTTCTCTCAGCCCCGTACACTTCAGGTGTCCATAATATATCAACTGCAGTATTAAACTGAGACGCAACGCGGCACTCTGTCGGGGGATGGTGGGTGGGGGGTGGGGGGGGGTAATAATATCTCTGTTAAAAGGCTTTAGAGTACACTGCTCTCAACAGAGAGCCTCTCCCAGGAGCGTTTTTCTACACTTCAGCTTCTAATACACCCGCACGCCGCCGCAGCGCACGGAGACAGTGTCAGAGAGAGCGGGGGAGAGAGGGAGAACAGAGCCGGCCTTGACGCGTTCTGAAAGGTGATTGTGCCGTCTGCTGATCGCTCACAGGCGTTCTCTGAGTACATAATGCACCCAGGCGCGTTAAACGCGTTTCGAGGGGTTCAGGAGAATGCGGAGTGTCGCCGTCGCTCTCTGGACCGCGCGTTAGTGCAGCGGCGTTAAGCGCGTCCTTCCTGTCGCTCCCTGGACCGTGCTTTAGCGCAGCGGCGTTAAGCGCGTCCTTCCTGTCGCTCTCTGTACTTCGCTTTAGTGCAGCGGCGTTAAGCGCGTCCTTCCTGTCGCTCCCTGTACTTCACTTTAGTGCAGCGGCGTTAAGCGCGTCCTTCCTGTCGCTCCCTGGACCGTGCTTTAGCATAGCGGCGTTAAGCGCGTCCTTCCTGTCGCTCCCTGGACCGTGCTTTAGCATAGCGGCGTTAAACGCGTCCTTCCTGTCGCTCCCTGGACCGTGCTTTAGCATAGCGGCGTTAAGCGCATCCTTCCTGTCGCTCCCTGGACCGTGCTTTAGCATAGCGGCGTTAAACGCGTCCTTCCTGTCGCTCCCTGGACCGTGCTTTAGCATAGCGGCGTTAAGCGCGTCCTTCCTGTCGCTCCCTGGACCGTGCTTTAGCATAGCGGCGTTAAGCGCGTCCTTCCTGTCGCTCCCTGGACCGTGCTTTAGCATAGCGGCGTTAAACGCGTCCTTCCTGTCGCTCCCTGGACCGTGCTTTAGCATAGCGGCGTTAAGCGCGTCCTTCCTGTCGCTCCCTGGACCGTGCTTTAGCATAGCGGCGTTAACGCGTCCTTCCTGTCGCTCCTGGACCGTGCTTAGCATAGCGGCGTTAAGCGCGTCCTTCCTGTCGCTCCCTGGACCGTGCTTTAGCATAGCGGCGTTAAGCGCGTCCTTCCTGTCGCTCCCTGGACGTGCTTTAGCATAGCGGCGTAAACGCGTCCTTCCTGTCGCTCCCTGGACCGTGCTTTAGCATAGCGGCGTTAAACGCGTCCTTCCTGTCGCTCCCTGGACGGGCGCGTTACGCGTCTTCCTTCCCCCGACCGTCTTAGCATAGCGCGTAAACCGTCCTCCTGTCGCTCCTGGACGTCTTTAGCATAGCGGCGTTAAACGCGTCCTTCCTGTCGCTCCCTGGACCGTGCTTTAGCATAGCGGCGTTAACGTCCTCCTGTCGCTCCTGGACGTGCTTAGCATAGCGGCGTTAACGCGTCCTTCCTGTCCTCCTGGACCGTGCTTTAGCATAGCGGCGTAAACGCGTCTTCCTGTCGCTCCCTGGACCGTGCTTTAGCTAGCGCGTTAACGCGTCCTTCTGTCGCTCCTGACCGTGCTTAGCATAGCGGCGTTAAACGCGTCCTCCTGTCCTCCCTGACCGTGCTTAGCATAGCGGCGTTAACGGTCCTTCCTGTCGCTCCCTGACCGTGCTTTAGCATAGCGGCGTTACGCGTCCTTCCTGTCGCTCCCTGGACCTGCTTAGCATAGCGGCGTAAGCGCGTCCTTCCTGTCGCTCCTGGACCGTGCTTTAGCATAGCGGCGTAAGCGCGTCCTCTCGCCTCCCTGGACCGGCTTTAGCATAGCGGCGTTAACGCGTCCTTCCTGTCCTCCCTGGACCGTGCTTTAGCATAGCGGCGTTAACGCGTCCTTCCTGTCGTCCCGGACCGTGCTTAGCATAGCGCGTAAGCGTCCTTCCTGTCGCTCCCTGGACCGTGCTTAGCATAGCGGCGTTACGCGTCCTTCCTGTCGCTCCCTGGACCGTGCTTTAGCATAGCGGCGTTAACGCGTCCTTCCTGTCGCTCCCTGGACCGTGCTTTAGCATAGCGGCGTTAACGCGTCCTTCCTGTCGCTCCCTGGACCGTGCTTTAGCATAGCGGCGTTAAGCGTCCTTCTGTCGCTCCCTGGACCGTGCTTTAGCATAGCGGCGTTAACGCGTCCTTCCTGTCGCTCCCTGGACCGTGCTTTAGCATAGCGGCGTTAACGCGTCCTTCCTGTCGCTCCCTGGACCGTGCTTTAGCATAGCGCGTAAGCGCGCCTTCCTGTCGCTCGCTGGACCGTGCTTTAGCATAGCGGCGTTAAACGCGTCCTTCCTGTCGCTCCCTGGACCGTGCTTTAGCATAGCAGCGTTAAACGCGTCCTTCCTGTCGCTCCCTGGACCGTGCTTTAGCATAGCGGCGTTAAACGCGTCCTTCCTGTCGCTCGCTGGACCGTGCTTTAGCATAGCGGCGTTAAGCGCGTCCTTCCTGTCGCTCCCTGGACCGTGCTTTAGCATAGCGGCGTTAAGCGCGTCCTTCCTGTCGCTCCCTGGACCGTGCTTTAGCATAGCGGCGTTAAGCGCGTCCTTCCTGTCGCTCCCTGGACCGTGCTTTAGCATAGCGGCGTTAAGCGCCTCCTTCCTGTCGCTCCCTGGACCGTGCTTTAGCATAGCGGCGTTAAGCGCGTCCTTCCTGTCGCTCCCTGGACCGTGCTTAGCATAGCGGCGTTAAGCGCGTCCTTCCTGTCGCTCCCTGGACCGTGCTTTAGCATAGCGGCGTTAAGCGCGTCCTTCCTGTCGCTCCCTGGACCGTGCTTTAGCATAGCGGCGTTAAGCGCGTCCTTCCTGTCGCTCCCTGGACCGTGCTTTAGCATAGCGGCGTTAAGCGCGTCCTTCCTGTCGCTCCCTGGACCGTGCTTTAGCATAGCGGCGTTAAGCGCGTCCTTCCTGTCGCTCCCTGGACCGTGCTTTAGCATAGCGGCGTTAAGCGCGTCCTTCCTGTCGCTCCCTGTACTTCGCTTTAGCATAGCGGCGTTAAACGCGTCCTTCCTGTCGCTCCCTGGACCGTGCTTTAGCATAGCGGCGTTAAGCGCGTCCTTCCTGTCGCTCCCTGGACCGTGCTTTAGCATAGCGGCGTTAAGCGCGTCCTTCCTGTCGCTCCCTGGACCGTGCTTTAGCATAGCGGCGTTAAGCGCATCCTTCCTGTCGCTCGCTGGACCGTGCTTTAGCATAGCGGCGTTAAACGCGTCCTTCCTGTCGCTCCCTGGACCGTGCTTTAGCATAGCGGCGTTAAGCGCGTCCTTCCTGTCGCTCCCTGGACCGTGCTTTAGCATAGCGGCGTTAAGCGCGTCCTTCCTGTCGCTCTCTGTACTTCGCTTTAGCATAGCGGCGTTAAGCGCGTCCTTCCTGTCGCTCCCTGGACCGTGCTTTAGCATAGCGGCGTTAAACGCGTCCTTCCTGTCGCTCCCTGGACCGTGCTTTAGCATAGCGGCGTTAAACGCGTCCTTCCTGTCGCTCCCTGGACCGTGCTTTAGCATAGCGGCGTTAAGCGCGTCCTTCCTGTCGCTCTCTGGACCGCGCTTTAGAGCAGCGGCGTTAAGCGCGCCCTTCCTGTCGCTCTTTGGGTGTCTAGCGTCGCTCTCTTCTCCTCTCGACACGAGCAGATTTGGCCGCACTGTCACCCTGATGTTCTGTTACCCTACCGCTCTGCTGCCTTAATGTTCTGTTGCCCTGATGCTCTGTTGCCCTGACGCTCTATCACCCTGATGCTCTATCACCATGATGCTCTGTTGCCCTGACGCTCTGTTGCCCTGATGCTCTATCGCCATGATGCTCTGTTGCTCTGATGCTGTCGCCCTGACGCTCAGTTGCCCTGATGCTCAGTTACCCTGATGCTCAGTTACCCTGACACTCTGTTGCCGTGACGCTCTGTTGCCCTGACGCTCCATCGCCCAGTCTTCTGACTGTCCTGTCTCCACTCAGCAGATGCAGTTATTTGGGTTGACTCACAGCATGTTGTGTTTTATAATTGTTATTTTCCACTTCTGAACATTCCTCGTTTGTCCCTGTGGTGCGCCTAGTGGAAAGGGAACGGCGGCTGTGTCTCACCTAGGATTGGAGCTCGTGACCCCTTTGTCCCGCAGTCCCAGCACTGGTCCCAGGCCAGTGGGGTGCGCAGCCTGCGCGGCTCAGATAAAGCAGGCAGGATGAGCGCCGCTGCTCTCAGGCTGCAGGAGGAGGAGACGCCCACCACTGCGCTCTTCCTCTCTGTGAGCGTTCACACAGACAACACAGCGCTGGCAAGGAATATGAGGACAACACAGTCTCCTTACCGTTAGCACTGCTGTTTACATCACTTCATTATTCATTAGTTTGGTAATGATGATGATGGTGATTATTATTATTATTATTATTATTATTATTATTATTGTTGTTGTTGTTGTTAAAAAAGAACACAAAGTCCTGAATTATGGGTATAATGGCAAATGTATGTATGAGAGAGCATGCATGTTAGTGCTAAATATATGCACATAGTAAGCATGTGTGTACCTAATGGGTTAAGTGCTGCAACTCTAAGCTGATACTATAACACAAAGATTATCTCAGAAGAAAGCAGATATATGAAGACAGAGAGAGAGTGAGAGAGAGATAGAGAGGTGAGAAAGAGAGAGATAGAGAGACGAGAGAGCGTTTATGCATCTTAAAAGCAGCTCATTACAGAGCTGAGATAAGACGCAGGCGCAGCAGAGGGAGTTGTCCCTGGTGCTGATTCCAGCTGTCCCTGGTGCTGATTCCAGCCTGGATGAGGTGCGCGTGTGTAACGGAATGGACAGGAAGCAGCGCACCTGGCGCGTGCGGGGCGAGGCGGCAGACCAACGCCTTCTGATCATCCGAAATCACCCCCACCCTTTCTAACAACCCCTGCCTCCCAACCCCCACCACCCCCCCCAGCCCAGGCCCCCTCCTGGCTGGGTATACGCTAACACGCCTGCAAACACTGCCGGGAATAATGAAAGAAATGTCTGAAAGCGCCTTTTTTTTTTTTTTGCGGAGCACAAACAGGGTGGCTCGAGCGGGAGATTAAGTGACACATTCCTCCGAACGGCGGAGAAAAAAAAACACACACACACACACACACACACACACAAGGGCAACCGTTCCTTCCCCCCCCCCCCCCTCTCAAGAGCTAATGGAGAGATCGCGGGCGCGGGAAAGCGACACCCTTCGGAACGCGGCGATCGCGAGGAGCGAATTAAAACGCAGCCGCGCCAACGCCCGCTAAAGGTTAATGGTGCTATTTCTCCACAGTGTTTGTTCATTATCCAAATGCCAAACAGAACAGCTTTAATCAACATCGCGCCGGCGCGCTCTTGGGTTACGCGCCAGATTCTGAATATGTTCATTAGTTTCCCTCATGTATTATTGAAATAATCAGACCGCAATCTATTCCTATTCAAACGGGCGAGGGGTTGATCTGTGCCAAAAACAAGAGAGCAATTTGAGGTTTATTATCGCGGTGTCCCCGCAATAGAGACGCGCGCTGCTTAGACGAGGAGCCGCAGAACTTGAGTAGGGTAATTTGACGTGGATGAAATTACCCGACATATTCGGTCCTGCTTAAAGTGAGTACGGCACAAAAAAAAAAAAACTGCCTGATTTCATTTATGTCCACACGCCGCTCCCAGACTATTTATCTTCGGCGGGTCCGGAGCTGAAACACCCGCCTGCTCCTCCCGCACGCCGAGTTATTAGCCGTCCCAATTACCGCGGCACGCGGGGAACGCGCGTCTGACGTGTGAGCGAACGCTCTCCCAAATCTTATCTTGCTTTTGTCTCCGCTACACCGTTTCATTTGCAACCGATTTATTTATTATTCCCGCTCCAGGGATTTAGCACCGTGAGAAGAGAATACCGGGCCGGAGCAAACAGCCGACCAGTAGGCCTGCTTCCCAAAATCAGCGTCAAAACTGCTAGCACGAGTGAATATTCATACATCGCCGTGGTAACGAACCCTCCTGCCCGGCCTCTCTGTTTCAAACAACCACCATGAGTTTGGATACCAAACGTCTACATCTCCATGGAAGCCATAAACTTCTCAATGTTCGGGATGCCAAACATCCTCTTCCTCATTAACAAAGAGGGAATTCCACAGAAACACACTCGCAGACACACACATACTGTATGCACACACACACACACACACACACACAGACAAGCTCCTGTGCACACATACACCGACACGCACGCGCGTAAATAATACACCTGCATTTGCATGCAAATTCACACTAAAGCGAAACAGGGGTTTGTGTGTTTCCAGGCTGAAGGTCTGAAGGACGGCGGGACTGGCGGGGTTGGCGGGATTGGCGGGGCGCTGAAGCTGACGGCCGCGCTGCGCGGCGGCTTAATTGTGTTGTCAGAGCTCAATATCGTTTACCGCGCGAGGCCCTGACAACGGTTACCGCACGAGCGCCTGGCAACCATCCGCGGCCGACAAAATTAAACCGCCGCAGATCTCTGACCTCACCGAGTGTGACACCCGCCCATAATGCCCTCCCCCCCCCGCCACTCCCCCCCCACCCCGCACGCGCGCGGGAAACAGGCTCAGTGACTGCAGCTCATATCCCCGTCTGCACTGCTAACAGAGAGCAGTTTAACTTACCCATACTGCCCCCCTGCGCATTTAACATACCCATAATGCCCCCCTGCGCATTTAACTTACCCATAATGCCCCCCGCTCGGGGGAAAAAGGGCTCAGTGCCTGCAGCTCATGACCTGAGCTTCATCTGAAGCTGATGGGGTGAGCGCGGTGCTGTTAGACCCACACAGGGGTTCACCTCGCCCCGTTCTGACAAGCTCTGACCCGCTCCACAGCTGTGAGCTGGCTGTGTGCGTCAGTCACGTGCCGACGAGCATACGTTCTCCTTCCAAACCTGCTGCATTTCACTCTCCCTTAAAGGTGTGAGGTCACAAATACGCGATTGGAATGTTCCTAACCGAACATTCTAATGCTGATGTAACAGTCACTACTGGTGACTGAGAACGCTGATTTAGGACTCAGAAAAGACGTTCCAAAAAACACACTCTTCAAAGGGTTAAGCTGTCTGCATATAAAAGCAATAAACCCATCAATATTTTTGTCATGCATTGTTATATAAATAGTATGTGCAAAACATTTAGCTCTTACACACCATTTTAAATACAATATGGACCCAGGAAAGGGTCTGATGTGTAACCCAAAGTTTAAGCCCCATTGCATTATGGGCCAATAGGTCCCAAGGGAAGTGAACTTGTAGCGCACCAGTTCAGGTCACGAGTCATGCGCCATGCTTAAGGAACAGTCTCTCACAGCTGCAGGAAATGACACGTGCCACTCTCAGCTGACAAAACATCGGAGATATTACCTTGAGCATTACTTAGGCACACGCCACATCTGCTCCCATTTAAATGCTAATAAGTCACTGACTGGAAAGTGTGACTGAGGGAACGATACACTGATGCTCGGAATCAATTAAATTAGATCTCTTTGACTGAAAGAAAGCCCCCTGAACACCACTGAAATAGACTCCTCAGTCTCTCTCTCTATCTCTCGTGCTCTCTCTCCATCTCTCATGCTCTCTCTCTCTCTCTCTCTCTCTTGCTGTCTCTTACTCGGTCTCTCTCTCTCTCTCGCTGTCTCTTACTCTCTCTCTCTCTCTCTCTCTCTCTCTCGCTCTGTCTCTTACTCGCTCTCTCTCTCTCTCTCTCTCGCTGTCTCTTACTCTCTCTCTCTCTCTCTCGCTCGGTCTCTTACTCGCTCTCTCTCTCTCTCGCTGTCTCGTACTCTCTCTCTCTCTCTCGCTCTATCTCTCTCTCTCTCAGGAGATACAGCATTAGATTGTCAGGAAAAGGTGGCATCAGCAGCTTCCAAGCATCCCTAAACTGTTACAAGCCGTCAGTATTAGCATGAAACCATGCTAATGACGGGCGCTGTGTCTCCTGTCGATATGGTGCCCTGCAGGGGAATCGCCTGCCCCGAACCCGAACCCAAAACCTCCCCACCCGAAAATCCAACTGGCACCGCGCCCCTGTCTCACCCGCACCCCAACAGCGCAGGTCAGATAAGAGACAGAGTAGCTCCCACGGTGGGCCTCACGAGTGGCTCACACGGTAAAGACACCGGGCCTCATTCACAAAACTTTTCTTGGATTATTCTTACTTTCGTTCTTAAAAAAATTCTCTACAAAAAAACAAAAACAAAATGAGATTCGTGACACACGTGCAGAACTTGTTTTTGTGCGTATCTCGGGTGTATGAGATAGATGATGAATGCCGGCTGTCTGTAAATCTTGACGAAAAACAATCACGAATGTCGAGGAAAGTTCTGGGAGAACATTCTTACGCGCAGTCTGCGATCAGATACGATTGTACGCATGTTCGGTGAATGAGGCCCACTCATCCCAGAGCAGAAAGCCTGAGTCTGGGCGTTCTCGAATGGCAGTTCGAGTCCCAGTGGCAGCATGGTTGGCATCGGCGAGACAACAGCTGGCTCAGGCTCACCAAGTAATGACCGGGTTAGGGGGGGGGAGGGGGGGGGGGCACAAGCTAGCGGGGGGGGGGGGCTGGTCTCACCGCTCATTACTGTGGAAAGCAGCAAGAACGGCAGCTCCTCCTGACATCACTGGCGGGAGTGAGCGTCAAATTCGGTTGAGTTTGTTTGGGGGAAAAACGGGATCAAACATTTTTTTTTTTTTAAAAGAAGCTGAGAACGAGCTGTTCCTATCAGAACACTGAGCTGTTCCTATCAGAACACTGAGCAGTTCCTATCAGAACACTGAGCTGTTCCTATCAGAATACTGAGCTGTTCCTATCAGAACACTGAGCTGTTCCTATCAGAACACTGAGCTGTTCCTATCAGAACACTGAGCTGTTCCTATCAGAACACTGAGCAGTTCCTATCAGAACACTGAGCTGTTCCTATCAGAATACTGAGCTGTTCCTATCAGAACACTGAGCTGTTCCTATCAGAACACTGAGCAGTTCCTATCAGAACACTGAGCTGTTCCTATCAGAATACTGAGCTGTTCCTATCAGAACACTGAGCTGTTCCTATCAGAACACTGAGCTGTCCTATCAGAACACTGAGCTGTTCCTATCAGAACACTGAGCAGTTCCTATCAGAACACTGAGCTGTTCCTATCAGAATACTGAGCTGTTCCTATCAGAACACTGAGCAGTTCCTATCAGAACACTGATCAGTTCCTATCAGAACACTGAGCAGTTCCTATCAGAACACTGATCAGTTCCTATCAGAACACTGAGCAGTTCCTATCAGAACACTGAGCTGTTCCTATCAGAACACTGAGCTGTTCCTATCAGACCACTGAGCTGTTCCACTGTGCGTATGAAACAAACAGGGTTTATTTTATCGGAAAGTATAAAACACTACATTTATGAAATGTAGAAATATGTGCATATATTACCTGCCTGAAACATGCACGCTCTTCCCGCTTCCCCCTGAAGCTCAGGAATGGAGCCTAATCTGGGAGCTTGTGCTTCGTTTTAACGGGAAAGATAATGAAGCAAGTTAAGCCCGCATCTCAGTGGAGAAGCGGCGCTATCCCAGTTCACACGGAAGGAGCGTCGCGTGGCCACGCACGGCCAAAAGCTTTACCTCGGGTTCGTCATCATCGCCCTGTCAGAAAGAAAAAAAAGAGAGAGAGAAAAAACCCCTATGGCCACAATTTACAATGGCTGCTGAAGAGAGAGGTATAGAGAGAGTGATGGGGAGAGAGAGAGAGAGAGAGGGAGAGAGAGAGAAAATCAATCAGCAGTCATTCAGAATGTTCCAGCGAGCCTGAATGACTCCCAAAATCACGGCGGAGTGCGTTGGGCCTGCCAGTGAGCGGCTCTGTTCGGGGCTGCGCCGCACTGTGGAGTCATTTTATTTTATTTCATTTCATTTCGCTTTATTTCATTTTGGCAAGAGAGCCGCATTAAAAAGCCACGCGCTCGCTACAAAACCAGTTTTTTCCATTTCGCATTTTTCGCTCCACCTCCGCCCAGCATCCCCCCCCATTTCCCCCCCCCCCTTCATCCCTCCTTCACTCCCTCCACCGCTCCTCGCCCCCCCCCTCCTCCTCCTCACCCGCTATCCCTTTTCCCACCGGCACATGCGATGAACGGAGAGAGAGAGGAAAAACTGTTCCGTTTCATTATAGATATGCTCCAACCTCATTACAGATATCTCTATGGTAACATCCCCGTAATAGGCGCTGACTGGTAACACATTGGCGGGCTGATCTCCGTCTTCCTCTGGGCCACTATAACATGACAGAGGCCCGTTCCACACACACCGGCACGATGCCACTCTCACACACATGGAATACACCGCACTATATACCGAACACATCGCCTTCTGAATGCCTTAGAAAACATATCGAAAAAATATATATTTCACAGCAAAGTATTTTTTAAAATATATTGTGATATTTGAAAGTGGAAATAATTTGTGTATTTGGGACATATATTAGGACATGTAGCTTGTATACCTTAATTGTGTGTATCCCTTATATATTGAAAAATATTGTGTATATGTATGCATTTATGTATGTATGTATGCATGCATGCATGCATGCATGTATATATGTATGTATGTGTGTACGTATTTATATAATTGCTTTGTATGTATCTGTGTGTGTGTGTGTGTGTGTGTGTGTGTGTATTTACATAATTGCAAATGTAGTTGAAGTTGAATACTGCCTCAAAGGGTGGAACATGAGGAACAAGGTGACCTTCAGGTTGGTTGTTTTTGACTGCTTTATAACACCGCTGCAGGAGCTGAAGTGGTCCTGCTCAGAGGCAGGTCTCATGCATTTTTAAGGTGAGTGTGCTCATCAATAGGAACGTGTCACACCTGTCAGGGAATATGACAGACAGCAGTCCTTCAGATATTTTAAGTCCCGTGCTGACCTTCCCGCAGTGGTTTCAGGATGAATCAACAGGGACAAAAATAACAACTAAAAAAAATACACAAGAAGAGTGAATAATACAAGTAAGCCAACTCAAAAGAACGCTCGTTCAAAAGTGTCTTTAAAAGAACAGCTCAATGATTATTTTCAAAAGGAAATATTAAATAATAATTTTTAATAAAAAAAGGGGAAACGAGGGAAAGAATTACTGGAATGAAATGATAGAGATTGCAAAGATTTAAAAATAAAACAGAGCATAGTAGAAGATAAATAGAACAAAGTTATGATAAAATAAAGCTCTTCTTTATGCAGTTCTCTCCTTATTTTACCCTCTCGTAACAGAGATCATTCATTCAGAAGGTTGATTCGCTGAAAGGGTGCCGTTCACTCTTAAGACTGCGAATTCAGCTGGAAAGTACTGTGATTAATAAAATCTGAAACGACACACACATAACTACCGTGTGTCAGAATTAATACTCAAAACACTCAGTAGGTAACCATGACAGCCGGTCATTAGCTCCCTATGATGAATGAAAACAGGATTTGAAATGGAAACGCGATAGAAATTAATATCCTGAACATTTTAAATCACAAGTGTGTGTGTATGTGTGTGTGTGTGTGAGGGGGGGGGCAAGATGTGGATAGCCAGGCTCATATTAACCGCCCCCCCCTCCCTCAAAAAACTGATAAAGTAGATTCAGGATTCATGGATTTGTGGAAATACTTCAGTATGAAGAATGCAGACTTTCACACCCTTCCACTGCTGAAAGGCAGAGCTGAGATCCTTACATTTCGTTTTGTCAGATGAGTGAAGCTGATAAAGCCTCATGACAAACCGTTTGTACCGCTGCACGAGTGCATCCCCGACCTGCTCCTGCAGACGGGGAGAAGACACACAATATGGGAGGGGGGGGGGGATTTTAAAAAAGGGGGGAGCATTTCCCCCCCTTAAAAAAAAAAAAAAAAATTGCTTCAGGTTATCTTGTTTTTTTTAACGGCATCAATTTCAAAATTCTTTTCTCTCCCCCCCCTTTTTGCTGCAGTTCACAAATTTTGTTAATTGAAACAAAGAGACGCTCCCCTTCTTCTTAATTTCCCGTTCGTCCAATTTCTGTATCCGTTCAGTTACAGGCCCACCTCACCCCTGTAGCCGAGCCAGCATTCAGCTCTGCGCAGCCCTGCACGGTCCATCATTCAGCTCTGCGCAGCCCTGCACAGTCCAGCATTCAGCTCTGCGCAGCCCTGCACAGTCCAGCATTCAGCTCTGCACAGCCCACCACGGTCCATCGCGATCCCACCGACTCCTACATCTCAACTCGCAAACAAACGTACTCCTGCTGCCGTGTGCCGCAGCAACACTGCACTTCGCTGGGCATAACTGGCTGAGGGCAAATCTGGCTCTCACACCGCTGTCAAACAGAGGCCCTCTCAATTCAAACGAGACATCTCTCCCGGCCTCGAAGGGCATAACCACGAAAACCCACAACCCACTCCCTTTGAGCGATGTGGACCGGAGTGTCAGTACGAAAACAGCCCGCAGACAAAACAATGAATGAGAGCAAAAAAAAACCTTGTGCCCCCCCCGCCCCCGCCTTTTAGACAGCAGAACCCTACAAGCCTTTGGCGAGATCTAAAGGGAGATCTGTCCAATTTAACCAATGCAAACCGTCTAACGTGATTGAACGTCCCGGATAATATAATTCTGGGAAATCCACGGCCAAATTTACTTACACAACCGTCTGTTAGCGCTGCGTTTAGCGTCATGGCGCTCAAATTAAAACGATGTTCTCTCTCTCTCCTGACTAGAGAGGCTTTTTGAGTGTGACACAGGCGCGGCGTCCCACGTTTAAATATATAAAAACATCTGTGGGGAGAGGGGCGGAGGGCAGGGACCGTTTTTTTTTTTTTTTTTTAGGGGGAGGGAGAAATGAGAATTACATCGGAGAGAAATGGAGCAGGCTGAGACATTTCGGGTCGAAATAATAACTTTGCCCCCCCTCCCCCACACCACCCCACCCCACCCCATCGCATTACCGCCGCGCGCAGTTCCGATAAGATCGTTGGGAAGAGCAGCTGTTAGGAATACTGCTTTTCATTCTGCGTCGCTCGGGGACAACTGATGCCCCAAATGAAGCATGTCCTCCATTAGGCCCCCTAAAGAAATAAACTAATAGCCTGCAAAGGCTGCCATTTGTAATACCACTATAATTCACATGATTCATTAAACAGAAATGGAAAATGATGGCATATTCTGATGAAAATAGTCCTCGGGGGAAATTTCATGCATTCATTTATTCCGAAAAGTCTTTCATTGACTAAGCAACTTGCTCTGTTATTGTGGAGATTGGATATCTGTCCTCTTTCAGGACACCCCCACCCCCCCGCCCCCCCACACCCAACCCAGGCATTGTCTAAAATAGATTAATGTTGTTTACATAAGTTTGTAGTCGCTCATTTATTCCTGAGGATTATATAGATTGTCCCCCCCCCAAAAAAAAGAAAAGAAAAAGAAAAAATGCTATCTTACCCTTTTTCCTGCTGTTTTTTCCCCTCATTCCCAGAGAGCAGCGCTGGTACACAGAACTGCCCGAAGAGGCAAAGAAACACAATGCTAATTAAACGTCCTATTAATGCAAACAATGCAGGACTGGGGTTTGAATTCGCCTGGCCGACCTCACGCCCCAAAAACATAATTCCATTCAGTTTTATTTTCTATAGCTCCTTCCACAAAGAACCAATGTTTTTATTTTTATTTTTTTAATTACAGGCAACCAGGCCCAGAAACTCAAAAGCAAACTTGAGCAGAAACTCGCAGCAGAAACCCCGTGAACAAGTTCTACTTCCCTCCCCATCACCGGCCGGTGTGTCAGGTGAGGGATGTGAGTCCTGCCTCTCCGTAGCGCTCCTGGGGGGTGGGGGGGGGGTGGGTCTGGTTGGGGGGGGTGGTTGGGGTGGTTAGGAGGGGCGGACGCCGCTGAGTTCCTGGGCCTCTTCCCAAAGTGGGCGGAGCTCTGTCGTTCATCAGCCTCTGCGGGACAGGGCATCAGGACCTTCAAGAGCTGTTTGCCAGAGAGATAATTACCCCCCCCCCCCAACCACGCACGCCCCCATGCCCCCCGCCCCGGCCTGGCCCACCCCGACTTCTCCATCACTCAACAGTGCAACTGTGCACATCTGGCTGGGGGGGTCCAGAGCAGGATGTGTGTGTGCGTGTGTGTGTGTGTGTGTGTGGGTGTTGCCAGACATCCACCTGCTCAGACTGAAGCGGGGTCCATCCATCAACGGCCCTAACCAGCCCCTGAGGAGGGCGGGGCCAGCCGGGCCCTTCAAAGCCATGCATCCCCATCAAGCCCCCCCCTCGCCAGCCCACACCTCGTTTGTTAATTACCCAGCGAGGCGTGACTACCTGCGGCCGTGCATCACCCAGTCCTGCCGCCGCGAGCCATCTCCATCTCACTCCCACAAGGACGAAAAGCCCCTCCATCCTGACTCCTCATTTTTTTTGTCTTTTTTTGGGGCGGGAGATTTTTGCACTGGATACCCTGTCTGTGTGTAGACGCATAGGAACGCACATATTCACACGCATATGCACACAAATACACAAACGTACGCACACACATGCGCACACACACCAGCACCCAGAGAATAATCTCTTTTAATCTCTTTATACCCACTTTTTTGAAAAAATTTTTTTTTTAATGCAATGCGAAAAACTATTGTTATAATGACGGTCATTATTGGTCATTAAGATTCCTCACGCATATCCAAGCATTTAAAAAGAAGACAGACCCTCCTGGCTGTTTACGAGATTCCCAGCACCTGCTTTGGGAAACAGCGATGCGATAAAAACAAAAAAACTGGGGTTTTTTTTTTTCATGGCCTCACGCGGCCTTTCGACGTTTCTGACACTTTGTCTTGATGAAAATAAATGTGAAGCATCACAAAGTGGTGGCACTGTTCCACCATCCCCTCCTCCCACCCTCGTCCTCCCATACCTTTGTATCTTTGCACCTGGATACAAAGAGACAAAGGGATCTCGCTGTTTTTACCGCACCTGAACCCGTTTAAGAGAAGAAATTCAGGATAATTCAGGACGAGTCGCTCTCCTACGCAGCCGGAGATGTTCAGCGTGTGCACTGCACTGTATGTTTAACCACAGCAGAGTTTATGTTAGCACAAGAGGGATCAATGTGCTCAGAGTATTCTGAACAGTGTTGATTTAGCACTTAAACTTTTACTGCGAATGATTCCCCAAAACGTGGCCTCCGAGGCCGTCTATATCTCGCCTAATTTACTCAGTTTTGCTCTGTCGGTTTTACGGTTTTATTGTTGATTAGATTTATGGCCTCACTATTGATGGCTTGTACTGTTTTCTGGGGGTGGTTTTTTTGCTCAGTAATTGTCATGTGGATCAGGAGCAAAGGCCCGATTTGAGCCGCTCCAGGTCTTACGACGGGCCGGTCAGTCCAGTGAGGAGAACCCACCGGCAGGGCAGCAGGTAAAACCTGGAACGGCTCAAACCGCTACACGCAAGGACTGATGCTTCCATCCTTCAAAACGAAAACAAAACCTGAAGTCATTTTGATTTTTGAAACGTGCATTGTTCATTTAATGCCGATTAACGCTCACACGGGTAGTTTTATTCTGGTTTGCGAAACTTAGTTTAATGCTCAGTAGGGTAGTTGACAATTTAGTCTGCACTGATTGCACTTTCAGTCTCTCTAGGGACCACACCTTTCCGCTCTGTGTAAAAGCCGCTCTTCGATCCGTTATCTTCGGCCTTCTGTTTGATGTCTTCTGTAAGTCATTTGGGACCAGGGGCTCTGCTGAATGGCACATTAGTTTCGATTTAGCACGGCGAGTCGAAAGTGGGCCGTGGCCAGCACTTCTGCAGCGTCATCGCAATTGCCCGCAGTTAAGGTATTTAATAGCCCGCCAAATGCATGATTCTAGTGACATCATACTAGTGCTCTTCCAGTTCTATTTAGGCAATAAGCTTGCGTGTGTGTGTGAATCGCTGCAGAAAGCCATCGCTTGTGTCCTGATACTTAACGCTTTGCTGTGGTCTAATCTTCGTGTGAATCCGCAACTGGTGTTATACGGCTTAAAAATTAATGGGTGAAATCGGTGGGTAAACCAGTGGAAATGAAACGCTGCTTTTACAACAACAGCCTTTCAGGAACAGAACTGGCCCGCTCCTGGGATGAGGAAAGAACCCATGCAAATGAATTTTTTATTCCCGTTTGAGAAGCTAAATTGAGAAGCTTCCTGGACCGTTACACATGACAACTCAATTTTTTCCCGTTACCACCCCCCCCCCCGCCACCCCCACCCCGCTCAGAGACATCATTACATTGCAGTACATTCATTCTGCAGACTCTCTTAGCCACAGCCACCAGCAGCGGAGCAGAACACGACTGCATTCACCTGATTAATATGAGCGATAGAGCCAGGGCTGGCTAACGGCATCCTCCCCACTGCCCAGCACGGTAAAAGAGTAAAAGAGGTCATAGCACTAAAGCACTGGGGCAGGTTAACTTTGCTAACCAAGAACAAAAAGGAGGTTATTCTGAATACATACATACTCTATACTGTATACATACATACATACATATATACAGACTCTATTCATACCAGGCACCCCCCTGAAAGAAATGAAAACATAAAACCATAAAATAGATACAAGCTAGAACCATAAAAATTCCATAAGCCAAATTGACATCAGAAGGTGGGAGCAGTAGAGAGGGGTTGTAGTAGGTATAGGCGAGAAGGGTGGTCACCTGTGGGGGGGGGGGAATCACCAAATGAAGTAGGGGGGGAGGTCCACCCATTGCATCCATGATAGTCGACCTTCCTCCTCGGTCAGCAATAACTGTCTCCTCTGCACATCCCATGAAGGGGTTGGGATGGGCGTGGATGGAAGTGGGTGGAGAGGGGAGATGGTGGGGGATGTGGAGGGGGGGGGGAGAAAAAACCAAAATGCAGAATAAAAAAAGAGGCTGGTCTTCAGACTGGCATCGAAACTTGGCTGATGAAAGCGGAAAATCTGTCCACGTTGGCTCATTGGCATCTCTGTTTGAATGCAACGGGCTCTGAGTGGTCCTGCGTTCGCTAAGTCCCCTCTCCCTACTCAGCCTTCGCGAGCGTGACAGGAGCTCTCGTCTGGAGAGCGGAGAGCGATCCGCGATTCGCCACGCGGTGCGGTACACTAGCACGTTAGCACGTTAGCACGCGCGGGTTCCACCTCCTTAACAGCTGCGGCATCGCGCGGTAACCGTAGCGCCAGCACACGCGCGACACGCATAGGCCAACGTCTCTTCGTTATCGGATCAAACGGCCCGCATATTTCAAAACGCCTGCAGGTGAGGACTCATGACTGTCACGTTTCCTGAAATATGACCGCGTATAAAAGTCAGCTTTATGACGCATAAATCACGCTCTCTCTCTCTCTCTCTCCAGAGCCCCAGCCTCGCACACGCACAGTAATTCTCCATCTGCGTACGGTTCGATATTTCCAATCGTATTTATGGCCACATTACGCGGGAAAGCACTCTGAATGACTGGCAGAGCAGGCTGTCAGGGCAGAGATACACCTGGCTAATTCTCCAGGTGGGGAACATCTGGAATGGCTCAAACTGCTAAAAGCACACGGAGTTACATTTCCCTTCCGCCATGTCCATTGTTGTTTTTTTTATTTAAACATGATTAATCAAACAAATCCGTACCTGAAAATCATTTCGATTTTAGCATTGCTCATTTAATATAATGCTCATTTGGGAGGTAAGTTCTGTCCCTGTTTGTGTAATTCAGTTTAATGTTCCATAGAGTTGAGAAGTCTGGCCGTTCGTGCACTTGCAGTCTCTCTTAGGCCTTACATCCCCCCTCTAGGGAATCGCTGCACCTCGATCCCTCATCTTTGGACTTCTGCTTCCAGTCTAACGCATTCGGGACGGGGGGCGTTTTGCTAAATGGCACTAGAATTCCGAGGCTTTACTGGAACTAAACCACAGAGAGACAACACACAAAAAAAACCCGAATGTCTCCGTCTTCGTTATCAGATTAAACGGCTGCGTGCTTCAAACGCCTGCGGGTAAAGCCACATTAATGTCACACGCTCAAATTTTACCAGCGAATCGCTAATTCACAGAGGCCACGGTATCTGTAAAAAAGTGGAATTCATTTCGGCCCGACCCCTTCGCTGGACAGCTTTCGGGCTGTTTTTCATTCTGATTGGTGGATTAGTCACAGGTGCGGAGAGCCAACCGCGCGCGCTGTGGTACCGACTACTGAGACACCATCCGAAGCCATTTACCACGGTAACCGTATCCCCGGGTGACAGGTGTGACAGGCATCCTGATTGAGATCCCTTCAGAGACCTTATATCCATGCAGGGAAATCCGCTGTGGCATTTCTCCTGGGCTACTTCACCAGGGACGAACCCCCCCTCCCCCCTCCCCCCTCCCGCTCTCCCCAATACCCATAATTCCCTCTGACAACTGACAGGGAAATGAGTGCTCAGCACAGACCCAGAAGCGCTACAATGTCCGCTGGTTTTCCATGCGTTTCAGCCCCGAAGCAGTTACATGAAGTCACCAGCTGGAATAGGAGTCAACTCCCGAACTGACTGCTGATACGCGAGCTGTAACCTGCTCAGCCCATTCGCTTATCAGCTGTGATAGATCCATTACTACAGTCCTGCTACATCCACTCTCCTCTACTGTACACCAGGCTGGCCAGCAAAGGTTGGGCTCCTCCTCTCCAGTCGGGTTCCTCCCATGATTTCTTCCCATCTGGGAGTTTTTTTTCTTGCCAGAGTTTGAATGTTTTTCTCCCCACTGGGAGTTTTTACCTCACTGGCTTTCTTTTCATTCAGGGTTCAGGGTGGGTTTTTGCCCAATTTTCCTTCTGTTACTCTGGGTCTGTGTGACATTTTTCGGTAGAAAGCGCCATACAAATGAAATTGATTTGAATGAAAGGAAAAAGCAGAAGCCTGCTGATATTGTAGGCGTTGAGGGCTGGAGTTTGAGCCTGTGCTTGATACCGGCTAAGTGCTTTCACCCTAAAATCAGCGAGCAATTCAGACCCAAGAAAGCAGGTGAGGAGAATTACCTGTATAATCAGTTGCATTGATCGAGCAGTTACATGCTGAGTAATCACCAGGTAATGAACATCCTGAGTCTGTCCAAGGCCAGGCCAGGGTGGATCCTTTCTGTCAGGGCCAGCCAACACCGTTCCTGGAAACCTACCATCTTGTAGGTTTGTATTGTGACATCATAAGAGAAATGTGAACAATCAACATGCTGCTACTACCAGATCAGTCTCTATTATGACATCATAAGAGAAATGTAAAAAAGCAACACATTGGTCCTTATAGGACAGTCCGTCTTATGACATCATAAGAGAAATGTAAAAAAGCAACACATTGGTCCTTATAGGACAGTCCGTCTTATGACATCATAAGAGATGGTCGATGGTGGTGCTGTGAACATGAGGACAGAAATACCGGGTGAATTCTCTCTGGGATGAAGAGGAATCTCAGTCAAAACATTCCAGCCCAGGTAGTGACAGGTGTGTGTGCTGCTTTTTGATAAAGGTACAGCGTGATGCTGGGTTTGGATCTAACAGGACTGGCAGGGAAAAAAACCCTTTAGAGTTTGTCTTGGGATCACAAAAGGAAACATTGTCTCCTGTAACGAGTAGTTTGAACCACACCAGGTCTTACTGACAGCAGGTCAGTGCAGTGATTGGAATCCACCAGCAGGGCTTCCAACCCACCTGAATTCTCACCTGCACACAGTAAAATTTAGGGCCTTGAGCCACAGGTCATGGTTAAAGTGTAAAAATGCAGCCTCTGATACTCTGTCGTTTCAATGTCAGTTTTCTTCTCCTTTTGCAAATCGCCAAAAATAATTTGATCAGAGCCAATTTTGATTTTAGCCAGATTGCGTCCTCTGTGTGACATACAAAGAGAAAAAGGAGCTCACTTGAGGAGGGTGGGGGTGAGGAGTTGGGGCGGGGGGGGGGGGGGGGGAGGGTTTATAAGCATGAGGGGGCAGCTTTATCTATCATAACCCAAAAAAAGGAAAATGAATTCACTTGCATTTGATACTGGCCCAAAAAATGAATACAAAAAATAAATAGACTCAAGTATGATGGGAAAACTTTATTCCTCCCACTTTTATATGAATGATATGATTGGCTGTCGTATCTGATCGGCCGGCATATAGAGCTGGAATTGGTTTACGGTCTTTCAAACTCACGGAGAGAGACGGTCTCACGACGCTCACTTTATATCTCTCCAAGAAAAGCCACTCTGAGCTGAGGAAAATAATGAATTGATCTTCCTGAACGTTATACGTAGAAAGCAAAAGAAAAAGAAAAATAAAAAAAGGAAAAGAAGAAGAAAAAAAAAAAAAGAATTTTTTTTTGGAGAATGCCATTCAGCGAAATGAAAGTGACTTGGCCCCTGGTGAATCAGAAGGTAATTACGCGTGAATGTGTACGGATGAGAGAGAGAGAGAGAGAGAGAGAGAGAGAGAGAGATGAGCTACCCTCTCCCAGCTGCCTTCTCTCGTGACTGTGCCACGCACTTCCTGCCTCTCTAGCTCTCCGGGGTGGGGGAGGGGGTGGGGGGGGGGGGGGGAGGACTAATAGGACCCTGCTATTCCAACGTTGGGGTGCGGGAAAAAATTACAGACACGCTCGCCAGTCGGCACGGAAACCATGCCGTCCGTCCGCAAGCCTGTGTTTGGATGAGCTGGCTTCCTTGATCGTGTCTGTCAAAGTGCAATATGCAAACGGTCAATGCTGTAATCCCGCCTCTTGCCCAGTGCATGCTGGGATAGGCTCCAGCACCTCTCGTGACCTTGACCAGGAATTAAGCAGAACAACAAGTATGAATAATGGATGGATTATAATAATAATAATAATAATAATAATAATAATAATAATAATAAATTGTCCTTTCTTAGTGGGGAGTGGGGGGATGTCCCACAGAACTCCCATTGTAGCTGCTCACGCGGTCACGCACGCTAAATATTTCGCTCAGCCCCCCGAACCTCGCGGAGCACCTTATCATCAGTTCAGCATCTCAAAAGCCTAATATGACACGTGTCTCCACCGAAGAGAGAGAGAGAGAGAGAGAGAGAGAGGGGGGAAAAAAACTGATTCCAGTCTTTTTTTTAATCTTCCCGTCCCCACTGCCGGATTTCAATATCCTATTTAAAATTTCACTGTATTTATTTCCTTTTCGAGAACGCCATTTTACAAAACCTGACAAAGCCAGAATTGAATTCTCGGATCTCGGGTATTGATGACAGCTGGGGGGGGAATGGAATATCCGAGTGAAAACTGCAAGGGGAGCCGTTTTTTTCCACGAAATAGCAGTTTCCTCGCAGTCGGCGTGTAGTTGTGAGGTTTTAGGGGCTCGGCGGAATAACGTGTCAATCATCGCTGGGTCGCCTTGACGACACGTCCGATAAGAGGGCGGGGGGGGGGGGGGAGGTCGGAAGGCTGGCTGATTTGTTTACAGATCCGTTAAACACCTGTCAGAGCTTTCCCCTCTCCTTTGGGCTCTGTGCTTACCACCGGTCACTCGCAGGTGTCGTTTCTGGCTTTCTCAGCATCGCCTGTGGGTCCTGACGGGGAGAATGAGGTTTCATCAACTCCAGGTGGAGCTTCATTGGCCCGTCAATCGCCGGACTTGGTCTGAACCAATCAAAAGGTTGTGCTTCCCAAAAAAAAAACAAAAAAAACACCACGATCGGTCCAAGTCAGCGTTTCCCTGATAGCTTTGAGTCGCTCGGTCTGTTTTAGGTTTGAGGCTATACTTTATTGACCCCTCAGGGGGTAATTTGACCTCTGCGTTTGACCCATCGTAGTTACCTAGGAGCAGTGGGGCAGCCACAGTGCAGCGCCCAGGGACCAACTCCAGCTCTGAGGCCAGTGCCTCGGTCAAGGGAAATGGCAGGAGTGCGCCTGACCTCACATGCATGTCTTTCAGTGTGGGAGGAAACCCACACAAGCACGGGGAGAACGTGGAAATGCCACACAGAGAGTATCCGGCCGGCCCCGGACTCAAACCCGCAACCTTCTCCTGCGGGGCAACAGTGCTGGCCACTGCACCATCACGCTGGCCGAGGGGGGGCCACCTCATTCACTACCACCCCGTCTGTGGGGTCTTTTAGCACCTCCTCATTCAAATAGGCTATTAGTGGACAAAACTGGTTTATTGCAATCAATGTCTTTTTTTTTTTTTTTTTCTACTGGCAGGACCTGTTGCCATGGAAACATGCCACGTATATATTGCCAGATGTTACATTTATGATGGAAATGTACCAGGGGGAGATTGATGGGGGCAGAGGAAGCCAACAGCGGGTGCTCAAATTGTTTTTGTTTTTTTTCTGAGTGCTTCCAAGTGAGATAAACCATCAGTAGCTCTGATGGCTGGTGACCAGGGCATCTTTTCATTTCACATTATTCTTAGTCTAACTGCAAGAAGTGAAGAGGGACCATTCAAATGCATTCTCATGAGAAACCAGCCCCCCCACCCCCCCTCCCCCCCCTAAAAAAAACCCACTAGAGCTCAGAGCCACCATCCCATTTACTTGCAGTGTTCAAAGTGAAAAAACGTGTGAATTTTTTTTTAAAGAGAGGAAAAAAAGAAAAAAAGAAAAAAAAAGAAAAAAACAAGGCCTCCCCTCGGGACCCAGTCGTCAGGAGGACTGCTGGAACTTTCCGGCAGCTGTCTTTGCCCGGTTTCATCCCCCCCCCCGCCACCCCCCCCGCCCCGCCCCGTATTTCAGAACTTCTCATTACCCCTGGTGTAGATCGTACAGATTCACTTTGACACGCTCTACTCTCTCTCTCTCTCTCTCTCCCTCTCTCTCTCTCTCTCTCTCTCATGCTCCTCCGGAAACCGCCACATCAGCAGAAGAACTTCCCACAATTCCTAGGGAGGGGATAAATCAATTGAAACTAACCCGCTAACCGCATTATCATTTAATGTGCTTTATAATTACAATAACCCAGGGCCACGAGTGTTCACTTCCACGCCTTTCGCTTTAAAAACAGTGGAAGGGAGGAATAAAAGAAAGCAACCGCTGTTTACTAGAAATGTACCACAAACACTGAGAGAGAGAGGGGGGGGGAGGAGAAGAACATGGGAGACAGGGAAGGGATGGCATGAAAGAAAGAAAGAAAGAGGGAGCAGGAGAGAGAGAAAGAGAGAGGGAGCAGGAGAGAGAAAGAGAGAGGGAGCAGGAGAGAGAGAAAGAGAGAGGGAGCAGGAGAGAGAAAGAGAGAGGGAGCTGGACAGAGAGAAAGGATGGAGTTAGAAAAAGAACTAAAGACAATAGGCACTCCTGTGACAATTCTAATTAAATGTCAGCAATTTTTAAACCAGAAGGCAGAAAACCAAGCTGGTAAGAAAAGCCCTGCTGTGTTTGAGACACGGCGTAGGCCGGAAGACTCACAGACCCTGCCTCTCCGGTTTTTTGTTTGTTTGTTTTTAAAGAGCGTTTTCATTTTCTAAGCCTTTCTAAGCCTAACCCTTCGCCCTCGGCCGGTGTCGAATAAAGAGAGGGTCGCGGACGTGCCCGCCAGAGCACAGCGCCTAACGGCCAAAAAATCTCATGGCTGACTCGCGATGTCAGGAGTTCAGGTCCGAACCCGAAGGCCGAGAGCTCTAAGTGACACCATCCTGCTGAGGTCCTTCCTCGCTGCGGCCGTTAAAGACCACCTGACACTCCCCTCCACTCCGCATGACACTCCCCTCCACTCCGCCTGACACTCCCCTCCACTCCGCCTGACACTCCCCTCCATTCCGCCTGACACGCCCCTCCATTCCGCCTGACACTCCCTCCATTCCGAGCTCTGTGACAATTCTCCATTCCGCCTGACAACTCCCACTCCTTCTCCAATCTGCACACTCCCCTCATTAATGGTCATGGAACTTCCCTCCATTTCCGTTCCTGAACTGCTGTGTGACATTTAGGAAAGTCAGGGGGATTTCCTCAAGCACCGTGGCAACCTCGAGTCAAACTCCCAAACCGGCTCTCTCAATCTGGCCACCTAATCACCCCTCAGTTGAAATGGGTTTAATGAGAATACTGTTCTAGAAGAAAATGGCTTGTGAAATGAGCTTATTATTATTATTGTTGTTATTGTTGCTATTGCTATAATTATTGTTATTATTAGTATTATTATTAAAGGTATGTTATAACATGTGGCTGTGGCTATAGCTTGCCATTTATTAAAAATGCAAATTTGAAATTATGATTACTTGATTTAGATCAGAAACAGACATAGTCCACCGAGAATGGATTTGCCACACCCCATTCTAAAAATGGCTAATCTCTCCACCAATAGGAACAGCTCCTTCACTGCAATGTTCTAATTTCTCCACCAATAGGAACGACTCCTTCACTGCAATGTTCTAATTTCTCCACCAATAGGAACTGCTCCCTAATTTCTCCACCAATAGGAACAGCTCATTCACTGCAATGTTCTAATTTCTCCAACAATAGGAACGGCTCATTCACTGCGATGTTCTAATTTCTCCACCAATAGGAACAGCTCCTTCACTGCCAAACGCTCTTCAATTGTCCACCAATAGGAACAGCTCCTTCATGCAATGTTTAATTTCTCCACCAATAGGAACAGCTCCTTCACTGCAACGTTCTAATTTCTCCACCAATAGGAACGGCTCCTTCACTGCAATGTTCTAATTTCTCCACCAATAGGAACAGCTCCTTCACTTCACTGTTCTAATTTCTCCGCCAATAGGAGCCGCTCCTTCGCTGCAATGTTCTAATTTCTCCACCAATAGGAACAGCTCCTTCACTGCAATGTTCTAATTTCTCCACCAATAGGAACAGCTCCTTCACTGCAATGTTCTAATTTCTCCACCAATAGGAACAGCTCCTTCACTGCGATGTTCTAATTTCTCCACCAATAGGAACAGCTCCTTCACTGCAGTGTTCAGGGAGCCATCAACCCTTATGTCCTGAAACGTCTCGCGCTCCGTTTGTTCAGGCACAGCAATAAGAACGCCGGTCTCTCCCTGCAGTAATGAAAGCACTCTTCCTTCAGATCCCGTTTTAATTTCCAAACTTCAATTTCCGTCACAGAAACGAGGCCTGCCGTCTTGAATTTGCGAAATAAAAAGATCATTTTAAGCTCGACTAAGTCAGGCAGCGGTGGCGCCACAAAAAAAAAAAAAAAAGAATAAAAAATAAATAAATAAAAATGTTTTAAAAGCTGAGATAAAACACTAATGGCATATTAATCAATCCGACGCAAAACTTTCATGTTGTTCCACCACATTAGGGCTGATATCAGCAGCGATTCTCCACAAACCTCGGGCTTTTGATTTCTTCGCACCTGAGTGCTCTTTTCAAATTATGGAAACTGCACGCTGCTTCATCATGTTTATTGCATTTGCTGCGTCTGTTATTTTTGGCAGTTTGGCATCGCTCTGTCTTTAACAGATAACCGTTTAAAAAAAAAAAAAGAAAAAAAGGTTTGCACCCTATCAGAAGCTCTCTCTCCTTTAATGATAAGCAGCAAAAATAAAATAAGGATTCCCACTGAAGGGTTGACTAATTACTCAATTAGCTTCAACCTTAATTGATGTCAGCATCTGATTCATTCACTTTGGTTTGTCTGTTTGTAAAGAAAACACAATTTTGCTCAAACCCCTTCAAATATCACGAAGACTGAAAACCATGAACACTTACAAAAGGAACACAATGCTTCTGTGGGCAGTTCTTGCAGAAATAAAAGTGCGTTCTCTTTACACCAGGAAACAACAATAAAAATCATGTATAATTTTGTAACATAGGTTTTGTAAACTTTTTATCTCACAATTTATTAATTAGTACTTATTTAGAGCAAGGGTAAATTGGATATGTATAGCAATCCATAAAAGAGAAACTCAATGGACTAGACAAAGCACCAAGCCAAGAACCAAGAACCTAAATGTTACCCCTTATTTACTAACAGCCAATGATTCTACATCTTAGATCACAGAAATTCTAGTCTGCGTCTTATATTCCAAGCTGATTGACTGTTATGTCTTAAAGCCTCTGATTTATTAAGTCACGGTGACATAAATTATGGATATCAGAGTTATAAGGACACTTTACAGCAAATACATTTTTCCATTAATTTCATCTGAATGTCAAAACTCCTGATGTTGTATAAGTGACAAAGGAATTTGTAATGCAGCAATTCATCAAAAATCTGTAAACTGAGGACGGGGTGTTTTGTGGCTAGATTGAATCAGGCCCTAGTAATGAAAATTAAAGTGACAGACACACAAACACTCCCCACCCCACCACCCCCACCCCACCACCACCACCACCACCCTGCCCCTTCAGATCACATACAGAAATTCAATTTAGTTCTATAATCGTACGAAAAAATGCGAACGGCTTTGGAAATTATAAATGATTTTTCCTTCCCTTGTTGTGCATAGAAATAAACGAGCCTGTGAGAGGCTCTAGCTTTTATGTTCCTTTTGATATTTAAATTGGCTTTACTGTGCACCCAGCACGTGTGCATCATCTCCTACCTCTGGATTTTGCTGTAAATTATGACTACGAAATAAACTGACATTGACTCCATTTTATGTGAGGGGCTAAGGTGCCTTGTTGAAATATTATACTTACCAAGCAAAAGGCTGGCACCTGCCTGCTCAAAGCAGGAGTTGCGTTCCAGTTTTCATCATCGTTTTTGTTTTAATTGAGGGAGGAAAAAAACACAGCCTGAACATTGTCACAGTGTTTACATTCCGATCTTGTGATAGATGAAAAAATAAATGAATAAATAAATAAATAAAGAGTTTGAACAAGCGGCATATTAATACTTTTCAAACGCGTGGTACATCCCGGTTTAAAAAGGTGGGACTAAAGTTCAGGAATCGCCAGATGGCTGAATAATTTATAGCACAAAAACATATGCAAATCAGTCTAAATAAATGTGCCTGCGATGCGTTCCCTGTCTGCGGTCTCAACCCTGGCCATCTGTCACTTCTCTTCTTTTCTCCCGGCTTCTCTCGATTCCGTAAAATAATCCTTTTCCCGAAGATTTCCTTTACTTGCCTGTCCAACCCAGGGTGTAGCTACTGTAGCTCACGGAAGCCAGACATATTAGCTCCCACCAGCTAAGGCTTTACACTATTTGGCAGACACTATTTTATACAATAAGTACTTTTTTTTTGCTACATATTGCTACACACAAACACACACACACACACACACATGCAACAGAGTCCTACATCGTTGGTGACTAATTGAATTATGGGTTTACAATGCTCAGTGGAACTTTTCTTTTCGCAGTTACAGATTAAATAAAACCCAAGGACTACACTGCCGTATTTACACATGCTTGTACTTTGTAAGAACTTCACAATGAACGGTTTTAATGAAAATAAATAAAGCTCATCTCAGGCACTTGTCAGGGGCAGACTGGCTGTTTGCCAAACCTTTTTTTTTTCCCCTCCTTATTTTTTTTTTCCATTATTCATAAACATACAAAAGACCATACAGGGCATTATCACAAAAGACAGCGTTTCTCCAGCGTTCGCTTAAAGGGATTCGGTGGGTTCCTGCAGTAAATCTCACAGTAAAACGCTGATAAATCCGTAAGATTTAAATATCAAATCACCGCTCGGTTCTGTGTAACGGAGGGACTTAAGACAGTGGCAGAGCTGCCTGGCGGCGCGTAATCATTTAATCATTTAATACCGCCAACCGCGATGGGAACTCCGCGCCTGATTTTTAGAAGCGTGGTTGCGGAGGCGTGGTTGCAGGGGGGTGGGGGGGGGGGGAGCTGGGGGGTTAAGGTAGTCTATATTTATTTACAGTCCTCTCCCACAACCCCCCCCCCCCCCCCACCCCTCTTACATCTACACGGGCTTCTCAGCACAAGCCCTCTGTGCTCCAGGCAGCTCTCGGGGCTGGATTAGGTCTGGCTTGTTTTAGGCGCTGGCGGCTTATGACTACGTGAAGCGCTGAGGAGATGGGGATCGCTCGGGCCCGGGCCCAAAGCCCGCCGTCGGCCTGGCCGCACCCGATAATCTGCTCCGCCTGTTCGTCGCCGCCTCCCTTTAATCCGACTTCACACAATCCTGAAAGCGCTTCTTTCCCTCCCCCTGATCAAATAAGCGTTTAATTGAAGCTAATGAATTCCATCCAGGATTGGAGTAAACACCGCTATCAGACAAGATCGCGCCCAGTGCTCAACAGCCTGGAGATAAAGAGGGAGAGGGGCGACTAACACACACACACACACTCACAAACACGCACACACACACACACACACTCACACACACGCACACACACACACACTCACTCGCACAAACACGCACACACACACACACACACAAACACCACACACACCACACACACACACACGCACTCAGACACACACCACACACACACACACACACTCCACTCAACACACACGCACACACACACTCACACACACACAAACACGCTGCGCACGTCATGCACGCATGCCACACGCACTGCACACGCATCGCACACCACACACAGCACGCACCACCACACCACGCACACACACGCACACGCAGCACACGCACCAGCAGCGCACACACACACACACACACACACAACACAGCACACTGCACACGCCACACACACACCTCACACCACACACACCACGCACACACACACAACACACACACACAAACTGCACACATCATGCACACCACACACAACAACACACACACACACACACAACACACACACACACACACAACCACACACACACACACACACACACACACCACACACAACTCACACACACACACACACACACACACACACACAGTGTGGTGTATGCAGTTAGAAAACCGGGCTCACAAATCAGCGGTTTTGAGTTTGATTCTCAGCTGTCAGACTCCTGAGAGACACTTAACCTGAAATGGCTTTGGTACATATGCAGATGCACACAGTAAAATATCACACACAATGTTAATTCAACTCATTTGGTCCCACATTTCAGAGCGGGGACCACAGTTTATCTATTAAGATTGGAATTAACACTGTTAGAGTTGAATTAACTGGACATTTCACTGAGTATAAATGGATTGAACGTAAGTGAATTTAAGCAGTGTAAGTCACTCTGGATAAGTGAAAATAAACATGCAGCGTCTCTGCAGCAGAATTTAAAAGACGTTTTTCATACGCAGGCCAAGCGTCTCTCTCTTAGACATGCATGTGCCACCTTTTCTCATTTCCCTAATAGGCTGCATGCCTGTTTCTCCTTGTTTTAATTACATGCAGTTGGTAGTGTGTTGGAAGAGCTTGGCTCTATTGCAGGAGTCACAGAATCGTGTGATGGAAACCTAAACACACAGCATCTTCAGGAAAGCTTAAACAGTTGAACCCCTTCCACCACGCCACCCCCCCCCCCCCTTCCCGCTCCCCCCGTCCAAAACTAATTTATTTTCTGTTTGCGACTCACTGCTCGCATCATTTTACAAGAATCATAAATACTGAGTTATGATAAAAAATGTCAAGAGGAGGCAGCGGAGTTAATCTGGCGCGGCGGGCCTCCAGCTGCGCGCTCAGCGACGGTCTTCCCGCTAAAATAGAGCGCGCCGCGGCCTCAAGCTGCGTCTGCAGAGGATGATGTCATGATCAATCGCTCTGAGCCGCCCACTTCAGACGCGCGAGCTACGTGCGTTTGACTGCGTGTGTGTGCGCGTGTGTGTGCGCATGTGGCGAACTGTGTGTGGTATGGGTGAGGTGGAAAAGTGTGGGTGATAGTGAATTAGGCTGTGATGTGCGGTCTGGATCGCTTAGAGGAGTTAGGTTAATGTGTGATTGACTTGTATGTACAGTGTGTGTGGTTTTTGAGGGTTTGTTGTGTTGGGGTGTGTTCAGGGGTGTTCTTTGTGTAGGGTGTGATTGGTTGTGTTGTAGTGATGTGTGTGATCGTGCGCGTCTGGCTGACTGGGCTGGTGCTGAAGAGTGTGTGATATAGCGTGTTAAATGTGTACTTTTTAACTCTTCTTGTTTTTTCTTGTCTGTGTGTGTGTGTTATTAGCCGCGGAAGGTGTCATGGTGACGGTAAGTTTCGGGCAGAAGTTGATTGAGTGTGTGGTGTGTGTGTGTGTGCGTGTGTGTGAGTGTAGGGGTGTGTGTGTGTGTGTGTGTGTGTGTGTGTGTGCGTGTGAGTGTGCATGTGTGTGTGTGTGTGTGTGTGTAGGGGTGTGTGTGTGTGTGTGTCTGTGTGTGTGCCAGTGTGTGCGTGTGTGTCTGTGTTGGTTGGTGTATTTGTGTGCGTGTGTGTGTGTGTCTGTGTGTGTGTACGTGTGTGTGCGTGTGTGTGGTGTGTGTGTGCGTGCGTGTGCGTGCGCGTGTAGGGGTGTGCGTGTGTGTGTGCGTGCGTGTGTGTGCGTGCGTGTGTGTCCGTGTGTGTGGTGTGTGTGCGTGCGTGTGTGTTGTGTGGTGTGTGTGCGTGTGTGTGTGTGTGTGTGTGTAGGGGTGTGTGTGTGTGTGGTGCGTGTGCGTGCGTGTGTGTGTGTGTCTGTGTGTGTGTATGTGTGTATGGGTGCAAGTATGTGTGTGTAAGTGTGTGTGTGCATGTGCGTGGTGTGTGAGAGCTTGTAGCAAACTGTGATACGTGGCTAATGGGAGAGACGGGAACAAAAAGTCGCACTGGGCTGAATAAGAGAAATTAAGAGCATTCGAAGCTCACACAGCGGTCCTGGAAATCGCATTCAGAAGGAAAAATTATTAATGCTGGATATGAACTAAAAATACGTAAATATCACAGCTGGGCGTATTTTTAGGGTTATTTATTTAGGGGACGTATTCAAGGTTCTTCTGTGATAGGTGTGATTGGTTTGTTCTTAAACTAGATCCGTGGTGATCAAAACGTGACAGCCCTACCTACAGGCTGAAAAACTGGGCTACGGGCCAAAATGAAAAGACCCAAGCGCGTGAAATAATCCACTTTAAATGTCTACATTTTTAAAACAACCTCCATTTCTCTCTTTTTCTCTCTCTCTCTCTCTGATTCGTTATCATCAGCCCCGCCGGCAAAGGTGCTCATCAGGTACGGAATAAAATTTCGGGCCAGAAGTTGATTGAGCCCAGAGGCTATTTCTGAAATATCAGAAAAGTGCTAATCCGGGATCAGTCACCCTTTTTCACTCATAATGGGTTTAGAATATGAACAGGAGAAACTGATCTTATATTAATGCTTCTGTTCTGAGACACTTGACAAAGTATGTAGGGACCTGGTCTTGCAATGCAGCTTAAGATACGCGATGCTAGTTATGTATATTGCTATTATGAAAACCACCTATATTCCAGCGTTATGGATTGTAAATGTTATACAGTATGAAGCCAAATACCTGTGGCGGAACTACCGCCGGCGATCAGAGTTTAAACACTCGCTCGTTACTGGTCGCAGCACGCTCAGCGAGGGACGGTTGGTAATGAGGACGCCGGTTTTTATTCCATTCCGTACGCGGCGCAGTAAGTTCTCCTGGGTAACAGCTGAGCACGTCGGTGAAGTCGGCTCTGAGCAAAACGGCTCCTTTAATCGCTCAGCCCGCATCTGATAAAAAGCGAACCCAGAAGTAAATTTACATTTTCGCCTCCGCGGTTCCAAAAGGAAACGGCAAAGCGTTGGAAGCCTGGGTTCCTCTCATCTGGGCTGACTGAGGCGGTCTTTTAAATTAGCTTCATAACGCTAACAAAGCTCTTAATGCCACTACAGAGTGGAGCGGCGAGAAGCGGTGATGAATCGCTAATGCTTAGCCAGAGGCTACGGGCTACGCTTGGCGCTTTCTTAAATAAGGTACTGGCTCCGTGGTTTCAGGAAGGAAAAAAAAAAAAACATGTTTAACTAAAACAATGTGTAAAAGGAACTGAGAAAAGAAAAGCATTAATAACATTAACACTTAAAGCAGTGAAGTGTTCACTTCGGTGTTGATATCAGTGTAATGATGAATCCTATTTAATTTTCACAACTGGAGCCCGCGGGCTATGCTAATCACTGTGTGCGCATTTAACATGACATTTTTACACCGTGCACCAATAACAGCTCCGCACAAACACAGATTCATTATATTTCACTTGCAACATTTTAGTATGATAAAAAAAAATGCCTTAATTATTAACCCTACGTTCTTTCAGTTCCATGTTTGTGTGTGTGTGTGTGTGTGTGTAGGTGCATGTGTGTGCATGTGTGTGTGCGCGCGCGTGTCTGTGTGCATGTTTGATTCAGTGCATCTGGTGAACTGCTTACTGCATATCAGGTAATTGCATATTCCTTTTTATTGCAGAGAACGCAGCTGCTCGTCTCTCTTATTCCCACTAACGTTACTCTCCTTTTATGAGCTTACCGCTGTTAACTGCACAATGACACCGCACACAGTCAACCCCCCCCACCCCACCCCACCCCACCAGCACTGGGGGCTGGCAGCACACACAGGTAGCATTGCACAGAAATGAACTAAACCTGGGGAAATGACCTGGAGGGGACGGCGTCTGTCAACCGCCATGCACCGCCGCTGAAATGGCCGTTAGCCCGGAGAGCGAAACCGAAACCTGGGAACCCCAGAGGCTATCTGCAGGAGAGGCTACAGCCGTGATACCCCCCCCCCACCCCCCGCCATCACCCCCCAAAACCCCCCCAGATTTCCCTGTTTATTGGCCACCTGTTAAGTGTCTGGTGTAATTTGCGTCCGCTGCGCTGGTGGGCCCCCCCTCGGGGAAGAGCCGGAATGGCGGCAGGGATAGCGCGCAGTAAATGAAAGGGGCTGACATTGGGGGATTTTGTCGGGTGCTCCCACGGGTACACCCCCCCCCCCCCACCACTTTGTGCGGAGCTCCTCCTCACCCCCCCACTTTGCCGGGCGCGGTTAGGGGAGACTCTCTAGACGGCCCTTCTCCGGATGAGCCTGTCTCCTCCAATAGCGTGGGAGCAGGCAGGCCATTAGACCCGGCCCTGGTCTGTGAGGGAAACCACCTCACCCCCCTCCCAGCCCCATCACTGTCTCTCTTTAGACAAGACCTCCTCCTCCTCCTCCTACTACTACTACTGCTACTACTGCTACTGTTAATATTATTACTACTGCTACTGTTGCTGGTGCTGGTGCTGCTGGTGCTGCTGTTACTACCACTACTACTACTACTAACACTAATACTACTACTGCTAATATTATTACTAAGGCTACTACTGCCAGTACTACTACGCTACTGCAACTACTATCACCGTTACAATGGTACCAATGGTAATGCCAAATACCATTCCCCCAAGTCCGCATGCACACACGCTGGCTGACACACACACACACACACACACACACACACAGTACTGTATACATGGAGTAAAGAGGACAGCATGGGATGGGTCAGGTCAGGGAGGGGGGTTGAGGGTTTCAGCAAAACTCGGAATCGGATCACTTCAATCCACAGCTCGGACTCCTGGGAGATTTACGATCCGTGGCAGAATGGTTACCAGCCCCCCCACCCCTGCGACCCCCCCCCCACGCCCCCGCCCCCGTTTTTGTTTGTGGTCGCTGTTGTTCTCCACCCTCGTCTTGTGCGTGTGACCGATTCGTTTTGGCGTCTCTGAAAGGTTCCCTTAACGAGGCTGACAGAATGCCCGCTCAGCCGGGGGAGACCCCTCCGTGTGCCGTGGTTCAAATGTTAATCACCAGGGCTGCTTTGGCAAATTGATAGTGCTCTATTGAGTGCCTGGTCTTCATGTACACACTCACTCTCTCCCTCCCTCTCTCTCACTCATGTCTCTCAATCTCTCCTCTCTCCTCTCCTCCTCCTCCCTCCTCTTCTCCCTCTCCTCCTCTTCCTCACTCATCTCATCCTCTCTCTCATCATGTCTCATGCCCTCTCTCACTCTCCCTCCCTCCCTCCCTCCCTCTTTCTCCCTCTTCCTCCCTCTTTCTCTCTCTCTCTCTTGCTCTCTATTTCCTCCTCTCTTGCTTGAGACCTGTACAAGAGTACCCTGTTACCCTCTGACCTGGGTCGGATACACATTTGAAACAGTTAAACAGTTTAACACTCAAAGCAGCAGTGGAATCACGGTGGATTTGCAACAATTTCTCTAATTAAGCATTTTCAGCCAAATTCAGAATGAATCTCCTCTTCCTAATGGATTTTTTGGTTAGTATTATGCTTCCTAGAAAACCTCAGGAGCGTGTTTTCCGATTTTCCCACCATCTAAACAGTTAAAAGTTTGTGGTCGAATGTATTTGACCTGGGTCTGCTGCTTCGCCAGTCACACGCGGTCTACAGTTTAGTTTTTTTTCCTCTAATGTCTTTCATCTCCTGCCCTTCAGATAAATAGACGGAGGCCTACAGGCACTGTGGTGCGATTCAGGGCCCGCGGCAGTCAAAGGGGTCCAGTGTGGCTGCACCGTTGTTACCCCCCCCCCCGAGGGGGTGGGGGGAGGGCCCCATCCAGCAGCACTTCATCATCATGTCCTGGGCACAAAGAGGGGTCCTTCTGCCAAACAAGGGGGCGCTTGTTTGGGCTTCCAACCCCCTACAGCCAGGGGGGACCCCTTTCAAACTATTCATTCATTTTAGAGTCTAAATTGCCCTTAGGTATGAGAGTGTGTGTGCGTGCTGTGATGGACTGGCCAACTGTCCAGGGGGTATTCCTGCCCAATGCATGCTGGGATATCATGTCCTCCAGCGACCCTGACCAGGAATAAGAGGTTATAGATAATTGATGGATGGATGGAAAATGAGAGGTATGGTTACTGCTTTATTTTTCAGATGTAGCTGAAGTGGAATTACCCCAGGAAAATAGCAGCTACTCCCACACATATCCTTCTGTTCTCTCGATAAGCTTTTGGTCGACATCTTCAGGCTACTGGCTACTGAAGACTTGTTTCTCCACTGGCTTTTGGCTCAAATGTCCCTGTTTTGTAAAGTTCTGTAGAAGTGGAAAGTTGCACAGCATAAATACTTCTTCCAGTTCTCTAGCATGTTTGTCTTCCTCAGGGAATTTGAACCAAACATGAATATGGATGTTTAGGTGCATCTTTGTTCCATCTCCAACATATTTCAAGAGAATGTTTTTTTTTTTTTTCCAAACCTGTCCAAATAAACAATAATAATGCATAAACTTTCCTCAAGCCACTGTTAAACACGTTTTGTAGAGGACAAATTATTACATTTAACTACAGGTCTTCTTAAGGAACAGGTCTTCGGGGAATGTTTTTCTCTTGTCTTTGACTTGCTTTCCCTACAGTGCCTCAAGCACAGTACCAGACCTGAACACGAATAGATGAGGCTTCTTAGAACAGAAACACTGATCCAGAATCAGTTTTTGGTATTCAGCATAAGATTTCGTTTCCACCATGACTTCTTTTTTTTTTAAAACTCCTCCTCGTGCAGGATCTCCACCTTAAGGGGCAACTGTAAAACTCGTTGGTGCTAATGTGCCGGTGATAATTGGTTAAACTAAGGTCTAAAGTTTTATAGCTACAAAACGAGAGCAGCCCATTTAAAAATGCGGTTCGACTTATTTAAATTGAGATGCGTTGACGTAGAAACATTGGAGTTTTTTTTTTTTTTAAGACCTTAATTCCCTGTTTTTACATATGTACTAGTTCTTTTTTATACCAAATGCAAAATGCCACTACAAGGAAACCTGGCTCACTTTATGCTGAAAACCCCCGTTGGCCATTAACGGAGTGCATTTTTAATTGGAGCACTTGAAAGCGACACAGACGGCACACTACAGTACATTGTTGCGTATGTTCCTCTGGATATGAGCGTCTACTAAATGCCTGTAATGTAATGTAATATGACTACAGCCCAAAACCGAGCCAATGAACGAATCGGGGATTGATTAGGTGAGCGTACGTGCAGCACGGCCACAACGGAGTCTAACCCCATTGGCTCACTGCTGCCACCAACCAATCACCAAGCAGGAAATTAAGGAGGGTGGATGTGACTGCAGGGGCTTGTTTTGTGTTGTAAATGGAGCAAAGAATGCGGAATAATTAGAACCACAAAACATTCACAACTTCACAAGGAAATAAACTTTTTTTATACTCGAAAACTTTTTTTCCTGTAAAACTTTTTGGCCGATTTCTTTTGTTTAAAAAGTGGAAAAAATAAATAAAACTTCTATTTTTACTTTCAGATAAACTTCCTCGCAAAATATTGTGCTTTTTTCTTTGGTAGAATGTGCGACTGGAATATTTACCAGCATGGTATTTAAAACCCCATCGTTTGGCCTCTTTTCAAGGTGATGGTGCAGTTCTAAAATCAAACCCACAAGGCTTTTCTTTCTTTCTTTCTTTCTTTCTTTGCACAGTTGTAAATTATAAATGTATTTTGATCGCTTGCTCTTTTCAGAAAATGTTTTTTTTTTGGACACGTCGTTTTGTGTAATTCCAGGTCGGGTGAAGTGCGAGAGCGGGGAAGACCGTGCCGGAGTCCAGGCTTGGCCAGGAGAAACGCCTAAGGGGGGAAAGGTCATGTCCAACGGGAGCAAGGGATCCTGGGAAGAGTGGCAAGAAGAAAAAAAAAATGGACGCAGGCCTATTACAAGGCCTGGACTGAAAAATAGGGCACCGTTAGGTCTGCACTGGAGGGCCAGCCAAAGCTGGCCATGGAGTGCCGGAGAATGTTCTGGATTTCGCATCCATCCAAACGCCCAACAGCGTAATCAGCTGCATTATTCAGCTAAATGGGAGCAGCTGACCGAGCGCTGGAGGTGCTCAGCTCCTCTCCCCTCGGGCGAAATATTCAGGCTCAATAATCCATCAAAGTGCGCGGGCAAACCGGAGAATACAGAAGAGGAAGAAGAAGAAGAAGCGACTCAGGCCCCAGGACCCTAACCACCCGTCCCTGCTGTACACAGTCCAGTACATTAGCATTTGTGCTCTCCCTGCTGTTGTCAGCTAGCATTGGAAATGGCTGCGATGAGATCGCGCAACTTATCCAGGGGCAATGCTGCTTTTCGGAAAGGAAAACAACACCGTGGGAATGCGAAGAATTGATGAGGTCTCTCGTAAGATGAGATTTTTTTTTGCATTTCCCTTCTCTCTTTCCCTCTCTCTGTCTATCTACCACTCTCTCTATCAAACGCGCGCACACACACAGACGCACGCGCACACACAAAATCTCAATTTCAACTCAACGTGACCTTAAGAGTTTTCTGCAGTGTCTCTCAAAGTACTCCCCAGACATACTGCGCAAAATGTCTGTCTGACTTTCTTCAGCCAGAAAAAAAAGGCAAGGTGACATTGTGAAGGAATCCTTTTGAGGAACATTTTACAAGTTGTTGGTGCCATTTATCTGGTGTCTCCCCTGTGTCATAAAGCATTTCTCTCTCGGTTTTATCGCGTGGCTGTTTGTGCACTGCTCATGTGCATATTTTAGAAGTGATGGTTGGGACACAGAGGATCTTTATGTGGTGCGTTAATGGCCCAGATAGCAGGAGACTCTGGGTCGGATCTGAGCCGGATCTGGGCCGGATCTGGGCCGGATCTAGGCCGAATCTGGGCCGGATCTGGGCCGGATCTGGGCCGAATCTGGGCCGGATCTGACCCCGAAAGTCAGCTCTGCCAGGCCGGTATCAGAGCAGATACGCCCCGCTTGCTGTCTGGGGACGATGCCGGCGGAGACCGAGGCAGCGGAGGAACGCGCTCTCCCTCCCGAGACGCGTGCGAGACGCGCCGCCGTTCGCATCAAATTACCATTTGCCTAAGACAGCCGTGGAGAACGGTGATTCTCATCGCCGCGGCGACAGTCTGTCACCTGATAGCACGTCAGCCCCCGTCCTGCAGGGAAGTCTTCGCTTTTATTAAATCAACGTGTCACCGCGTTTCTGCTCAGACGCGTTCGCTTTATCGTGGCGTCAGCCCGCCCGTGGGTTCCTGGAGAACTTCCTTCGGCGAGATGGTTCGGAAACCCAGTGCCGGGGCCCCGCTGACAGTGATGGACCCGGTGCTTAATGGGATTCGACAGGAACCACATGTACAATCAGTGCTATCTCTACATGCCAGCCCTGCTGTCATCCTTTTAATCAGGACATTAATTTCAGCAGCAATACAGGAGAGAAAAAAAAAAAAAAAAAGAGTGTTCCATTATCATGACACCACCGCAGGAAATGGAAGGGCCAGAACTCTTATAAAGGACACCTGTGAGGGTGAACGCCATGACGACCAGGGGAACACTTCCTGTGAGCCTGGGAAGGTGTGGCCTGTCTGATACGTGATTAATGCGTAAACGGCTCCATGATCTGTCTGTTCTGTCTAAGATGGAGACAGCTTCTGATATAAGGACTGCGTAAATGCAAAGATCAGTATGCTTTGCCCATTTAGAATCCACCCATTATATTTGCATTTATCAATGCCACTGTTTTACTGAAGGCAATCATTGTTTCTGGGAGTTTACTCCAGTCCTGGGGGGCCGCAGCGTCTGCAGGTTTAACTCCAGTCCTGAAGGGGGCAGTAGCGCCTGCAGGTTTAACACCAGTCCTGGAGGGCCGCAGCGTCTGCAGGTTTAACTCCAGTTCTGGAGGGCCGCAGCGCCTGCAGGTTTAACTCCAGTCCTGGAGGGCCGCAGCGCCTGCAGGTTTAACTCCAGTCCTGGAGGGCCGCAGCATCTGCAGGTTTAACTCCAGTCCTGGAGGGCCGCAGTGTCTGCAGGTTTAACTCCAGTCCTGGAGGGCCGCAGTGTCTGCAGGTTTATGGGATACAGTGGCTTCTTGAACTTGGTAACGAGTGCAACTGCATTGAGCTGCCATTAAACCAATAAAAACAATTTTAATCTGCACTGCAAAACACAATGATTGGCTAAAATCAACGAGTGACTGACGGCCTACGGTGGCTCAGCCCATTTTAGCTTTAATGAACTCCCATTTTCCCAGATCTGGGTTTCAGCACTCAAATTAATTTAAGAGTAATTCAGCCATTGATTGACTAGAGGGTCCACACACCTGGGCCTAAATTGAATGCTGATTGAAATTAAACTGCTGGCTTTGAGGCTTGAATCAAATCAATATTTGTCTTTGACTAACAATAGAAAGTTAGATTTATTTATTTTCTTCACAAACATAGTGTGACAAGTTCAGCAGTCACTAAAACTAACGCATCAGCTTCAGTTTATGAAGAAAAATTAGACAATATGACACTTCCCTTTACTGGTAAGTCAAAGTTAAGGACAAATATTGATTATATACCAGGCTGTCACCAGAGCTGTCCCCAGACTTTTGGGGGCCCTCCAAAACATTGGCACCTTCTGATTCTTGTGCCATCAAAGGAAAGCAAGAAGGCGGGGCCCTGGATGAGAAGGTGGGGCCCTGAAAGAGAAGGCGGGGCCCTGGATGAGAAGGTCGAGCCCTGGATGAGAAGACGGGGTCCTGGGTGAGAAGGTGGGGCCCTGAATGAGAAGACGGGGTCCTGGGTGAGAAGGCGGGGCACTCTGCCTGTCATCCTCCAGGACAGGGGTGTGATGCCTCTTCATAGGGCCAAAGGAGGACAATGTCAGTTCCAGCTCCTTCCTTTTTGGTTTTTTTTTTTTTTTCATCCACTAGCTTGTTTTTTGGGGATTCAGGCCAGGCCCAATTTTACTTTGTTTTTGTTTCCACTGTAACGCATCTTTGTCACAGTGTCTCCGTATAAAGCGTTATGCAAATAAAACTGAGCTGAACTGAAAATGAATTCCCAGAATAATGCACTACTTGCTGTTGTCAAATTGTGTGGGAAATGGATGGGATGAGGTGATGGATGACACGGCTGACTTCTCTACTGGCTGCGCTGCTTTTGAACAGGGAAATAACACCTTAGGACGGGGAAGAACTGATGAGCTTTCAGATTTCTTTTGAATCTCTCTCTCTCTCTCTTTCATTCTGTCTCACACACACCCACATACACACACAGACACACGAATGCACACACAGACACAGACACACACACTAACAAACACACACACCCACATACACACACACACACACAGACACACGAACGCACACACCCACACACACACTAACACACAGGCACACACAGACACACACACACTAACACACAGGCACACACACACACACACACCTCAATTTCAACTCAACATGACCTTAAGAGTTTTTTTTTTGCAGTGTCTTGCAAAGTACTCCCTAGACATACTGCGCAAAAATCTCTGGCTTTTCTCAACCCGAGAAAAAGACAAGGTGACATTTCGTGAAGGAATCCTTTTGAGGAACAAAAGTTGTGCCAAGTTGTTGATAACATTTATCAGGTGCCTCCCCTGTGTCACAGGCTCCTGCTCCAGGTTGGTCCTTGAATCAAGCTCACCTCTACCAATGTGCCTTCATACCGCTATTTTATTATTATTATTATTATATTAATTTTTTTTACCGTTAAAATACAGTTTCACATGAGGTTTGAGCACTTTTACAACCTTCAAACCACGGGCACAACCGCACGTATACGGTTTCCAGAAAAGTCATATAAAACTAAGTCGCAGCGAAATTTCATTCCTGCATGAAGGGGTGGCCGAGGCTTCCCTCGCTGGCTTTTGATATCCCCACAGGATTCCAAGCAATGAAAGGAGGAACGAAACAGGGTTACTTTTTAATTTTGCGCGGCGCGCGCCCCCCTGCCTGTTTAGAACCGCGCTCCGCCCCTTTTTTCAGACGTTTGCGTTTTCGCATCCGATTTTGATTCCGAGGCTGCAACCGGAAGGTTCCGGAAGGTTCAGGGGGAAGGAAACTGAGTCGTTCTGTTCCGCTGCTCGCGTCGTAGCTCCGGTGCGCTCCGGACCCTTTTAAGGAGGGAAAAACTGCCGCATTCTTCCACTTTTTTGACGTTTTCTTTTTTGAGCTGTGGGAAATTAAAGTCTTTGTGAAAAGTGCACCGTCACAAAGGCTGGGGGGGGGGGACAGAAAACCCAAAAGGCCACGTTTCTGAAATGTATAATTAAACCACTGTGCAGGAGCTCTGTTTGTGTGGGAGTGTGGTGCAATGTAATAATTTATTAGCCAGGTTATATACTCATGGGAGGTTCTGGACCCATTATTACCATGCCCCCCCACCACCCCCACACCCCTCTCCAGTAACCGTTCACAAAGAGCTCAGTTCCAACACTGTTAAAGACATAAAAATAATTTCTGCTCAATTACACCACCTTGTTAACTAAACCAAGGGGCAGGGCTGGGATTTAATAGCCTGTTTTTCTTTCTTTTCTCGCTCTCTCTTTCTCTCTCGTTTTTTAATTTTGGCAGCTCTGAAAAAGGGTTAAAATGGCGAAGGAGACAGAGGTTGTACTCACCCATTCACCCCTCCTGTGCAATGAATATCGAGACTGAATATGAATTTCCACTTACAAAAAATAAAGAATAAAAGATACATTTTCTGATGAGACCCTAGAAGGTCTCGCTAATAAAAACAGCACGAATATTTATTATATTATAAAAATAGATAATAAAATTACAATAGGTAAGAAGACTATGCTTTTTTCATTTAAAACAGACCACGTCAGAGGGGGGGGAAAGTTTGGTTTTGTATTGCCCCTCCCCCCACGAACCCCATGCTGTTACTTGACAGTTATCTCAGCAAAAGTGCTGTTGAGTTTTGCGCCTTTATAATTTGTTTTGCATTCTTTTTTTTTTTGCATTATTAGTTATGTTTACCACCACAAGTAGAACAATTGCAGATTTTCTTTTTTTTGTGTGTGAAAGCAAACTCCTGTACTCTTGCTGACTAATTAAGTCATAAAATATGCATCTTATCAAAATAACTGTGGCAGCAAGGCTGCAATACCTTATGTACCCCTCTCTGTGCCTTCTTTCTGATTTATAGAAGCAATTAGTGCACAAGACTATTTTTTATTGTGCCTGAATATAAACAGAATGGATTCAGTGAGCGGAGCTATTAAATCTTATTTATGGTGATAATGTGGAGTGTTTTTCATTTATTTGCACTTTGTCTGGGACCGCTCACTGCAGTGGCCTTTCTAGATTTACATTTCAGATTTAATTTTACATGAATCATCATCTCCATGGCCTTTATTAAAATCAATACTGCAGCATTTAGTGTGCCTGGTGACACTCTAATGGTCCATGTTCCTTAAAATATGCAAAAAATATATCCATCCACTCATCCATCCATCCATCCATCCATTCTCTAACCCGCTTCTTCCTGGTCAAGGTCGCAGAGGGGCTGGAGCCTATCCCAGCATGCATTGGGCGAGAGGCAGGAATACACCCTGGACAAGGGCCATCAATCCATCGCAGTGCACACACACACACCATTCACCCACACACTCATACCTACGGGAAATTTAGAGTCTCCAATTAGCCGAACCAGCATAGTCATTGGGCTGCGGGAGGAAACCCACGCGGACACGGGGAGAACAAGAAAACTCCACACAGGAAGGCCCTGGCCAGAAAGAGAGAGAGAGAAAGAGGCTTAAAACTTCTTCTTCTTCATCCCTATTATTAGCAGAAACATGCAAATAAAGTCCAATGCGATCCCGCTCAGTATGTATATTTAATTGGGTCTGATTCTGAGCCCATTATGGCCCATTCATTAGCATTATGACTAACGCCTGGTGCTGTAAATTAGATTAATTTATACCTGTGGGGGGCAGGTGACACCCGACACTCTCCCACAAGCGTCAATTAAGTTAGCGCAATGCTTAAAGGACAACCGCGGCGCACTTATTAAAACCGTGCCGGAGAAGGTCCCGTGGGGTTGACTGGGGCAAATAATGTGTCCGTGCGTTCTCCGTACTATTTTTTAAAAGGTGAAACACTGCGGAGTAAAAAAAAAAAAAGAAAAAAAAAAAAGGGAGCGAGCGAGAGAAAGAAATAAAAAAGGAAGAAACCTCCATCTCAGCTGGACGAAAGCGGTGTGGGAGTGATGGAGATTTTGGGCGGGAAAAGGGCGGGAAAAGGGCGCTTCAGAATCGCCGCGGCTGTTTTGACGACGCTCGACCAGGCCCTCCGATGACCTCTCTGACCTTGGGGCCCCTCGGCTTCGCCTTGGCCCCCCCCCCCCCGCCGCTTAACTGGAGCCGTTATTTGGGTTAATTAGACCCCACAGTCCCAGCGTTCCGCTGGCAGCAGCGCCAGCCGCTCAGGATTAGCCCCGATCTGTGGCGCTGCGCTGCCAAAAACAAGGGCATCCAGACAGACCACAGGAAGAGTCCAGCGCTTCACCCCGTCTCTTTCCCACACTGCACTTCACCCCGTCTCTTTCCCACACTGCACTTCACCCCGCCTCTTTCCCACACTGCACTTCACCCCGCCTCTTTCCCACACTGCACTTCACCCCGTCTCTTTCCCACACTGCACTTCACCCCGCCTCTTCCCACACTGCACTTCACCCCGTCTCTTTCCCACACTGCACTTCACCCCGTCTCTTTCCCACACTGCAACACTCCTAGTGCTAAATCAACACTACGGGTGTTACTACAGGCCCAACCGACTCTCTGATAGAGTTAAAAAGTACGCGATCAGAATTAACTTTATACCTCCAATGAGATTCTTTCTAAGATCGTACTCTAAGAACTGTGGTCACAAGCGAAAGACCTTGCTACCATTTAATGGCACAAACCACCCCAAAAAAAAAATCCTCTCTTTCGGTCAAGACCAGATCTCTTTTACAAATTTCAACTATACATTGTTCAGGAGGTTGGCGGATGGGGGTGGGGGGGGGGGGCACATTTTAGAAGATGATAGGCTGTTGCGGCCTTTATAACTGAGAAAAGGAGGGGAGAAAAGGAAATTAACCTTCATAAACTGAAGCGGAGTCGGGCCCCGCTGCCCCCTGCAGTCCTGCTCCTCCTGGTCCCGGTCCAAGCTCCACCAGTTACCGCGGCGATGAAATATGAAAGTCATCACCAGCTTGCTCCGCGCGGTAAGTGTGGGTCAGCTTCGCCGGGGTCCGCAGGGAGAGCGAGTGGAAGGGTTGCAGGGGTAATGGGGGCGAGGGGCGGGGGGGGGGAGGGCATGTTTGTTTATTTTCAGTGAAGGAGAAGGAAACAAAGAGAAAAAAATGTCGTTTTTGAGCCAGAATGGCAGCTGTCACTGTCTCCACTGGGACTCCATCGGTGTGATGCAAGAGCTGAAAAGAACTTTTAAGTGGCGAGGTGACAGTTAAGTGGTTGGCAGGGAAAGAGCTGGGTGCACCCCCCCCCCAAAACAGAAAACACAAAAAAACCTTTTTTCAGTCAGGCCGGGGGCCCAGCTAGTCCCTCTTGTGGACAAGTTGTTCCTGGAGCACGGGGTCATCCAACAGTCATAAAAAGACAGTTCTCTGAAATAAATCCCACAATCCTCAGTCTGTCTTCCTAAAACCTAGGCTTCTGTTCAGGGCCTGCAGGAAAAGTTTCACATTTGATCTGGAACATGGCCAGCAGCATCTACTGCATGCAGTTACATTATACATGAGGCAGGGGTGCCGGGTTTAAATGATTAAAATATTATTATTTTATTTTATTTATTTTATTTTTGGACCGGGATTCTGAAATTCAAGTCTAAAACTAGCAGGATAAAAAGAAACAATAATAAAAAGATTTTTATTCAAGACTTAAAAAAGGAGGTTTTCTACAGAACAGATTTTTTTTTTATGCCCTACATCAGTCGGCTCGTGGTCACTACGGGGATGGTCTCCGGGGAAACGGGACGGTGGGCAGCCGCTCCTTGGAAACGGAGTTTGGGCACAACACTGCCCTACGGGTAATGGTGCCTACGCTCGTCTTCCTCAGCACGGCAAGATATACCCCCCCGGGCTACCCCCCCCCACCGCGGTATCCAACAGCAACCCGAGAAGCAGCGTTATTTAAACTTATAGCATGCTACTTATGTGTCATTATTTAGCAGCAGTGTTAATTCAAACACTATAATTATTCACATTTTTCACCCTTTCCACCTACTTAAAAAAAATAAAAATAAAACCTCACATTTATCTACATATAAACGTTGATTGAGTATAATTTGCTTCTGCAGTTAACCCAAGACTGCAGAAGCAAGCGTTGTTATTTAACGGTATTATCACATCCAGAGTTGGTCTGGTTGCAAATGCTTTTTGTGGACGTGTGGCTATGACGAGGGATTACAATGGTAATGTGAATTTACACCATCAAGCGTGTAATTTGTTTGGGTGGGTGGGGGAGGGGGGGTGTTACAACTCCCCAATATTACAATTCAGGCCAAATAACCCCCCAACAGTGTAGAATTATTTTCATGTACTGAAATAAAGATGGGGATTTCATGCTGTGACTGGGATCCTTGTGAGTGTGTTTGTTTGTGTGTGTGTGTGTGTGTTCGCGCTCGTGTGTGTGTGTGTGTGTGTTCGCGTTTGTGTGTGTGTGTGTGTGTGTTCGCGCTGTGTGTGTGTGTTTTGGTGTGTGTGTGTGTGTGTGTGTGTGTGTGTGTGTCGGCTCGTGTGTGTGTGTGTGTGTGTGTTGTCCGCTCGTGTGTTGTGTGTGTGTCGTCGTGTGTGTGTGTGTTCGTGTGTGTGTGTGTGTGTGTGTGTGTGTGTGTGTGTGTGGTGAAGTGAACCCCAGTGAACTGAATATGATGCATCTCCAGATATTTCTGCAGCTATTAAAACACGGCCCGGGAGGAACATTATTTGTAACAGATGGTCATCTGCAAGGCCACCACAGCTCATTTCTGGGATGCCCGACCACATAAAAGTCATTCGATATAAACATTTTCACCTTGAGAAAGACTGAAACCTTTTAAAAACGTCTACAACTCATTAATTAGCAGCAGAGAAAACACGCCAGTTTCTTTTTTTTCTTTTTTTAAATCTACACCCTGAGGAGGAAGTTAAAAAACGGGAATAAAAAAAGGCAAGAAGGAGGAAAGTAAAATAACTTTTATAAAGGAAACAAAAAAGATTGCCGAGATTTTTTAGAAAGGGATCTTTCAGAAAAGAACAGTGATTTTTCAGAAAAACAGATATTTCAGGAAAAGGACAGAGGTTTTCCAGAAAGGGACAGAGGTTTTCCAGAAAGGTGCAAAGATTTTCCAGAGGTTTTTTTTAAGAAAGTTCCCAGGCCAGTAAAGCTGAAGGCTTGTGTCTCGGAGGAGGAAGAGGAGGAGGAGAGTGATCTTCATGCTACAGCTCACTTGGGACACCTGACAAGCACCTGCGCTTTTAAGGGTCTGTAATGACCTCCATGTGCAAGACTTCAGTTAATAGAAGCCTTCATCCCTGACCACCCTCATCATCAGCCTTCTGCCAGGGAAATTATCCCCCTAAAAATGTCCGTGCGGCTGAGGGAGAGGGGAGGGGGGGTGGGGGGTGGAGGATGGGGGTGGTGGGGGGGAGTGGACTATTCAGGCAGGACAGGGGGGAATATCAGTACAAGGTTAGACGAGACGGGGAATAATACAAACGGCAATCAGCACTGGGCTCTCAGGACATAAAACCAGCCGGCGGAGAGGAGATTCTGGGCTCTGTACCTCTCATTCGCCCTCAGACTTTGGGGTTCTGCCAGCCCGTGAAAGGGGTCCTCATCTCAGTCAAAGTCCAGTAAAAATTAAGGTGGGTTATCAGGGGGCCTATCTGCATGGAACAGGAAGTGAGTGCACTGTAACAAACCCCAGAGCTTAGCTCACAGAGGTGAAAAATACAGGTTTAGAAAGTAAAAAGTTCCTCCCCAGTTTTTTTGTTCCGATCACCTGGATTTGCTATTCAGCACAATTCTTCAGCCAGGAGGTCGAAGTAATTAGTGAAATCAGATGGCAGAGTTCATGGGTGGAAGAAGCACACAGCAGGACTTTTACTTTCTGACCCCTGCACTTTTCCCCTCTGGTGGCTTAGAAATGATCATCCTGGATGACCACCCCCTCTCTGGAGGTCCCTCTCTGGCCTTTCTCTAATCCATCTGCACCCCACCACTCCCCCCCCCCCCCCCCCCTCTCTGGCCTCTCTCTTAATCCATCTGCCCCCACTCCCCTCCCCCCCACCCACCCCTGGAGAATCCTGAGTACTGTACTCACACTGGAATTTGGGGGAGTGGTGGGGTGCAGATGGATTAAGAGGCAGGCCAGAGAGGGACCTCCGGTCTCACTGAGCCACACTGGGAAGATGTATCAGTGTTCAGAGGACCACACAAGCGCCTGGAAATGGCCGGCATTAGGCCCTGCTTCAAACCATTCAGCAGTCCCATGATGCTCTGGGTCTCCGCAGCCGGTGAGCCCCTTGGGGGACCCCATTACAGAAGGGCTGATTTGATTTGTAGGCGGTTATCACAGATACTGGAGCTGCTCTCGTTTCTACCTCATTGCATCCCTCCCTCCCTCCCTCCCTCCACCCACCACAGAAAGAGAAAGAGGGAGATAGAGAGAGAAAGGGAGAGAGAGGGAGAGAGAGAGAAAGGGAGAGAGAACGATGGAGAGAGGGGGCAAAGAGAGGGAGAGAGAGAAAGGGAGAGAAGAGGGGAAAAAGAGAGAGGGAGAGAGAGGAGAGAGAGAAAGAGGGAGAGAGAGAGGGGAAAGAGAGAGAGAAAGGGAGAGAGAGGGAGAGATGGAGAGTGGGGGGGATGAGAGAGAGTGGAGAGAGGGAGAGAAAGTAGACAGAAAGAGAGCAAGAGAGAAAAAAGAAAGACAGAGGCTTCAAACTTCTTCCTGCTTATTAGCGGAAGCTAGCACAGGCCTGGTGTGAGCCAGTTCTGTATGTATATTTAATTGGGTCTGATTCTGAGCCATTATGGCCCATTCATTAGCATTATGATTAATGCCTGGCGCTGTAAATTAGATTAATTTATACCTGTGGGGGGAAGCGATACCCGACAGAGAGCGATGTATATCTATAGCACCAGACTTCGCCCGTATACATCATCATCCAACTACCGTGCTGAAACATTCATCTGGCTGGAGACCGTTCCAGTAGGAGTCTGGGATTTCGTTCCGTCAACGAGATCACATTTAATAGACTTCCTAGCATCATTGCGGCTTTTTCCCCCCAGATCGTTCTTTTCAGTCAGCGACCTCTTTAATTTTAAATCGGAGCAGGCGCGACACGTACGTAAATAATACTCAAGGTGATATTTTTTTAGGGGTTTTTTTTTTGTGGGTTACGCGTCGAGAGAGACGAACGCGCATCCAGGCGGCAGCGAAAGCAACTGCGTTTATATTCTTCAAGCGCGGCAGCAACAATACATGCATCGTTTTCCCAACGTTTTCTAGGCCATATTTTACAGAACGTCTGAGAGCCGGACCAGTGCGACCACAGTTTGCCATGGTTTGGTAGAAACCCTGGTATTTCCAGATGTCTGCACTGGGCTGACGGAAGGGGGGGGCAATGTCTCCGTCATTCGAAGTTCATTTTCAAGGAAGTGGAGTATCAGAGCAGCACCCCCCCCACCCACCCCCCCACTGCGTGATTCATGAGTTCCTAACATTCGCTGGCAGTTAACCACAGCATTCGACAGCGATGAAGTGCCTCGCTAATCATCAGCGACGCCGTCCTCAGCGTGCGGTAGATTAATATTACACTATTTACCTTATTTATCTGTTAAGGAGATGCGCTCTCCTCCGGAGGAGGAGCGCACGCTGCCTATATTCCACACAGACAGGACGGGTGCAGCTGGATTTCTGATATTTGAAGCAGCCGGGGTCGCAGGACCAGCGCCCGCCCGGGTGCCAAATCTACAACCATCTCGAATTTAAAAAATAATAATAATAATAATATTCATAAAAGATTGATAATCACTCAGATGCAAATCAATACAACTGCAATGGAATAGAGAGAGACAAACACATGGTGAAACAGAGGTATATTAATAAAATGTAAAACCGCCCTAATTTCCAATCGGAAGGATTATATTAGATTAGCTTTTTATTGTCATAGTAGCACACACTCAACACCCCCCACCATCATTTTTTAAGCAGATGAACTCTGATTAGTGCCCTATGATGGTAGTGCCACACCCTCACACACACCCTCACACACACACACACACTCTCTATCGCTGCTAGTCCGTCCCCATGTGTGTGTGCTGTGTGTACGCCTTACCAAACAACCTCAGAATGTCCAGACGTCCACTCCCAGGCCCCTAAATGAAGGACACGCGTGCAACGGGAAGTTTGAGAGTGAGCCGAAGAAAGGAATCTAATCTCTCTTCGGAAAGTCAACCGAATCATTTCCCCTTAATTTTATGTTGATTTAATTTTCATTTGTTTTAAGTAATGGAATTGATCAAGTTTAATTAGTTCTCCAACTGGCCTGGGCTTTGATTAATGCGGTTTAATTCGGTTTTTATGCAAAATGAAACTGTGTTTGTTACCAGACACCCTTCCTAGTAAGTACTGAAGGACTTTCCTGTGTGTGTGTGTGTGTGTGTGTGTGTGTGGGTGTGCGTGTATGAATGCGTGCCATGTGTGTGTCCATGTGAGTCTGTGTGTATGTGTGTGTGTGCGCGCATGAGTGCAGAAGAGATTGTGTGATGTTGGGGTGTGACACGGTTGCATAAACCCATCATAGCTTTGATAAATAATGGATTAGGATTTGTTGATTGCCATTGTAATGGCATTGTTTATTCATTTATGCAAATGCAATATAATGAACATGAAACAGCCCAGTCACTTTACGCAAGCGCACTGTCACAAAACTAAAATATTAATCTTGCATATCAGATCATCGTTTTGCTCTCACTTTTATGAATAATTAATGACTTGAGGACACACACAGTTGCTGTGTAGCAAAGCTGACAGGGAACTGAAAAGTATCTCAGAGGTTGCAGGTTTGATTCTCAGCTGGGGCACTGCTGTCTTACACTGAAGCAAGGAAGCACGAAAGCAGAATAGCTCCAGTAAAAGTATCCAGCCGTATAAAGGGATTGTGTGCAAAAATGCAACTTCTGTACGTCGTGTTGAATCAGGATGCCTGGGAAGTGCCTTGAAATGTAAATATAAAACAGGCGGTTTTGATCCTGGATGCTGATTGGCTGAAACCAGATTGCGCAGTGATTGTAAATCCGATACAGTAACAGGTATTCAAACGGTCTGTTCGTAAACAGCATCACTCACACTGCGCTCAAACCATTACTTATGAAATAAAATAGCAAAAATAAATAATATTGTGCCGTCAATTAATTGTTTCTATACATTTTAACGATTTTTATCTGGAGACTGTGCTCTATCGTGAATACAATCGTGGCTACAGAGGGCTACAGAGTCCACTCCGCTTCGCGTCGCGCCTAACAGCCTTTAGCCCTGCCTGTACACATGCACTCTCTCTCGTGCAGTATTGTGTGTTTAAATGTTTAATTCCTTCACGGGAACCCCGTTCACCTGAGCGACGGCAGGTCACAGGTGTCTGGTTGTCTGTTTCCTTCCACGTTTTCACCCCGCTCGTCTTCCAGAGAGTTCGTTTCCTTGTCGCTGTTACCTCTGGCGTGCTCTGGGGGGGGGGGGGGGGGGGGTAGGGGGGTGTTCAGGCCCGAGTAAACATGTGAAGCGTATTGTGACAAATCCCTTTTGTAAAACGCGCTATAGAAACGCAATTTGATTGATTGAGGTGAGGAGGTGATTCAGCCTATTGAATGCCGAGCCTTGCGGAAGATCAAATGTGCAGCATTTCCAGATGAATTCTGTTCAGTCTGTGGACACGCTGACAGTTTTTTTAAAGGATTGATGAAGTTAAGAGTTGGGGTGGGGTGGGGGGGGGGCGTGTTGCGGTTATTGTTACCGGGATACCGGCGCGAGACCCCGCCAGACCTCTCAATACCCGTCAGAGCCATTCGCCGTCCACACAGACCGCGCGCCGAGCCCAGTTAATCTTTCCTGCCCGCTAACAGGAAGAAAAACGAGGGAGAACAGAAGAAAGAGGAAAAGAGAGGGAGAAAAGAGAGCGGGACCGCGAACAAGCGGGGCCAGTCAGGGGCGGTCATTTTCTCCCGCGAGGAGTGATTGAGGTGACGCCTTCGAGACCGGCCTGCGGGCCCTTCCCTCAGAGGAACGTTCCGCTGAGATATCTCCGTCCTGTTCTCTCTCCCCCCAACCCCAACCCCAACCCCCCCTCGTCACACCCCCCCTCCCTCCATTTTAGAACCTCTGTCCATTTCAGGTGTTCAGAGTTTTCAGTCTCTCTCTCCCCAACCAAATAGTTGATGGTGATGCTTTAAACGAGAGTGGCTCCCGTCCCATTTTTAATCAGGGCGCAGGAAGCTTCCCCCCCCAATCCCGCCAGGTGATCAGTGATGAAGAGTAAATACTACAACGATTTAAAATATATATATATACATATATAAACCTCCCACTCACGATACTCAAATTGACGAATTAAAGATGTAATAGAGTATCAAATCCTGTCTAATGCTGGTGTTGCTCTCACACACAAAAAATAAATAAATAAATAAATAAAGTGTCGTATCCAGGCTACCAAAAATAAACATGAAAGGAGGAGGAAAGGAACAAAGGGGTGGGTGGGGGGGGGGGGAAGGAGGAGGAGGAGGGCGTTTAGGGGATGGAGGGAATCGTGTTGGCAGGCCTGAAACGCTCAGTTCCCCTCACGGTGTGCGGGAATGTTCCGGCAAACAAAACGGAGCGTTCCTTCAGCGTCCACGGCGCTCCGATCAGCGCGGTTTTCCCTGTTTGGAGCCGGCGTTCCGCACGGAGCGTGCTGCGGAGGGAAGGGGGGCGTAAACCCCCCCATACCGCCAAACACCCCCACCCCCATACCACCAAACGCTGAAACACGGGAATGTAATATTTATCAATATTTCAGCATCAACACTTCAGCAAATCTGGCAAGTACACACAGGAATGTTGTGTGTTAATTAATATTTTGTTCTGAAATATACTTATAATTACACTTTAAATTGTTAGGGGGATGCAATGATAATAAAACAGAGGCGTGATAGTGGTGATGTCACCCTCCTGTATAACAGCAGAGAGGGGCTCCACCAATCACAAACTACATCGAAAACAACCAATAGAATGTATTAAATTGTTACTGGGGGATTTTACCAAAGATATTGATGGACCCATATTTTAGGAAAACTCAACATAAATCCTCCTATTTTTTTGGGGAGTACTGGATTACAGTGCACATGAGATTTTTGCAGCTGCGGCCAGGAGACATCTTCATGATTTGAGGTTTGTAGCGGGAAGGAAATTAAAAATGAAATATATTTTGTTGGCCCGTGTGAGCTGCGGAAAATGTTTCATAAGATACTATGTTTATTTTTTTGTTTTGTTTTGTTTTTTGCCTACGCTGAGCGGGCTAGGCAGCTAGCCAAGGTTAGGTCGTTCACCGTAACCTAAGTAATGTGAATGTGGTAACGCGAGTACACCTCCTGTTTCCTGTTTCCTGTTTCCTAAGGGAAACTGGAGAAACTAAGCTCACGGCTCCGTGCTGCTACGGTTACAGCATTCTGGCATTTTCTCCACTCGTTACTGTAGCTGGGCCTCTGCAGTAAAGCGGCCAGCACTGCTGAAAAGAACACATACAGAACTGTGGGATGAATGGAGGCTTAAAGCAAGGGAAACCCCCCAAACAAGTTGTCGTGGCTACAAGGCTGATCAACACCAAATCATAACACAGCCACTTTTCTCCCGATAACAGATCAGTGTTTTGCACTCAGCGAATTACCACCGTCAAAAACAAAAAAACTTTCATTTTTACCCTACTAATCGACGCCATATCGGCCTCCATGACCGATGTTGATTATACGTCCAACTGACATCACAATGCTTGGTGTGGAGTGACATTCTATACTCCTTCGCATTGCTTTCGGGAATCCAGTGTGCAATCCAGGAAGCGGTATCCACCAATGACAGCGGCCACTGTTCAATTGTTGCCAACAATGTGTAACACGATTGGTGGAGCTCGTCTTTGTTCTCAGCCAGTCAGGTAATGCTACAGCGGCCTTGTTCCCGCATTTAATTATCCATGGGGGAGGCAGGATTTTTTTTTTCGGTCATTAATCGCCCCCCCCCCCCCCCCCCGCCAGTCGACACTTCAGCATCCCTGCACATCGGACCATTAAAACGAGCAATGCTCCAATGAGCCGTCTGCAATTAAGCCGTTAGTTCAGAACAAAGTTCATCAGTTAGAAGTCAGAGGAAGTTCCCCTCGTGCTCCTCGGGTTTCCCTGAGAGGGCTGGAGGGGGCACTCGAACGACCTGGCCTGGAGCGATGGCCAATAAAAAAAATCTGCCTGATGAATTATGAATGCAGACACCAAGCTCCTTCAATCACACCTAAAGTATTTATGAATTTCTTTCAACAAAAAATAAATAAATAAAAAATCACGAACGTGGAAAATTCAGCTCGCAGACTACATAACTCCGAGACAGCTTAGCTGTGATTAAAAATAAATAAATAAATAAAAATATCAAAATGATTTCCCGGAGAAAGAGAGGAAACGCGTGATCTGAAGCATCCATTATAAAACAATTTGACATGGGCTTCGGTTCAGTTTGTTTTGTTTTCTTCCCCGGCTAATCGGATGCTAAGCTTGGTTAATGTACGCTGCTAATTGGGTTTCGTCGTCTAATTTTAGTTAATAATGTACAGTACGAGAAAACAAATGAGCTTTCCCATTCATTTGCGCGATTAATTCCCGTTCAGGATGGAACTGTCAGCATTCGAGGGCTGTTTTCTCCCCCGTTAGCCATAAATTGAAATGCGCTGCTTAAAGCTGCAGCGTGATGCGCATCGTAATTAAAACGCGGCCAAACCCCACGTTCCTTTTCCCGCACAGGTGCGGCCGGGCCGATGTCTTCCCCTGATCAGAGCCGACGGGATCGTCTTTTCCAGTAGATGATGTAATCTCACGCCATTTCTTTCTCTGCTTTAGTTTTTCTTCCCGTATCCCAACCTTTTGCTTTGCCTTCCACTGCAGGGGTAGCCGGCTTCACCAGAACTCCACGTTCTCCTGCTCAAATGTTCACTTGTCTGCAGTCCCAACAGCTTGTGGGGTCAATGGACTGATTCACAAAGCACTTTAATTCAGAATTTTCTTATTTTATTTTATTTTTTTTAACTTCCACAACGAGTAAAGAAAATGACACTTTGATACTTGAGTTAGGAGATCCGGTTGGGCTGAGATTTTTTAGCTGCACTTCAGTTTCCGTTTGCATTTCCACTGTAAAGCGTCTTCGTGATAGTGTCTTTGTCGAGAAGAACTGTACAAATAAAACTGAATTGAACGGAATTGTATTATGCATGATGGGCAAAGTTCGATCCTTAAGCGAAAAAGTAAAAAAAGATGATCTTACTTTTTGCCAGCCGCTGGTAATGCAGAGTGCACACACTCTTTCAGGTTACACATCCCTTCTTGCCATACTCTCATTCAGCCACCGGGGGAGCTGTTTTTCTACACAGTGCCATGTTTTTTGTGTGAAAGCGCAACATTCTCAGCAAACACAGTTGTTAAATTATAAATGGAGGCACAGATATAAATTATTCTGTGAATGGCGCAGGGTGGATTTCTGCGCACGGACTGTGGATAATGCAGGCCTACAGGTAACACACACCCAGCCCGACACAAGTGTCGACTCCATCTTGAACAGGATGCTTCTGCAGTTTTTTTACCCCTTCCATCGTTCTGATTGGCTGGTGCTGTCACCGCTGTGGGCAGGAGCAGAAGAGCTGAAGTATTATTGGCCAGGGGCGCACGTGCGCGGTTTGTCCTCGAGGTTCCTGTGGCAGCCGCGGGCAGCAGCTTTGCCAGGCTGTGCCCCTCCGTCTCCCTCCGCTGGCACCGACCGGCCCACATGGAGGAGCAGGAGCAGCTCATCTGGTGCAGATCCAGGGTTCGGACACCAGGCCTTGTGTCCCGGCTACGTTTGGGGGACGTTCCGAACCTCACCCTGCCCCGGAGGCCCTTCCATCGCCCCCCAGTTCTCTCCCATCGTTGGGAATGTTGGAAACAGATTTCTGACCCAAAAAATGATCAACCGTCATGTGTTCCAATTCACATGCTGTCATCGCAAGTGCAGTAAAATGGGCAAGGAGCTGGTCTTGTAACGTCACAGGTTCGATTCAGGTTCGACAGGTAGGACACTGCCGTTGTATCCTTGAGCAAGGTACTGCTTCAGTATGTATCCAGCTGGATAAATAGACGCGCTGTAAAACGTTGTGTTAGTCGCTCTGGATAAGAGCGTCTGCTAAATGCCTGTAATGTAATGCAGCAGTTCCAGTCATACTGCACTCAGTGGCTTGTTAATGACCAACGTTGCCGTTCCTCCGTGATCACCAGGGGGCGATAATGACATTCGAGGGCGATAATGACGTTGATCAGATGACGCTCCCTACTTTGGTGGCAAGTCGTTTCACTTCCCGATGCCCTCGCCCGGCTGCGTACACACACTCATTACCGCTGCGTAATGGAGTGCGAGATATTGCATTTAGCGGCTGCGTCGCATCACAAAATCTCCACACCGCAAAAAAAAAACCGCACTGCGTGCTCTATGACACGCTGAGTTTATACTGTGTTTTTTTATTTTTTATTACATGCTACTGCTTGCTATGCTGGAGCATCAATCAAATGTTAGACCAGTGAAGAAACCACACTTCTCAAGTAGAATGGATATATTTTGCGGTGGTGGGGGCGGGGGTGAGAAAAGGGGGGGGGGGGGCAGGTTGGGGGGCGGGGGTGAGAAAGGGGGTGGGGGGGGGGGGGGGGTGGTCGTTATGAAAGCTGTGCGTTAGCTCTTGTTTCACGAGCCCCCAGGAGAAACGAAGGCTTCCACACCTCTAAAGACTTGATGACACCTTGGGAAAAAAAAGGGATAAAAAGAAAAGAAAATCTCACTTTCTGTCCCCTCCTCCCACCCCCCTGATGTAAGCTTGTCAGAATTCCTCCGCTTAAATTCAGCAGGAAAGGAAACTGCGATCCCGTTAGCCTGAGGCGTCTGTCCCCGGGGGGGCAGGGAAGGGGGGGGGGGACATATGGCGACGTGGCAGAGGAGCTTGTAATGCCTGTCTAAGCAGCCCCACAGGACCACTTAAGGGGTAATGGCGGTATGGAGCCGACCGGCAGCGTCGCTTTCCACAGGTAGCTCAAGAGCTGGCGGGACGGGGACTGGGGGGGAACATGTCTGTGTCCTCCAGGGTTTTTTATTTCATTTTATTAAATTTTTTTAATTTTCCTTGTTGCTATTTTTTTATTTATTTGGTTTTCCCCTCTGGGATTAATTGAGTCGTTCCATTTTGCATCCCATGTTATTCCATATTTACAGCTTTGAGGCAGTTTTGTTGGGGAGGGGTTTTGCTGGGGGGAGGCATGTCATTTCATTCATTCAAGTAGGATAAAATGCCACCTAAAAAAGCACTTTTTAAAAGCCCCAATCTATCGTTTATCATAAATTATACGGTTAGTTCATTAAAATTTGACAAAGGAAGCACCGTTTGATTTTTTTTTTCTGAAACAGACTGGGGCAGAATCATTGCCTTCCCACACTAAGAGCCGATTCTCCACTGTTCTCCACGCACCCACGATTTGTTTTAGTACATTAGTAAAAATTACATTTGAATATCAAGCAAATATAACCGCTGTTATGGTTTAAAAAAAATAAAAAAATAAAAAAATGTTTTAGTGTGCCCAAAATGATTTGTAGAAATTCTAATGTAATCTCATTTAAAGGAGAAAAGAGGTTTAAATGCGATTCCACACGCAGCCGAGCCCCCGAACGGGCGATTTTCCCCGCGCCAGATTCACCGCAGCCCAGCTCATAAATAAATGAACGTCGCGGCCGCGGTCGCTGTTAAACCGCCGCCGCTACGCAGCCGCCCCTACGCAGCCGCCGCTACGCGGGGACGCATTAGCCCGCGCGGCGGGACGTCCTCCTGGGGCGGCGGGATCCAAACTGTGGACGGACGGACAGCCGACGAAAGAAAAGAAAGTCCCCTAAACAACGATCCCTCTTAAGCTCTACAACTTCTGTTTACAGTGGCTGAAGAAGAAGAAGAAGAAGAAAGAGAGAGAGAGAGAGAAACAAAACGGATGCCGTCACTTCAGCGAGCCCCCTGGAATGCTCCTTGGAATGCTTAATCAATCCTAATGGACGTCTCGCGCGGCCGGGCCCAGCGGAGCGTAAATCCAGGGCTCTCGTTAGCGCGCGGAACATTGATTAAGATTAAAGTTTAAACGCACGCTGCCCCGGCCCACTTAAAGGGGATTTACAAAAGCCGCGACACGGGCAGCATCAGCGGCGGTTAATGTCTCGGATCTAACGCAGCACGCCCCCCAACCCCCCCACCCCCCACCCCCCACCCCCCAACCTCGCTCACTCATAGCCCCAAAACAACCCCCCCAATCCCCACCTTGTAGCATGTATCATATTTCGGTTGCCACGACAACAACCGACCATTTTAATATTTGATTTAGGGATCCATTTGCTCCAAATGGACGATGCATCGCCGGTGAAATAATTACAGGTATTAATTACAGATATGTTCGGAATGTGGTTGCATTTCATTCAACTTTGTTGGCTTGTTTGGTTCAATGATCTGGGGGAAAAAAACCACGACACAAACAAACAAACAAACAAAAAAAAAACATCTAAGATTCTGTCAGTAGCTCCCTTCACATGAATGTGAACAGTATTCGCAGAGCGGCTGTACACAGATGGAAAAACACGAGTGTTTTCAACAATGCAATGCAGGAAACAGCTTGTCAACAAGCACTCCTGTCGATATGGATTGCTGCCTTGACATTTTTTTAAACCCCCATTTCCCCTCACCAGCACCCACACCCACATCCACACCCACATCCACACCCACAGTCACATCCACACCCAGTCACACCCACATCTACACCCACACCCACATCCACAGTCACACCCACATCTACACCCACACCCAGTCACACCCACACCCACATCCACACCCACATTCACAGCCTCACCCAGTCACACCCACACTGACATCCACATTCACACCCTCACCCAAAGTCACAGCCACACCCATGGTCACACCTCATGAAGATAATCCAGAAAATCTGCCGTGACCTTCCAGTCTCACTCATCGTTTATCTCTATGCCAACAGAACAGTAGTTTCTTTTTTTCACAAAAAATTTTTTTCAAATAAAAAAAGAAGCACAAACTGCTGGCCTGAGGCGATTCATTACTGGAGCAAGGAGACCAAAAACAGCCAAAATCAGAACAAAATGAGGAGGGAAATCTGGGCCAGTTTGTGGAAACATGTGCTGGCACCTGTCCCCCCCTCCCCACCCCCCAACCCCCAACCCCACAGATATTTTTTTGCCTGGAAGTCAGATGGAGGGAAATCAGATTCAAGTCGGGGAGAGAAAAAAAGGAATTACAGAAAGCAGAAAACAGTATTCTGTTCATTACTCTATGGTAGTATATACATAAAGCCTGTTCATTACTCTATGGTACAGTATATCAGATCCTGGTCATTACTCTATGGTACTGTAAATCCAGAGTGGCGATTACTCTATGGTACTGTAAATCTAGAGCCTGGTCATTACTCTACGGTACTGTAAATCCAGAGTTCACTGGTGCACAATGTCAGACACTCAGCCTGTCCTTTCCCTGCTGTATCAGCACCCTCCCCCTCCTCTTCCTCCTCCTGCTCTTCCTCCTCTCATTTCGGTGAGCTCTGTCTGTGCTTCTGTATCCCTGCCTAGCCCATCTGTACTGATGAGCTCATGCTTTGCAATAACAGGGAAGGGAAAGGCCCAAAAAATAAAGAGGAGAAGACAGCATCATCTGAACAGTGTTTGGGGGGGGGGGTGGCAGGGATGTAGCCTGATGTTATATAGTTTGTGTGTGTGTGTGTGGGTGGTGTGGTGTGGCGGTGTGTGTGTGTTGTGTGTGTGTGGTGTGTGTGTGTGTGGTGTGTGTAAGGATGTGGCGTGTGTGTGTGTGTGTGTGTGTAAGCGATTGTGGCGTGTGTGTGTGTGTGTGTGTGTGTGTGGGTGTGTGTGTGTGTGTGTGTGAAGCGATGTGTGGTGTGTGTGTGTGTGTGTGTGTGTGTGTAAGCGAGTGTGTGTGTGTGTGTGTATGTAAGCGAGTGTGGTGTGGTGTGTGTGTGTGTGTGTGTGTGTGTGTTACAGTGTTATAAATGCGCTCCTCTCCAGAGGTCTCTCTGGGTTTTTCTATCTGAAAAGGGCAGCGTTATTTATGAGTGGGAGCTTGGATAGGTTGCTTCAAGTCCAGACCTCGTCAACAGGACATTGTGACAGGTCTGCTTGAAAATGTCTGCCCTGTCAGTGGATTGATGAAAAATTGACAGTCCGGTTCGACCGGCGGCCTCCCAGGCAAGAAGGATGCGGTGAGAAATCGGCAGCCACAAGATGCATCTCCTGCCTGTCCACATTCCGATCAATTATTCCGGTCCAGGCTTTCCATCTTTCCTCTTAAGCCATAGGCACGCTCTCCAACATGCCTGTTAAGCCTTAACGTGTGTGTGTGTGTGTGTGTGTGTGTGTGTGTGTGTGTGTGTGCACGCATGTGTGTGTGTGTGTGTGTGTGTGTGTGCCTGTGTGCGCACGTGTGTACGTACGTGTGCCCGTGTGTGTGTGTGTGTGTGCGTGTGTGTGTGTGTGAGTGTGCGTGTGTGTGTGTGTGTGTGTGTGTGTGTGTGTGCACTAGAGATTTCTGCCGCTCTTAAAATATATAGCCCTGAAGGAGAATTATTTATTATTTATTATTATTATTTAACAAACGAAACAAAACAAAACCCAGAAGCTCAGGCCCCTTCAGCTGAAAGAAAACACATTGCATGACCACCCCCCCACCCCCATCCCCCCCTCCACTGAACCCCCCTCCCCCCCCCCTCGAGGAGCTTTTGCCAAGTTGTCATGGCCGCGGTCGTTTGTTTATGCTCTCCTGCTCCGACTACTTTTGCTTATAGAAAAATCAATAATGCTTGAGTTATCAAACAGGGAGTGGGTTTAGGAGAGTGGCACCGGAATCGATGCTGAAGCATTGCCTTATTTAACCGTCGCTGTAAATAGCGGTGTTATGATGTGAAGTTACAGGGAGGACGCGGAGAGGTCGGGCGGAGAGGGCGCTCGCTTCCCCCCTCCCACTCGCGATTAGCTCCCCCCCCCACCCCCCACCCCACCCTCCTCATCCCACCTCGTACAGTATGTCAGGTTTTCCCGTTTTGCCACTTCAGTTTCTGAGTCCGGTTTTCCGGTGCCTGGATCTCTTCCACGGGAATTTCGGCTCCACCACAGTCGGAATGACGACACGGATCTCTGCAGAGGCCGCTGACCGTTCCCTTCAGCACAGCCGAATTGTGCCGAGACCCCTATTCTATCCCGGATTTGGCCAGGTCAGGAATCCTCACCCACACAAGCTGTTCATCTTCCACAACCCACACACATGTCCAGGGTTTCAAATGCATGCACTTCACATACAAATTCACACAGTTGTATTTCATACTGGACACTGCTTACACCTTTCTTATACGGTTTTACCCATCATGAGGGAAGCAGCCTATGCCCCCGCTATTTTGATTAGCAGTTTAATGATACAAAATGAATCCTGGATAGATAGCACCCACGCCCTGGTCACTCGCATGGAGAGGGCCATTTTAAATACAGTTTGCCCCGAAAAGAAAAAGGTAAACGCCTATTAAAGAGGCATTGGATTCAAGGATGAGGGCTCTCAAGTAGCTTGTTACTCCTGAGACTAATACAACGCCCTCCGTGGCATTTTAAATGCATAACAAGGCCCAGAAACACACCGGTTTTACCAGCCGAGCCGAGCGGTAATCCACATGGTCACACTCTACGCAAGCGGAACCCAAACATTTTAAAAGACCCTGTTCTGTAGTTAGAATTAACAATTTAAGAGAGAAGGAGCGAGAGAGTGGGATAGAGAGAGAGAGAGAGATTAGTAATTAGAATCTGAAATTTTCATCAGGGTAAAGCAATTAGCTGGAATGCACACCGTTTACGAAAAACGATTCCACTAACGAGAATGATACACCGGCTACAGCAGAATGGGCAGCGCTAAGCAGAGCTCGGTGAGTAAGTAAAGCCGCTATCAGCGGGATTGATTCCCCTACCGCGGGACAGGATGAATTAGGCTGACGGCAGGATAGATGGACCTGGGGGAGTGATGGGGCGGAGCCTCTTTTGGGAAGAGGCCGTCCGATCTGCCGCACGATTGGACGAACAGCGAGCGGGGCGAATGCTGGGGAAGCTCCTCCCACTTTGTGCCAAGACGTTTCACAAAACAGGAGGAGCCATTTCCCAGACCATGCGGATCAAGGAGGGTTATTATTTTCACAAAGCAGGGTTACTGAGTTAAGCTGGATAACTGGACTGAGTGAAACCCAGAACCCCCCACCACCATGTCTGGAACATGGACTGAAGTAAACAGCTGTTCCAGGTTTTACTCAGCGCAGTTATGCTGCAAACTCAGTGATCCTGCCTTGTGAAATACCCCCCATCTGAATCCGAATTTCAGACGCTCAAACTTCAGGCCATTAAGCTGTGCTTGGGATGGATCGATAACGAATTTAGGGAGCTACTTCCATTCCCCGTAAATTATAGTTCTTAGCTCCATTTTCTGGGCTTTTCATGCTGGATTTTGCAGTAAAAGAAAGAAGCCAAGTGCTCTTATATTTGTCATTGACTTTGTGTGGTGAAGGAAGACTGCCAGACTTTTGTGTTTTTTTTTTGTGAGTTCAGCGCTGTCCTGTATTTGAATGATAGGCTGGGTCATTGGGCAGGTGAAGTCTGCAGTCATACATTCATTGAAACATTACACCATTTTTTTTTTTTTTTTTTTTTTTTTTTTACACACTTCCCATCATGCACCAACTCAAAGGAAGTGACATGCTCAGAAATTGCCCTCATAGATGTGCCCCCATACAGTAATTGTAGCTTAGAGAGAAAACATTTACACCCCCGCTTACTGGCCCAGAAACAAACAAGAACATGTCCTATATGTCTGCTATTGTACCACTAGGAGGTACAATGAAAATAGAACTTCCATAAATACATTTGCTCTAATGCACCGAGAGAGAGAGAGAGAGAGAGAGAGAGAGAGAGCCTGAGAGAGAGAGAGAGAGAGGGAGAGCGAGAGAGAGAGAGAGAGCGCGAGAGAGAGAGAGAGACAGAGAGAGAGAGCGCGAGAGAGAGAGAGAGAGAGAGCGAGAGACAGAGAGAGAGAGCGCGAGAGAGAGACAGAGAGAGAGAGAGAGAGAGGGAGACGGAGAGAGAAGAGAGAGAGAGCGAGAAGGGAGAGAGAGAGAGAGAGAGAGCGCGAGAGAGAGAGAGGAGAGCGAGAGAGAGAGAGAGGGAGAGCGAGAGACAGAGAGAGAGGGAGAGCGAGAGACAGAGAGAGACAGAGAGAGAGAGAGAGAGAGAGAGAGAGGGAGAGCGAGAGACAGAGAGAGAAGAGAGAGAGAGCGCGAGAGAGAGAAGAGAGAGAGAGAGAGAGAGTGCGAGAGAGAGAGAGAGCGCGAGAGAGAGAGAGCGCGAGAGAGAGAGAGAGAGAGAGAGAGCGAGAGCGCGAGAGAGAGAGAGAGAGCGCGGTAAAAGACTACAGCGCGGAGGAAGCGTTGCCTGGAGAGGCCGCTGACAGGGTGCGTGACCAGAGGGAAGCGGCTGCAGGCTGGACTGGAGGATCACACTCCTGTTTTGGGTGCCGTTATTTCCAACGGCCAAAGGAGGCCGAGCCAAGCCTGGCCAAGCAGGACAACAGGGCCATTTATTTGGAGAGATAGACTCAGAGTGGGGGGCGGGTGGGGGAGGGAGGTGGAGAGGGAGAGGGACGGAGTGCGTGAGAGAGGGAGGGAGATGGAATGGAAGAGAGAGTGACGGAGTGGGAGAGAGAGAGAGATGGAGAGGGTTGGAGTGGGAGAGGGACGGACTTGCAGAGAGAGAGATGGGAGAGGGGGAGAAACCTGGACTTGTGCTAGCAGTGATTATAGCTGTAATTATGTTTTTTTTAAAATTAATTTTTCTGCATATTTCTGTGCGGATTAACGGCAGAGGTAAAAGCAGTCATTACAGGTGTGACTGTGTAAATGTCCCGATGGCGGAGGAAGCCAGATCCCTCACCTGGAAATAGCGTGGAAACAGTGCAGAGATGTGGACACTATTCAAACGTGTCTCTGTACCCGAAGTACGGGCTGGTCGACAGCCAAAATACTACAGGGCTCTTTGGCCGGAAATTCAACAATCAGAAACAGATCTGCATTTTAATTTGGGAGGACAATCATTTGTTAATACAAAATGAAGCCTTTTTAAAAAAAAAAATGTAGCTATACTGTATCACACACTCTCATTGTTAAAGTCATTATTTAGTCAGACCTATTATGTTCGATAAACTGCTTGCGATTGCGGCATGGTGGACGCGTTTGCATCTCGTCTGAAATTTATTCGGAACTGTTTTATTATTTAAACGAACACAGCCAGAGTTTCTCATTGTGCCGTTGGGCGTGTGCCCGTAAGACAGACGCCAGGCTGAGGAGCGGGCGAGGGCCTTGGGAAGGCTAAAGAACAGACACAGAAGAGAGAGTAATTCAGAGAGAGCAGCGAGAGCGTCACTGCGACCGTTCGCTTTATATTCTGGAGGGAAATAATTTCAAAGTCCTGGGCTCCCCGAATCGCTGGCAGAAATGAGGCGTAAGGAGTATTTCTCAAGGGCGTGTGGTTTTTTTGCGAGAGGAAACGGGGGAGAGACTTATTTATAAACGTTAGCGAAGACAAAGCCGCAGCCCGTTCCCGCAGCCCACAGAAATTGATCAATCAAAATAACAAACCAGGCCGGTGCGGCCAAGCCACACAAATCTTTCGCTGGGCGCTTTATTTATTTGCAGCGGATGGAATTGTCAAACTGTGACATTATGAATCCGGCTATTCAAGCCCAGAGTCCCAGGTGGAATTTTCATGAATGAATACGACAATAGAAGCGCTGCTTCTGAAATATCTTATTAAAAACAAGGTTTACTTTTTTGCTTGAGGATGGGTGGTGAGGACCATTTAAATAAAGGAGTTAGCAGAGCTTACCTTTGTGTGTGAGTGAGTGTGTGTGTATGCGTCTGTGCGCGAATGTGTGAATGTGTGTGTCCATGTGCGTGTGAGTGAGTGTGTGAGGGTGTGTGTGTGTATGCGTCTGTGCGCGAATGTGTGAGAAAGAGAGTGTGTGTGTATGTATGTGTGTGTGTGTGCGTGAGTGTGAGAGAGAGTGTTTGTGTGAGTGCACGAGAGAGAGAGAGAGAGAGAGAAAGAGCTGCAGAGATCTGAAGAGATGTAATTTATAGCCTGTGGAAATTGCAATTTGTTCTGTTCCTTCAGTTAAGTGTGATTTAGTCCTCTCTCTCACCTCTTATATACACACTCACACACACACCCTCACACACACACACACCCTCTCTCTCTCACACACACACACACACACCCTACTCGCATGCCGCTTGCAGCATCTCATTTGTTTTATTAATCAACCAGACTGGAGGGACTTCAGAGGCTTCCAAACTGCTCCCTCTCCTTTTCAGCAAACGCGGCGCACGCCACTGTTCCCCGTTTTTCTGGAGTGTATATTTTTCTCCCCTCCGAGTTTCAGCCCGAGCTCTCTCTTCCCGTCAGTCTCCTCAGACGAATCCCCGTCCCCCCCCCACACCCCCCAGAGCAGCTGTTGCTGGTTATTGATGACCTCATTAGAATGCCGCCTGCAGCGAACAGACAGACTTTGAAGGACTTTCCATACGCACCGGCGACACGCCACCATCATTGCTGCCACGGCAACACCCATCCGCCAGCCTGCAGAGTACCTTCCTCAGAGTCAGTGGCCATTTTAAACTCTGTTGATAACAACAATACAGGAGAGCCAGTGACTATTCTACACCCTACAAGCCACACAGTACTACAGGAGAGCCAGTAACTATTCTACATCCTACAGGCCACACACAGTACTACAGGATAGTCAGTGACAATTTTAAACTCCACAGGCCACACAGTACTACAGGAGAGCCAGTGACTATAGTACACCCTACAGGCCACACAGAGCACTACAGGAAAGCCAGTGACTATTCTATTCTACACCCTACTGGCCACACACAGTAACCCCACCCATCCCCACCCTCTTCCTCATAAGGCCGCATCCAAACCAATCCTCCAGTTTTACTCGTATGCTGAAATGATATCTTGGAAAAAACCATCCTCCTAACGTTTTCACACACACCACGCCCCCGCATCCCGCCCCCCCCAGAGTTTTTTTTTTTTCCTCATAAAGACGGGTTTTTTCCGTTGGGCGTTTGGACATGGCCGTTAACACAGCGCGGCGCGACGCGGTGATGTAAACAGGCTTTTCGCGGCTCAGCGCGGCGGCCATGCTGGTCTTAATCACGCGTTTAACGGTGCCATAAAAGGCCTGGCGCGCAGCACACAGGGTCCCAGCACGCCCATGAAAATCACGGTTTTGTTTAGCCAGGCAATCTGAAATGACCCGGATCCGGCTCCGCCCAGCACACCCAATAAGCATCTGGTCTTTTCCCTCGAACCGTAAACAGCATGTAATTGCATGGAATCACGCCTTTTCCATTCACACATCGAGCCTGCATCCAGGCGTCGGCCTACATCCAATGCATATCCGATACCTGGCTCTGTGAGTCATCAGCCTCCACAATGGTGTTCACACAATCATCTCAGACGAGAAACATGGAGTCTTCCTGAACATACAAATCTGATCTTGCCACTTTTTAAATTGCGCAGACACGCATCCAAAAATGTTCGGATCCGAAAAGCAAAGCCAATGTGAATGTTCAGGCTTGCTGTTGAGCCGAACTCTCGTGCGAGAAGCTTTCTGATGAAACAGGATTGAAACATTACTGATGACGGAGGTTTCTTTAAATAAAACGGGTCACGATTGATTCGCTCGTGAGCCCTGTCATTGCATTACGCTGCACGGAAAGCACGTCGATTGTTTCATACGCGTCTGCAATTATCAGCTCATTGCAGCTCCGCAAGTTGCAAGCATTCCTAAAGCCTTGCTCTCCAGTCACAAGGTGACACTACCAGACAAAAAATAAAAAAATAAATAAAGAAAAATAAAAAAGCAATAAAACCTCAAGCAACATCCAAAAGCCTGGCTGCAGCACAACCAGAAATAAAAAAATAAAAATAAAAATAAAAACACTTTGGGAGATGGACTTGGAAATCAAATCGCATATTAGGCCTCTCCCCTTGAAACTGAACGCACACCTCCAGGTTTTTAGCGAAACTAAATAACTAAAAACATCCCACAGGGCTTGTGGGTACAGAGGGGGAATATAGAAAACACAATTTTCACAGGTAAAAGCAAAAACACAAGTGCCCCATATCCTAATAGCAGCCTAACACAGGAGAAAGAACTAAGGCATTAAACCCCCACCAGTCAACCCACTTCTATTTCAAACAGTGTTTCCCCTCCACAGCATAACTGCCTTTGTAAAGGGTCTATTAGAGACACCTGGGCTGATTACCAATCAACCTCAGGTGTGCACACCTGTTGGCTCCGCCTGCAGTATCTGCTGCTGAAAGACCCCACGGCTGTTTAGAGAGGACAGAGGCCTCACACTAAAACGCCATGTGAACATTTTAAAAACATGAACAAGATTAAACTGAACACCTGGATGCACAGTGTTGTAGATGTGGCGACTTTGGAGGGTGATCATATAAGGCATATCCTTACATCCATTATCTATACCCGCTTATTCATGGTCCTACACGGGTGGTGCTGGAGCTGATCCCAGCATGCATTGGGCAGGAATACAGTCTGAACACTTTGCTTGTCCATTGCAGGGCACACACACCATTCACTCACACACACTCTCCATTTAGACTCACCTTCAACTTTGGACTGTGGGAGGAAGCCGGAGTACCCAGAGGAAACCCACGCAGAGACAGGGAGAACTCGCAAACTCCACACAGAATTCAGATTCAGGATTCAGACCTTCTTGCTTTGAGGTGACGGTGCACCACTGTGCCGTCCTGCATACATTCATTATTATTCCAAAAATGGTACTGGACCAACCAACGTTCACTGAAGCAATGTTCAAAAAGTTCCAGAATGTTCTGCCCATTGAATAAGGCCCAGGGGTAATAAGAGGAGGTTACGCCAGACTGTGACATTCACACACTGGAGACTGTCATTAGCTCCTGAAATAGCAAGCTGAAATGAGTCAGACTTTGATTGCAAGGACCACACATTTTTCTTGAAGACTTTTTTTTTTTTTTTTTTTGAAACTGCAATTATATCCTCCAAACCATGAGGGCGCTGCAGGCTTTTTCTGAAGCCAGCTGTTAAGCAATCAACACTTTTGCAGTTCCTTAATCATCTAAATGAATCATTACATTAGCACAGGGGTGCCCAATCTTATCAGCGAATTGCCATGTGGGTGAAAGCTTTTGCTCTAGCCAAGCACTAAAACGCTTGATTCAGTTAATTAACTAATAATGGTCTTCAATCAAGACTATGATTAGTTGAAGCTTGTGGTTTAGATCCAGGCGAGAACAAACACCTGCACCCACAAACCAAGGGTTTTCCTGTCTTATGCAAAACCCCCTGCTTTGAGGACTTACACCTTTCATCCACAAGCTCTTGAATTGGCCCTTAGTTGTACAATAGGTTGCATTTCTTTGACTGTTACCCACCGATTACTGCAATTTGGCTGTCTCTAGCAGGGCTGCCCAACCCTGTTCCTGGAGATCTTCCATCCTGTAGGCTTTCATTTCAACCCTAATATGGTGCACCTGATTCTACTTATTAGCAGCTCAACAAAATACCTGCTTAATGCGATGTGTTTTGTTAGGGTTGGAGTGGAAACCTACAGGATGGTAGATCTCTTGGAACAAGGTTAGGCAGCCCTGCTTTAGAGTCTAGTGTACATTAATCTGTATTATGACTTCATAAAAATATGAACAATCAACACACTGCTACCTCCAGGTTAGTTTCCATTATGACATCATAAGAGAAACCTAAAAAAGCAACACATTGCTCTTTCTGACATCATAAGAGGTGGCATACATTGATGCCTTGAATGTAAGAACTTAACAGATATACAAGTTGAACGTTAACACAAAGGTTCGGGGGAAAAACCAGAGATGGGTAAATTAAGTTTCATCAACTCAATAACCGAGAGAACTGCAATGAACTGTCCATCATTTACATGCTTGAATCAATAAAATAATTTCGCTCTCCAAACAAAACACACTTGGTTCAAATCAACGAGTGATTGAGGATATTTTCACTGCATGAAACCTTCTCCTCTGTTTACTGTGATGAACGTATGGCTGTACTGATAAACATACTGTATGGTAACGACAGATTTGTTTTTATTATTCATGGAACCTGACCCTCCAATCTACCTGATAGCAACAAGAGGATGAGTGACCTTCTTTGTCTCAAACTGGTCTCATGACTGCAGGAATTCCAGAATACTTTGGTACAAAGTGTATTAATATCTCAGATATACAGTGCGTGTCTGTCACCAACCCCAGCTACACCTGTGAGGTTAGAAAAACTACCTGCATTTCCACCAACGCCTACCAGAGACGCCGTCTTAAAAAATAACCGGTCATACATTTGGGCAAAATAGAATGCGCGCAGACTCAAAGCGAAGGTGATGATGTTAATGATTTAAACTTTTCAACTGTTTCTTTTTTTTTTTCTTTTAAAATAAAGCAGGAGAGGCATTCCGAGCATCTGCTAGGAACAAATTGGGTTAAATGGAGGAGGGAAAAAAAACATTTTCCCAACTGTTTTGCCTCTTGTTTGGCATCATTAGTGCTTCAGCTTCGGTATTAAAGACCGCTGTTATTAGGGCTAAATCTCGGGAGCTTGCTTCGCATTCCAAATCGCCGAGACTAATTAAAACTACACTCTCTTCAAAGGAGGAATAGGCTTTAAAGACCTCATTACAGTCCCAAATTTTTTTTTTTTTCCCAGTGTATGTTGGCTTACAATATTACTATTATTTTCTCGTTATTATCGCGGCTATTGTACGGAGACGAGCGTCTGTGTTAAAATCGCGAGAGACAGCCTCGCTGAAGAACAGCGGAGAGGATGAATACTTTTAGCTTAATCACCCGCCTCCCCCCCAGTAACCCGAGAGGGACTTCATCTCTTCGGCTCATGTACATAATTGTAATTGCGGAACTTGTTGCACGTCTGGCTCTGACGGGCGGCTAATTAAGTCCTCAGATTTGGCTCAGACTAAGCGCTGACCCCGCGAGGCTTCTGAACGCACGTATCGAGTTCGTGTTCCTGTTTGTGTTTGTTTGCTCCGCCTGTTTCTCCTGACAGCGGAGAGGAAGAACGCTGGCAGTAACGGCAGTAACGGCGAGCCGGTGAAAGACGGGAAGCAAGCGGGTCGTTTCAAAAAATAAATAAATAAACGAAAGAGAAAAAAAAAAAAAGCGCAACTCAAAACTCAAACCGCACTGCCCCCGCTGGCAACCAGCAGGCCGTTGCCCGCGTGCTAGCGTGCCAGCGCCCGTCAACCCCCCCGGCATGGGCAGCTGAGGGGGTGGTGGGGAGGGGGGGGGGTCTCTATACCAAAGCCCACCAACTGTCACTTCCTCATGCATTATTAATGAGCGGCTCGCGTTACAAAACGTCCGCGCGCGGAGCCCGTCCCCCCCCCCAGGGCCACGACGACAGAGACAGCGGGCCAAACCGTCTCCGGGGCAGTTTGTATGACACCCCCCCCCCCCCCCCCTCTCTCTTAAATGAGCTGAGGAGGAGCAGTGGGTGATTAGCCTAGTGACCGAGCAAGGGGGGGGGGGGCGTGTCTGCGTGCCACTCACACCACTGATCGCACCCACGAGCCCCCCCCCCCCCCCGCCCCTCACCCCCCAACCCCGTGCATTAACCTTTCCTTCAGACTTCTGATGATCAGGAGCCAAAATAAATTGGGAAAGACAAGTCCTCAGGAGTGGAAAAATGCGTTTATATAAAACTAATTCTACTGTGAGAGCAGAATTCTGGCTCCACTTAAAAAATATGTATAGTCAATTACATTTCATATATACATTTATTTACAGTTTCATTTCTGGTCTTTCAAAATTGCATTCACCTCCTGTATGTATGAGCATTTCTTGATGATTTTGTATGTAATTATTTATTAGAATAATTTTAGCAAGTTTTGTGGCAAACATATTGATTGTAACTTTTTGACTGTACTGACCGAGTAGTCTAATGCAGCCGTGTACACCTCAGATGCTGATCAGATGCTTTCCATCTGCAAGGGCGAGGAGGTTTGGCTGAGGTTCGCTCTCCAGCCAGGCAACGCGGCGAGGTGTGGAATCTCGATTGCGCCTTGATACAGAATAGCAAATCAGCTGCTTATGAACTCCCCCCCCACCCCCCTTTCCCCCTCTGGTTGAAGGTGCACTTCAAAGAGGCTCGCTGCAGGCAACGGGCAACCTTCGGATGAAACACAGGCAGCTTTCCTTTAGAGGGAGAGACGGGCTGCAGGATCAGAACTTCCTGTCCGACCCGAAAGCGAAAAAAAGCCCCGTCTTACGCAGCGAATAAAAAAAACGGAAGCGTGCGCGACGTTACTCCGTAACCGCGGAGACGGTCGTTTCAATCGCCCCCCTGATTATGCCGCGGCCCCCGTCACGCCGCACAGGTGAGGCAGCCGCACAGGTGAGGCGACCAATCGCGAAAAGCAGCTGCGTCCGGCTTCCCCCCCACAGGCCGAAGGCATGCAGGTTAGGCTGAATGGAGACTCTAAATTGCCCTTAGGTATGAGTGTGAGTGTGAGTGTGTGTGTGTGTGAGTGTGTGTGTGTGTGTGAGTGTGAGTGTGTGTGTGAGTGTGAGTGTGTGTGTGTGTGTGTGTGTGTGTGTGTGTGTGTGTGAGTGTGAGTGTGTGTGTGTGTGTGTGTGTGTGTGTGTGAGTGTGAGTGTGTGTGTTAGTGTGAGTGTGTGTGTGTGTGTGTGAGTGTGAGTGTGTGTGTGTGTGTGAGTGTGAGTGTGTGTGTGTGTGTGTGAGTGTGTGTGTGTGTGTGTGAGTGTGTGTGTGAGTGTGAGTGTGTGTGTGTGTGTGTGAGTGTGTGTGTGTGTGAGTGTGAGTGGTGTGTGTGTGTGTGAGTGTGAGTGTGTGTGTGTGTGTGAGTTGTGAGGGTTGGAGTGGATGGTGTGTGTGTTAGTGTGTGTGTGTGTGTGTGTGTGTGTGGAGTGTGTGTGGTGTGTGGTGGTGTGGGTGTGTGTGGTGAAGGTGGGTGTAGTGTGTGTTGTGTGTGGTTGGTGTGAGTGTGAGTGTGTGTGTGTGTGTGTGTGTGTGTGTGGTGTGTGTGTGTGTGTGTGTGTGGTGTGTGTGTGTGTGTGTGAGTGTGGTGTGTGTGTGTGTGAGTGTGTGTGTGTGTGTGTGGTGTGTGTGTGTGTGTGTGTGTGAGTGTGAGTGTGTGTGTGTGTGTGTGTGAGTGAATGGTGCGTGCACCCTGCAACAGATTGGTGGCCTGTCCAGGGTGTGTTCCTGCCTCTCGCCCAGTGCACACTGGGATAGGCTCCAGCGCCCCCCGTGACCCTGACCAGGATAAGCGCGTATAGATAATGGATGGATGGATGGATGTTCCAGAACAGGGGTGCACAGCTCCATTCCCTGAGGGTCATGCTGTAATTACTGAATCACTAGGTCCGTATCAGGTTGTGGTAAAAGATGCCAAAGATACGGGTGCATTCTGCAGCTGCAGCTCCTGACTTCATTAAAACGTCAGCTCACATGAACGATAGCGCCCATTCAGTAATTAGGGCCGTGACAAAGAAGAGGACGAAATCCAGAAACGGATCCGCAGCAGTGGGATCAGGATCCTGCATCCAGCGGCGCGTCCTCAGCACCGTTACATTTCCTCACTTTGTTCTAAACCAGCTTCGTGAAGCTTATTTCATATCCACTCCGGTTTCTTGCATGCATGTTCTTTTTCTTTTTTCTTCCTGGAATTCAAACCAGCTCCGAGCAGCTAATGGGTGTTACTTCCTCTTCAGCGAGTAACCTTTCCATCCTCCGTACCTGAAAAAAAAAAAAAAAAATTATTTTCCTTTTATTCTGTTTCATCCTCTCGGCTGGAGCCCCTGGGTTTTTTTTCTGCTTCCAGGTGAGCGAGCCGTGCTTCTGGGTCACCTACGCAACTCCATCTGCAGCTCTCCCCCCCCGCTGCTGCTGCTGCTGCTGCTAATGTAAATCAGACAAAAGCAGCTGATTGGGGAATCGAGGAGTGCGTTTTGAGAGCTAAAGCAGAACTCACTCCCCTAGTTTGGCTAATAAATGAGGTCAAACGTTCTTCGATCTAATTCGTCTATTTTGCACTCGCTGTTGATGTCACGTCCAAGCCGGCGATGGGTCCGCTGCTGATGTCATCTCGTGTGTGGGCCAATGACGCGCCTGCTGATGTCATCTCGTGTGTGGGCCAATGACGTGCCTGCTGATGTCATCTCGTGTGTGGGCCAATGACGCGCCTGCCGATAACGGACGACGTACGACGTAATCCCTCCAGTTTTGGGAGACGTCCCCGTAGCCGTGCGAGCTACCCCCTGCGAAAGACACGAGGGCTGCTCCTTCTCTCAGACCATGTGACCACACGGCGCCTCTCCCCGTGGTGCAGGCGCAGAATGGGGCCCACTCATGTGGGCAGAACGAGGAGCAGAGACAGCAGGGGCCTGTACACTCGCACACTCGGTAATAACACAAGAGCGCTGGCGTGTATAGGGTGCCACATGCTCTCTCACACACATACACACACACACACACACACACGTGCATGCACACACACACGCACACATGCATGCAACACACACACACACACACACACATACACACATGCAAGCACACACACACAACCACACACACACACATACATGCCTGCAAGCACACACACACGCATGCGCACACACACACACACACACACACAGGCCCCAATATCCTACATTATTTTTTCTAATATTGGAAAAAGTCCATTGTGACATTTTGTCAGAAAATATCTCACTGTTCATTCATTTTGTTCAGTGATTATTCATACCACAATTTACAGTTCTTCCACTAGTGTGTGTGTGTGTGTGTGTGTGTGTCTACCATGGACATTAAAACTTAACTCTGAACATTGTGAATGAATTATGGGTGACTTTGGGTTAAAATATCACTTTTCTTCTGGAAATTAAATATCTTAAAAGCTAAAAGCTTTCATTTGCGCATTAGGTGATAAAAAATAATACCGGTCAAGGTTTTCATAATGGATTCAGTGTGCTCTGAATCATCACCCATTGCTGCTGGAAAGCTGACAGACAGGCCAGAGAGAGGAGAACCTGGTCACAGGGAGGGTGGCTGGATGCCACTAACCAGGTCAAATATTATTTCACCATTTAAAATAACTAAGTCGCTCCCATTTTATATTCAAAATGAAAAGGTCATCTTAGTGATGCCTGTGGCAGATCACCTGCCTTTGCGAACATTCCTGACTTTCACACTTGTGCTACTTCACCTGTTTATTCCCAGCGTCTGTGGGTAAATGTGTGATACATTAACTACCCCTTTGAATAGAAGGTTTTAAAAAAAAAAAAAACCTGAGAATGTATGGAACGCATTGCCAGTAGTTAAGGCACAATCACAGGTGCACATCTTAGAGTGGGGAATAATAGTAAAAATACAGCCAGCTCGTACCTGTAGGTCATTTTTAACGCATTAATCTGCCTTACTGTAAAAAAAAGGCTTTTATAGTAAAATGCGTAAGTGCCTGGACGTGGATTTACATCTTTCTTAGGCAGATAAAAATCTGTAAAAATATGTACTGAATGCAGATCGATTTATTTGTTGATAATGACCCCTTGGCCCCACTTCTGGTGGACCCCTGCGTCAGAAACGGATGCAGGGGGCTGCCGAGGGCACGCAGCGGTGTTTACAAACACGTCGGTCCCCTCGCTGTCTTCCCCTGCTTCTCGCTAATGGCCCCTAATGCAACAGGTAAAGCCGAGCTCTACATGTAGTCCATTAGCGACAGCCGAGCTCTACATGTAGTCCATTAGCGACAGCCGAGCTCTACATGTAGTCCATTAGCCACTACTGAATCATGTGGCCTTCCTGCGGACCCCAGGAAACAACTTCAAAAATGTTACACTGCACAAAATTTTTTTTTTTTTTTTTTTTTTTTAATATCTGTGAACTGAAGGGAAAGGTTGCCATTGGCAACAGATGGAGGATTCCGAAGTTCACAGTTTTTCTCCTTGGATTTGGTTTACCATGGATGAAAGTAATTTTTGGGTCCTTGTTCTTGAAAAAAATTCAGGGTTAGTTATTGGGCCTCATTCACAAAACGTGCGTGTGGTCCTATGTGTTCGTTAACTGCGCTCACGACCGTTTCCACAGACCTTTTCTGCATTGTCTCCTGATATAAATTTAGTTCCTTGGCACAATCGAAACCTACACATGTACAGAAACATGAGTAAGGGTATATACGTCACTATTATGCTTTATTATTTATGCAAAGTCAATTTAAGTTGTTGTTTATCAGTACAAGTATTGTATTAATATTTTTATCAACACAAATATTGTTTTGGATGGGTGGGGGCTGGGGGTCAGGGTCATGGGGGGTTGGGTTGGAGCCTATCCCAGCATGCATTGGGCGAGAGGCAGGAATACACCCTGGAGAAGTCACCAATCTATCGCAGGGCACACACACACCATTCACTCACCCATTCATATCTGCTTAGCCTACCTCCATGTCTTCAGACTGTGGGAGGAAACTGGAGTACCCAGAGGAAACCCACGCGGACACGGGAAGAACATGCAAACTCCGCACAGGAAGACCCCAGCCAGGATTCTAACCCAGGACCTTCTTGCTGCAGTACTGCCCAGCCTGGACCAAGCAGAATAATGCATTCCTAAATTAAAAAAAAAAAAAAAACCCACACGAGACCAACGACTGCAGCACTCCACAGCATAACCACAAAAATTCATTTACTGTAAATTAATTCCCCATAAATCCTGTATTAGAGCTGGCTGGCTGAAGAGCCACAGCTGACCAGTGCGTTTTAGGATGATTTAAAGAAAGACTCGACGTTTTTTTCCCCCTTCCATAAAAGAGAGGAACGTGGCGTTCCGTGCTTAACACACATTCCTCGTTAGAGGAGTGGTTTTTCCATAAAAATAAATGTAAAGATGCGATTAGTAACCATCAGGACCGCGCAGCGGCCTGCCCTCAGGGCAGTAAAGAGCTCCAACCCACTGACTCTGATTATCTGAATTAATGTGCCAGAACTGCCATGGAGCCAAAGCAGCAAGAACGTCTTTCTCTCTCTCTCTCGCCCTCTCTTTCCATCTCTCCATTTCTCTCTCTGCTTCCTGCTCTGCTAATCACTCCTCTCTCTCCCACTCCCCTTTACTCATTTACTCTCTATTTCTCCCTTCCTTCTTTTTTATATTTCTTTTTCCCATCTCTCTCTCAATTTCTCCCTCCTTAAATTGATTTCTCCTAAACTCTTTTTCTCCCATTCTTCTTTTCTTCCCCTCCCTCCCCACTTGTCATTCACCCTCTTTCCACTATTAATCCTTCTTCCTCCCTCCCCCTCTCTCTCCCTCCCTCCCTCTTCTCTCCTCTACCCCTCTCTCTCCCTCCCTCCATCACCCTCTCCCCCCTCCCTCCTCCTCTCCCCCTCTCTCTCCCTCCTCTCTCTCTCTCCTCTCCTCCTCTCTCTCCTCCCACTCCTCTCTCTCCCTCTCTCTCTCCTCCCTCCTCCTCTCTCTCTCCTCCTCCCTCCTCTCTCCCCCTCTCTCTCCCCCTCTCTCCTCCCCTCCTCTCTCTCCCCCCCTCTCCCTCTCTCTCTCCCTCCCTCCATCTACCCCCTCTCTCTCCTCCCTCCTCCCTCTCTCTCTCTGCCCCCTCTCTCCTCCTCTTCCTTCCTCTCCTCTCTCCCTCCCTCCCTCTCTCTCTCTCTCTCTCTTCCTCCCTCTCCATCTCTCCCTCCCTCTCTCTCTCCCCTCTCTCCCTCTCTCTCTCTCCTCCCTCCCCCCTCTCTCCCCCTCTTCCTCTCCTCTCCTCTCTACATACCGCTCCAGTCTGTTTCCGATCCCGCTGCCGTTTCCCGGGGGATTAATTGACAGTGAGAGATAATAAATCTTCCAATTACAGCGAGGCCCGTCCCCCCGGTCATTATTTAGCGGGAGTGACAGTCGCGGGGGTTGCCAGTTTTAGTCAGATGCGCCGGCGTCTCCTGAGTGGCAAGGTTAATATTGCTCCGCCGTCGTCTCCCCGCGGCCATGCCGCGACTCGAATGCCGACAGCCGGCTATTAATAGCACGATACGCACGTGTGTACCCTGCCCCCCATAACACCCCCCTCGCCACAGAGGGGAACCAAAAAAAAACCTCTACCTGCAGGCACTGGCATCCCGACCTCCACCCCATTGAGCTCTAGAGAGAGGGGGTGGGTGGGGTGGGGGGGGCAGGAGTGATGAATCTGTCTTTCCGTTCCACAGCCCCAAACTACAGCGCCCTAGAGACCCAGTCACCCACTGTCCAACGACTCTTATTTAAAATATTTCACATTTATATTTTGTATATTAAGTGAAAATGTCAGAGAATGCAGCTTTACTGCAACGATTTAAAACTCTGTGTGCTTCCAGCAGCTGTTTCAGGATGGGAACAGGAACATGTTCAGCTGACATATCTTTTATCAAATTTGATATGTACATTAATATATTGTAAGAAAGCACTTCCGGGTTGTTGAGAACTTCTAATGCAACCATAATCTAGAAATTGGAGAGAAAGACAGAGTACTTGTGCACGAGAGAGAAAGAGTGAGAGAGAGAGAAAAAAAGAGAGATAGAGATAGAGTGAGACAGAGATAGAGAGAGAGAGCGAGAGAGCGAGCGCACGAGAGAGCGAGCAAACGAGAGAGAGAGAGAGAGAGGGAGAGAGGGAGAGGGAGGCAGAGGGAGAGGAACAGGGAGAGAGAGAGAGGGAGGTAGAGAGAGAGAGAGGGAGGTAGAGAGAGAGGGAGAGAGGGAGGTAGAGAGAGAGAGAGAGAGGGAGAGAGGTAGAGAGAGGGAGAGAGGGAGGTAGAGAGCGAGCACATCCTATAATAGGCCTCCTTGCCTCCGTACGCACTCCGGCACGCTCGGAGACGTCTGTGAAACAGACTGATGATCACTGCGTGTGTCATTGAGCGTACCCTTCAGGCGGGGCGGGGGCGGCCCACGCGGGGGCGGCGCTGACTAAGAGCACATCCACATTCCATTACGCTGCTCCTGAAGGGCCCGGGACATCGCTCACTCACGCATCGCCCGGGGAAAAGGACCGGAGAAAGAAAAACTCCCCGGCTGCTGTGCCGTAAACAAGCGGCAATCTGCCATTATTATGCAAACCGCGATCTCTAAATCTTATCTTTCCAACTCCCCCCACCCACCCTGCCCTCTCCCACCACCACCCCATCCTGCGCCCCTCCCTCCTCCTCCCCCACCACCTCCTCTCTACTACCCCTTCAGCACCTTGTAAATCACGTTCCAAAAAAAAAAGAAAATAAAAAGAAACGTGTGGATTATGCCTTTTTTTGTGGCCGTGTCCGTCTTTGAGGTAGCTGTGAAATGCGCTCGCTCCTCTCTCTACCAGTCAGTTCCGGGGCTCAGGTGGAGCATCACTTCAAAGATACTCCTGGAGCCCTACTGTATAACCCCCCCCCCCCCTTTCCCAAACTTGGTGAAACCCCCCCTCCCCCACCCCCCCCCCCACCAACAAATTCGAGAGGCTGCTGGCTCTACGGCGCTCACCTGGAGACCCGCTCTGTCCTGACGCTCCGCCCCCAGGGCCGATCTTAAGGTTCCGGAATCTCAGGCCGGTCTCCGCGGCAACCGGACGGCATTCCCCGGCAGGTCCGCGCCGCCCATCCAGCGGACGCCGCTCGCGTCACGCTCGCCAAGCGGAGACGCGCATATCGATCTCTCTCCCGCTTACAGTCGCCGGCTGTCACTGAGTCACGCTGGAGAGGGTCTCCAGGGAGGGGGGCGGCGGCAGACTTCATTACCGACATTGGAAGCCGATCCATTTGGATCCCATCAATTAAAGAGTAAATATGTCTGATCACATAATCAATTAGAAGTATGTTTGTTTCCATGCTTCTGTTTACTTCTAATGAAGAGGATACCGATAAATCAAGCAATGAAGCATTCGAAATGTCTTTGGCGAATGACATCATATCAATTGAACTGAAGGCAAAGGACTGTATTCAATCAACATTAGTCCTTACCTCTCACTTACAAGTGAACGGAAGTGATAAACTAAGGTAATCGTATTGTTGCTGAACTGTTCGTGCCAAAAAAGAGGGGGAAAAGCATTTTAGAATTTTTTTATTTAAAACTTTAAAACCATATTTACCCATACAGCAAACTGTACAATTGAATTATTCACAGTGTGTTAAAAAGAAAATAATTCAATACCATTCTATTTCATTTCATACCCTTTTTGTATATATCATTTCTTTTTTTCACTTGAACTTCAATTAGTCTAGGAGTGGTCAGCGTGTAACACATACAGTTACTAGGAAAACGAAAATCGTTACAAAACGTTACAAAAACTATATTCATAGAAATTCTGCATGTCCACAAAGTAAACCCTGGTCGGCACCAATATATTTATCTTATTGTTTGAGAGGTTTTCCGTCAAATCATAAAGCAGATAAATGCAACCCCAACAGACAAATAAATAAAAAGTTCCGTTAAATCAGCGTGAACCGTTTCGCGCACAGCAACGTCGTTTCTACGGGACGTCGCACATAGCAACGTCGTTTCTACGGGACGTCGCACATAGCAACGCCGTTTCTACGGGACGTCGTCATGTCAGTTGGACGTCGCTTGTGTTCACGTTTCTCCTCAGTTCCGCACAACCTACAAAATTAAAAGCACACACTTCCCAACAAATGGAAAAGTTTTTGCTCAGTAAATAGGTTTACAATGAGTAGCAAAACGAAACAATGCTTATCTCGCCCAGTAATTAAATTTGGTCACACATTATTAATAATAACTCCCTCTGCCTCCGACCCAAGTATGCATGGATTGTTTTTTTTTTTGTTTTGTTTTTTTTTTTTTTACGAAGTGAATTTATATATTGACGGGAGGGTTTCCAGGATCAATATTTACCTGCTAATCTCTGATTTATTCATCACAGTGAGGAAACCCAGGGATAGTTTATGTACGTTTCCACAGACTTGTGGCAGTGACCAGTAATGACCCGCCTACACTATATCACCAGAGGACATGGCAGCTCCATAGAAAGTGACAGAAAGATCAGTCCCCTGTCCTTAGGGACGTTAATAACTAACATTAATAGTCACATAATATTTATATCGTCTCATATAAATGTTGTTGGAGTGGGAAGGGGGGGGGGGGGGGGTGTAAATAATTCTGTCTATCCATCTAACAAACATATCCCAAGAGCAAGGGGGTGGCGGTATTGGATAATGGGTGGGGTGGGGGTAGTAATTTACGCACAGAAATCGGACCAAGGTCACCAAACCGCCAGTCAAACCCGCTATTAAATGGCCACTTGTTCCCTTGTTCCCGTTGCTAAAATAACTACGCAGGAGCTGAGCACAACTGCACAACCCTGGTGCCACACATTATTGAGGACATTCAGAGCAAAAAGAAGAGAGAACGTTTTAATATGGATATGTTTTCATCTAAGAACACACACGCACAAAAATGCCTTTTTACCAATATATGAAAGTATAATTTAGCAAAATATCTTTTCATCTTTTATATATCGTATTTGCAGAAGGGATTTTTTTTTTATTTTTTAATTACAACGACCTTCCTGAACAATTTTTAATTTCCATTTTTATTTATACAATGGGATTCCACTGAATGAACAGTCAGACGTGTGGACTGTATTTACTTTTAATTGTACGTTAACTACGTATGAAAAAAACAAAACAAAACGGATTTTTTTCTCCTCGATTCTGTCTGAGACCTCACAGAGGCGCGCTGACTGAATTCTCCTTTTTTACAGACACAGCTTCACACTTTTAGCACCTAAATCTCAGGTCCTAAAATCATTAACCAGCATCACTACCGACATTTAGGCCAGGATCGCATCGAAAACTAACCTGTATGGCTGCTGATGTTTACCTTGAACGGAGGAGGGGAACTCCTACCTACTTACGTTAAGAACAAGCAGTTTAAGTTACGCGTTTAAAAATGAATGAAATAAAAAAATAATAAATAAAGCTTCTGAACCAAAACAACACAGGAAATAAAAAACAGAAAAAGATGAGAAACAGGCAACGCTGCAGAAGTTTGGATTTGATCGAGGCCTTTTGCGCGGCCAAGCACTCTTATTGTGAGGACTGTACAGGAATTTTTTTCTGTCATTTAATTACCCTTAATTCAAAGGGAGGACTCAAAGTTCACCGCTAATCTTTTGCGTTTGTATTCTACAAAGTTGTAAAAAGCCCATGCAATTCACTGATTTCTTCCCCCTCTTTGAGTGGAACGCACACAAATCTGACCCAAAAAGACAGCCGTGTGTACGGACTTCATGTTTGCTACCTACAGCGGAGTCAGAAAACGTTTTTTTTATTCTCATTCTATTCAACTTCCTAACTGCCCACCTCCACCAGCGTTTCATCACACAATCATTCCACTATTCAAACCTTCAAATGCCTAAATGGCCATGCCAACCACCATGACACGGGGCTGAGGCATCACAACCACAAGGAGTACACAGCCAACAGTCTCGAACCAGCTAGCTCACAGAACATCCCAACGCGTTAGCTGCACGACCCAGTACTACCACATACGGGCTAAGTCAATCACGCACAACAGTGCTCTAGCTGAAAGTGCTCAGTAGCACGCTGCAGTACTCCACAAACCACGGCTCAATGCACAGTGCGAGAACAGCGCGACGCACTCTGTGACGAGCGTGCGTAAATCACACCGTTACCATGGCAGCAGCTGACAGCCAAGCCAGTCCACACGAGCGTGGATCATATAGCAGAGTGACTGAATTAAACTGCCATCTAACAAAAACAAAAAAAAAAAATTAAGGAGAGCTTTTTTTTTGCAGGCGTGGGTGATTTAAGATATGATATCTGGAAAACCATGTGATTTCCATACTACGCCCCAGGGGCGATGCGGGACTTAAGTAGTTTTTGAGCCGACCCAGTCGTGTTACTGGGGCAAACCCTCCTAATGAATACCTGAGGGCTAAAGCGTTAGCCGCTACAGCGTGGATTTAATGGATCGGTTTCTATGTCCAGAGGGTGAATAAGACTGCGAGGCTTTTAATTCTTTACTTCCTCAAAGTGACGCCTGATCGCCTGACGTGACCGCACGGTTTGAAAGGACCGATCCACGTTTCATTTGCAAATTTGGAGGGGGTGGGGGTCTGAGCATGAATGAGCTGCACAGAATGGTTCCGGGGGGGGGGGGGGGGGGCAGGTTATTGTTCTGACTACGATTGAGTTAACCCCTTCTCCCCAGAGAAAGAGAAAGGGAGATGGACAGTGAAAGAGAGGGGGAGAGAGATGTTCATGTGATGGAGGAGGGCGGATGTGGGGGTGTGGGGTGCGGGGGGGGGGCTGCTGGGGTTGGTGTAATACAGGCGAAGGATGAATGAATGATGTCACAGCACAGCTGACATTTCTAAAAAGGAGAGAAAAAGAACTGTGAGCACTGGGAACAAAAGACAGCAGAAGAAAAAAGAGAAATGTATGAAGAGAGCACATTTTACAGAGGGCAAGCGCGCACGCACACACACGCACGTACACACACGCACGCACACAACACACACACACATGCCAGCACAGCACGCACCACGCACACGCACGCACCAACACACACGCGCACAGACAGCACGACACACACACGCACACGCACACGCACGCCGACACGCACCACCACACACAACCCACACACAACACACAACAAATGTTTCCTCGTGGCAAAAGTTGGTGAGAAGCAGTTGTGAGGTCTGGAGTATCGCTACCCACAATCCTCGGCTGACAATCTAAGCACATAATTCCCAGGAAACAGAAAACACTGTAACGTACGCCATCTTCAATAAATGAAGTAAATTGAAGGAAACTGATCAAATTGCCAAAGCATTAATGAATGAGCAAACTGAAATGAAGTGCAAATTAAGGAGAACCCTTTACATAAATGAATGCTGAATGCAAACATTTAAACAGAGTGGGCAGGGAAACGTTCAATTATGCAGACAATATGAAAACATAAGACATAAATAAAGACTATAGACATAAATGTGTCTTTTTCCATCCATAAATGTAAATAAATGCCAGGGCAAGAGTGTTTTAAAGAAGCTAAT